>NC_069076.1:25150374-25465374 GCF_025698485.1 Gossypium arboreum | reverse complement strand
TTTTAAATATATAATAGATTGTATTTTACGATAACAAGTTAATATAGTTTTTATTTATTATTTTGTTCTAACATTATACAAAGTAATTTTTTTAACTACTATTTTTTTCTTTATTCAAAAACCTTTAAACTCTCTACACTTTTCTCTTTAGTGTAACGACAGAAATAAAAATAGTTCAATTAAACGTCTATTCCTCATCAATGGTGCCAACAACTTCACTGCTTCTCTCTCTTCGTCCTCACGAATGAATACGGAAAGAGATATGAAGATCAACTCTCGAGAATTAAAATACAATATAAAAATCACGGCTTTACTACATGTGTAACAGGTCAATTGTAATATTTGTAGTGTTACAATAGAACACTGAAGTATTCCAATGATCGAACCCAAGAGAATCGTGGATTGAACAATTTCTAAAATAACGTGCGTATAATAAAGAGTCTAACAAACTAATCGCAAAAAATTTATATAATGACAAATCGTGAAATCAAGATAAATTAATCTACTTTAGTATCTAGCTAATTAATCTACTTTACCATCTAGCTAGCAGGGACTAAATTGTAAAGTGTGAAAACTTACGAAATTAATAATTAAATAACAAACGGTGACTTGTTGACATTGATTTGGTTCACTAACCCTTGAATTATGGAACCAAATCGCTTAAATCCCCAAAATGGCTCCATGTTACCTCTCAGCCTCTATTTTATCACGTTAGACAAATTAATCCAGATCATCTTACGATATCACCGGTTAACCTGGGACTAATGAATTGGTTCCTAACAAGAACTCCTTCCGATCTCATTTGCCTAAATATTCTCTTAGGGTCGTCAATCCTAAGTTTTTAAGTTCATTCAAGTTAATCCAATTTATTATGATTTGGTCGCTTATCCAAAAATCAGCTCACCATATCTCTATCAATCAACCCCCTTTAAAAGTTTAGCTACTCATGCTAAAAACAAAGCTAACAAACATGGAAATGAAAAGTAAAGAAGCAATGAAAGTAAAGCTTAAGAAAAAAATTAAAGTTAGTATTTTTATGCAAGAAAATTTAGGAGGCATGAAAAGAAAGACATTCAACAAGAAAATCTAAAGTAATAAACATAAAAAGAACAAACTTTAATAGATGCAAAGTAAAAGAAAATGAAATACATTAAACTAAAGATGAAAATATCTCACAACCTAAGTACATGGACTAAAAGTGAAAATAAACCTAAGCTATAGTGATAATTAACTTAACTAACACTAAGAAAAACTAAAATAAAAAGAAAAGTTGCTGGGAAATTTAAAATCTATAGATAAAAAAATGAACTAAGAATCCCTAGAAAAGGAGAAAGAAAAAGCTAAGAGGAAACCTAAATAAAACTAAACCTATACTAAGGTAATGTGACCTTTTTTTCTCTCTCAGCCAAATTTTGGCTGATATAGCAGCTATTCTGACCCAATTCTTATGCCTAAAATACCCTTGAATAGGCCTTCAAGGATTGGTGCTTCGGGTAGACAAAGATTATCCTTTTTGTCCATTTTTTCCCTTCACAATATTGGTATCGCGATACTAAGGAAGAGGATGTCGCGAAACCTGGACAATTTTGAACTTGGGAACTTCTTTGAGGGTGGCTACTGTGATACCCAAAGTGGATATCACGATACCACTAAAGGGTGGACTCCAATCTCGGCTTTATTGGAGATATCACGATTCCAAGGTTTGGATATCACAATATCCTCTCATTTGGTGTCGTTCTTGCTCGATTTCAGCCTCCAACACGTCCTTACATCACTCAGCCATAGGTTAGGGCTCCTAATGGAACTATTGGCCAAATTGGGTCTCAAAATGAGTAAAAACAAGATATACACTTATTAAATTAAAATCTAAAAACTATGAGAAACTATAAAAAAGATGTTACTTTACTTGAGAATAAGTTCCTTAAGTATACCGAGAAAGACTAATTTGGCATATCAAATTACAACAGATTAGCAGTAACGGAACACCCCTCGAAGTGAGATCTCCTGATGAATAACCAGGCTCTCAAGAATATTAAGGAGATTATAATACCCATAACCCTTATGAATATCTTCCAACCTTAGGTGTTGAGTGTAGCGAACGATCACAAGCCTCTTCCATGCAATGGGGAATTTGAGAGAACTCTCAAACTTCAGCTCAACTAGTATATATCTCTTGGGATTTAAACTGAATGAACTAACCCTTCCGAAGATGAGTTGCTCCGTTCTATCCCTTTGGACTATGTAGAAGAGTCCTGAATGGTTCTTTTTCTCCTCCATTTTATACATATATTGAAACAACTACACGATTTCCCATATATCTCGTTGCACACACAATATGAGTAACCCAATGATTAACCACCAGGAACAACCAACCAATTTCCTTGTGCCAAACTGTAAGCATTCAAGAGATCTCAAACAAAAGCACAAAGAGGAAGGTGAAAGCCTACCTTTAGAGCATGCAAAGGAAAATAAAACTTAAGCCTACCCCGATTGTAATTTGGCCCAAATACTTAAGTGATGTGACCCACTCGAAACACTAAAATCATACTTGGGATACCTCAAAAGGAGCCTTTTACACTTTAACACCTTTCACATTTATTGTTCAGCTGTTGTACATTTGAATTCACCAATAGTGGTGAGTTCATCCACAATCCCTAGACAAATAAGTTTTCCCCCTTGAGCCTAGAGCTGCCGAAGATGGCCTGTCACTAGCAGCAGAAAACCTATTCTTGGTGGTGAAGGTGATAGATGATGTAACACCCTCTACCCGACTCGATCACCAAGTTCGGGTATCGAATGCTACAACAACCCAAATAACTTAACACACACACATATATAACTAATCTTAATACAACCATATACAACTTATGCCATTAAATTTCCTCTTAAAATATATACGCACATCATATTAATCCCAATTTCTTACAACTTACACTTTTATAATCTAACGGTTATTTGCAATTTACAATCTGACCCTTTATAGACTCAATCAACCCCAAATATGATGTTTGAGATCTATGGGTGCCCTTTTATACACATGAACAACTGTCGTGCTTCACCTGGTTCCCAATGGAGTTTGGCTTGGTCCCTCTTGATTTCTAAGTCTTTATCTAACCTGCATTTAATCAGTACTTTTATAAATTCAAAAGAAATTAGTGAGATCCGCTTATAGAATTTAAGAAAAAATTGAAACTTCTGGCTTAGAGTTAAACTCCTAGAATTTCATAGAAATATTCGTGAACTTAGTTATCAAGGCCCATGCCTTATGTGTTCTGAGTTGTTTATTTGCGAACTAGATTCTGGTATGATTCTGACCATGTTCACTCTTGGGTCCCACCATTTTCCATTTCTCATTGTTTCATCTTCTTAATACTCTTATTCATTATTTCTGCCTGGTGATGCTTGGAGACTACCTAAGTAATTTCCATAATTACGGTCTTTACCATAATACAATGTCCTTACTACCTTGGAGTACTAGTGCCTACAACACAATACTATAATACTCGCCTTATCGGTCCATTCCTTAAAAAGGCTTCATTAATGACCTGCAACAAATTGATATGACAAATTAGGCTTACTTGACATACTTAAGGAGCTTGTTCTCAAGCAAAATAGTGTCTTTTGCATAGTTTTTCATAATTTTTAAATTTTAAGTTAATAAGTGAAAGTGTTTCATTTTTTCTCATTTTGTGACCCAAATTGACCAATCGTGCCATAGGCAACCTAACAACTGAATTGAGTGTTGTAGGGAGTTAACGGTGATCTGAACGTGAAGAAAATATCACCTAGATGGGGGTATTGTGATATCGAAGCATAGAAGTCGTGATACCCTTGACAGTGCAGAATGAGAAGAATAGAGGCCACCTACAATGGTATCGCAATGCCAAGGATGGGTATCACGATACTAAGACACCCAACACCCCAAATTTAAATACTGACTTGGATTTCGCAATACCCAATCCTAACGCAACAAAAATGATTGCAAGGTAATTTTTTGTCCAATGGCCACACCAATCAAAATTAGGCGCCTAAAGGCATTTTGGTCTAAAAGTTAGGGTTGAAATCATCTATTTAAAGCCACTTTTGGCTGAATAAAATGAGAACTTTTCACTTTTGTTTCTATCATCTGTTTCCTTTGTTTTAGATTAGGGTTAGGATTTCTTTTCTTTTCACTTTTAGTATAGGTTTTCTCTTTTCTTTTTAGGTTAGATTTTAGCTTTGTTGTTTACTCTCTTCCTTATTGTTATAAATTTTGTAAACAATGATGGACAAACTCTTGCGCTTTAATAGAACTTCATCAATTGAATGAGCATTTTCTTAACCCCTTACTTTCATTTTATGCTTACTATATGTTTGATAAAATGCTTGTTTGGAATATGAGTTTGAGTATATGCTAAATTTTTTGGATGGTTGATTGTTTAGTTGTTCGTTAGCTTAAGTTAATGTCTTTTCTTGATTCGTTGGTTGTTCGATTATATCAAATACTTAATACGTTAGAATTAATGTCTCTAGTGAAAAACCTAGATAAACAAGATGGAGAGGAGAGTTTATCCTTAGATAGTTAGATATAATCGTGCTGAGTAGTGAGACCGAGAGGTAGTCTATATGTCTAGGTGAGACCGATAAGTAATCTTAGGTGGTATCTTTTAGTCTAGGATAAGACTGAGAGGAGATTCCTAACTAAGAGTGGTAACCAATATAATTGGTGTAGATTCGTTAGTTTAATTGGCACTCAACTAATCAATCGACCACCACTTAATCATTTACATTATCTAAAACATTAGGAAGAAAGTTTATCTTAGTTAGTTTAATTAATAGATTAATTTTAGTTTATAAACAATTTTATTAGGACTTGCGCTAATAATTTCTGACTCGATTAGGTTAGTAATTTCTTAACTTGTAAGTGACTTGATAAACACATTTACCTACTTGACAATCATTTGGGTTCAACCTCTTAGAATACTTCATGTTCCATTAGAACTATAAATATTACAGCTGATATTTTCAACTTGCAGTTAAAACTGCGCTTTAAAATTGTTTTATAAAATCATTTGTTTTATACGCACAAGTTCGTGTGGGTCAATTGGACATGCGATTCATAACTTTAGTAAATTAACAAGATCTTTATCATTTTTCATGGTCCTAACGAATTTTTGCTTTCCACTATTCTCTAACGGACTTTACTAGCCATTCAACCATGTTTACTATCCTAGTGGACTGTACTACTTGTCATAGTTGAGCTATGGTCTTACTGTAACACCCCTATCCCGTAACCATCGCCGGAATAGGTAAGGGGCATTACCGGACTTATAACTCATGTCAGAACCGTAAAATTTTGAACTTTTTCTTGAAATAAAGATCATTCATTTAAATAAGTAATAAGCGCAGCCAGGGATAAAATTTAAACTTCTCTAAGTAAACATTCAAAAGATGCCATTTTCGCATGGCTTATATACATTAACCAAAATATTCTTCCGCCACTAGTCTATTCTATACATGCCATAAAATAATTCAAAACATAACAAGAATAAGCGGTGGATAGTGATAGTGTGACTAGTTCTTTGACGATCCCCGAGCCTGTAGCTTCCAAATGAGATCTATAAAACAGAGGAAACAAAGTAAGCGGAGTAAGCATTACAATGCTTAGTAAGTTTTAAGCAAAGGTCAACAGATAATAATCAAATTATAACATAGTTGTATTGTATAATTTCACATAACCTCTCACACCGATCGATGTCACATAATCATAAGAATAGTCTCATAGATTGCTCACGTATGCATCACATAACCGCCTTATGATTTAGTTTAAATCAAGCTCACATATAAACTTGGAGTACATACTGCTTAACCTTTCGCATTGAATATATTTATAAGCAATTCTTATTGCGAAGTCTTATAGCTTTAAATTCTACTCGGAATATCGGCATGAGACCTTTAGCTCGATGAAATCTCCACACGAAGTCGTGGGTCTTAACCTGCACATAGTCACCACATATGGTCATCCGGTCTTTAATCCCGGGTTTACATCATAGAGTTTCATACATGTTACAACATTCACATCGACTATCATATTTGTAATTCATTTACCTCATCAAATATCTAATAAAACACACCTTCTGTCGTTTGTCATTTGGCCACAATATATATATATATATATATATACACATCTCATACATGTCTCACATTAGCCATTTGGCTTTACCACATATCCATCTCATACACAATTCGCATTAACCATTCGGCTTTCCCACATATATACACATCCACGTTCATCACATTGGCCATTCTGCCTTATCACATGTATGCATGTTCACATTTATCACATTGGCCATTCGGCCTTATCACATATATGCATGTTCATATTCTTCACATTGGCCATTCGGCCTTATCACATATATACTTGTTCACATTCATCACATTGGCCATTCGGCCTTATCACATATATACATGTTCACATTCATCACATTGGCCATTCGGTCTTATCACACAAATGCATGTTCACATTCATCACATTTGCCATTCGGCCTTAGCACACAAATGCATGTTCACATTCATCACATTTGCCATTCGGCCTTAGCACACAAATGCATGTTCACATTCATCACATTTAATCCTAAATCAAAATATAAATTTTCATGTATTCACATCACAATTATCCAAATATACTTCACATACCACATATACTTTCACTTTGTCTTGGCTGAATCTACATCTATCATTTTCCAATGAATAATTCAATTTCAAGCCATACTATCATTTCATATTCGAATACTTATAAACTTACAATTTCACAAATTTTAATATCAAAGATCCATCTAACACTCATATATCAGTTTACAATATCACAATTTAGAATTCACGTATGGGTTTAATCAATAGCTTATGAGCAACTAAAACAAGTTTTATCCATGTTTACAACATAACCACAAATTCTCCACAAGCTGTTTTTCCTGAGCAACAGTCGTTAAATTATTTGTAACTTGGGCTACGAAATTTCAAATTATGTGCCGTTAATTTTCCATGAAAATAGACTCGTATATCCTCTATCCACCAAATTTTCAGAATTTTTGGTTTGGCCAATCAATACCAGATTTTTCTTAAGGATTCCCCTATTTTATTGCTTGACTACTCTTCACTAAGAATTTAATTTCTCATTGTACCGAACTCAAAATATGTTTTCGTTTATTTTGTTTGAAACTAGACTCATTAAGGAGTCTAAGCATAAAATTTTATCTTATATTCATTTTTGTACGATTTATAATGATTTTCCAAATACTGAACAGGGGATTTCGGAGCTATTCTGACTCTGTCTCATACAACTTTGAAAATCTCATTATCGGCAACCCTTTACTTACGATTTCTTTTATACTTAAACTAGACGCATCAAGCTTTAATTACATAATTTATTCAGCCTTTAACTCAACTCCCACAATTTATGATAATTTTTCCAAAACACGCTACTACTGCTGTCCCTAGCAGGTTTATACAATTTCCTCTGTAAAGTTCTCATTCACATATTTAAAACATAATATCATATATGCCGTCAATTAGAATTGTCATTGACCTTAACGTATATACATAATTCATACTCATCCCATTTTAAAACTTAAAACTTACAAGGGAATCAAACTCAATTACTTAAGAACTTACTTTGTGTTGGGTAAAACGGTTCCAACTCGGCTACTCGATGTTCTTTGCTTTGCCCTTGCTTGATTCCCCTCCTTTAACTTCTTGAGCTTAATCAAATAAGTTAAACTATTTTAACCGTCTTGCTAAATATTTATATCCAAATATTAATGATTTCATATCATAAGAAACACATGGTAAATTTTTACCTTTCTACCTTATGCTTTTGGGCCATTCGGCTAATAACCATGTAATATCATTACTATCAATAATCCAATTACACATACATATATACATATTCGTATATTAGGTAACCACCCTTACTAACTACCCATTTTAGTCGATTTTATACAATCAAAGGTAATATCACAAATGGGCATACTTATATAGCCGAATGTGCTAAAATTAGATCTAACATCACCTATACACTTGATTAAATGGCGAATACCTATACTATCAATTATAGTATCATTTTATTCTTTCAAACACATAGTTTCCTCCCATGAACACTTGGCGAATTTTTTCTTCTAATCTAGCATAGCTTCACATCTATTTGTAACATCATATAAATCCACATATAACTACATTTCTACCTAAATCCTCTTTCATCTTCCTACTATTTCCCTTCACAACATCAAAAGCACCATACCCTTAGCATTTACCTCTCCCTAACCATATGCCATATAATTACTTATTTAGGTAGAAAATTAACATATGGGACATGATAAGACATTGGCTACTAGCTAGATTTTCACAAAAATTTAACAAAACTAACATGAATCCTACCTTAATCCTCCCTTATGATGGCCGAATGTCTTAGAACATTTCTCCTCCTTCCCTAGCTCACGGCACTTCAAGAAAAGAAAGAAGATGAAGACTTTCTCTTGCTTTCTTATTTTATTCCCTTTTTTTTTTTTTGATCTATTTTAATCATTTACTAATAAAAGCATCATTAAAATTCAACTTAATGGAAGACCATCCTTGCTTGGCGGCCACTACTTGAGGTTTGGGTAATTTGACATGCAAACCCAAGTTTCCTCACTTTGTTATCATTTGATCCTTACATATTCTCCTATCATATTTTCTTAAGTTCTCAACTAAGTCAATCACATGAAATTTACATTCATAAGTCTAAATTAAAACATCAAATTTTCACACATGCACTAATATACATAGAGGATATGCAACCAAATTTTAAATAAATTTTGAGACTTGGTCTTGTGGCCCCGAAACCACATTCCGACTAGGGTCAGATTAGGGGTGTCACAACTCTCCCCCCCTTTAGGGATTTTCGTCCCCAAAAATTTCTACCGATGCACAGTTTAGGATAACGTCCTCTTATTGAATTATATCCATATAAATATTAGCTCATCGATAGCAATTGTAATTCATTACTGATTTCGCATCGATCTATAAAATCATTTTCTTATCTTAAAACAAATACATAAACATTTCTACAAGTATGCACATATATCTCATTTTCTTGATTTCATAAGCAATAATCACTTAATTTAATTCACAAATGCATTTCAAACACATATTAAGCACATATTAACATGTATAATTCACATCATCAACCCACATATTTGTAACCCACATTTTCATTCATGTATAAGCTGTAACCTGACCGAAAGTACACATATACTCAAACATCCCAATAAATATCCTTTATAACTCCATCATATCTCACTATTCAACTTAACCTATTTCCAACAGAAAATCAACTTCCACATACCTGAACATTGAATTTATTTAGCACATTCAATCACCGTTAACGATACCCATATACAATCGATTTGACATAAAGCCTCATATAGTATTCCGGCATGGGATTTATTTTAGCACATAACCCATATATCCAAAATTATCAGCATTCATCAAAAATTCTTACAGATTTTCAAATGTCGAACTTAATCGAAATAATTTCTTGAACATGATTAACAAAAATAAGGGCCATTTAGCAATAGCACATATGACTTCATATACCAAGCATCCCCTAAACTAAATCCATAACACATTTATAACATGAATCCATTTCTTAACAACATATCCACCATCTTAAATCAATGCCTTCGTTCCATACGAGGTCTTACATGAATCTTGTTTTACTCACTTAATGTCTACTGACCGATCTCGCACACATAGTGCTCGGTTGAAGAACTCGCACTCTCAGTGCCTCTAATCATTTGCACACATAGTGCCCCTATTCATTTGTTGTTACACATTGAAATGACTTAACCAAGTCTATAAACATCATGTATGTACACTTTTAAACATATCCTTTCATTTAAATTTGAATTCGTATAGTAATGAACACTTAAACTTTGCTCAAATTACCGGCACGAAGCCTACTAGGCACGAAGGCCCGAATACACATCACCAGTATGATTGCTCTTCGAGACCTAGCCCGGATATAACACCAGCACGAATGCTCTTCGGGACTTAGCCCGGATATATCACTAGCACGAATGCTCTTCGGGACTTAGCCCGGATATAACACCAGCACGAATGCTCTTCGGGACTTAGCCCGGCTATATATCACTAGCACGAATGCTCTTTGGGACTTAGCCCGGCTATAACACCAGCACGAATGCTCTTCGGGACTTAGCCCGGCTATATATCACTAGCACGAATGCTCTTCGGGACTTAGCCCGGCTATATAACTCTCAATTCTCATGTACATATACATATATAACAATACAATTAGTATATCATTTACATTACTTGAATACAAACACAACATGCTTATCGACCATTCAACTTTCAGTTCCATAGCCACATACAAAGATCACATTTATAGTCGTAACACTCTTTCAAAATTGCATCACTTATACCCTTATAATTCAATCCAAATCATAATTCAAATACGAGTACATGATACGTACCTGATCAACTTAATAATTTAAACATATCCAAGTGAAGTTATATCGCAAATTCTCATAGTCAGAAGCTTGCTACAGCTCAATCGGGATCAAAATTCATTACAATGCAACAAACACACTTTAATAGTCAAAAATCATCACACTATCACTTTATCACTTTATGGCATGTATAAATAGACTAACGCGTGCTACGTTAGTCCTAGAATCGACTAAACCGTAGCTCTGATACCAATAAAATTGTAACACCCCTATCCCGTAACCGTCGCCGGAATAGGTAAGGGGCATTACCGGACTTATAACTCATGTCAGAACCGTAAAATTTTGAACTTTTTCTTGAAATAAAGATCATTCATTTAAATAAGTACTAAGCGCAGCCAGGGATAAAATTTAAACTTCTCTAAGTAAACATTCAAAAGATGCCATTTTCGCATGGCTTATATACATTAACCAAAATATTCTTCCACCACTAGTCTATTCTATACATGCCATAAAATAATTCAAAACATAACTGTAACAAGCAGTGGATAGTGATAGTGTGACTAGTTGCTGACGATCCCCGAGCCTGTAGCTTCCAAATGAGATCTATAAAACAGAGGAAACAAAGTAAACGGAGTAAGCATTACAATGCTTAGTAAGTTTTAAGTAGTGTCAACAGATAATAATCAAATTATAACATAGTTGTATTGTATAATTTCACATAACCTCTCACACTGATCCGATGTCACATAATCATAAGAATAGTCTCATAGATTGCTCACGTATGCATCACATAACTGCCTTATGATTTAGTTTAAATCAAGCTCACATATAAACTTGGAGTACATACCTGTTTAACCTTTCGCATTGAATATATTTATAAGCAATTCTTATTGCGAAGTCTTATAGCTTTAAACTCTACTCGGAATATCGACGAGACCTTTAGCTCAGATGAAATCTCTACACGAAGTCAGCGGGTCTTAACCCGGACATAGTCACCACATATGGTCATCCGGTCTTTAATCCCGGGTTTACATCATAGAGTTTCATACATGTTACAACATTCACATTGACTATCATATTTGTAATTCATTTACCTCATCAAATATCTAATAAAACACACCTTCCGCCGTTTGTCATTTGGCCACAATATATATATATATATATACACATCTCATACATGTCTCACATTAGCCATTTGGCTTTACCACATATCCATCTCATACACATTTCGCATTAACCATTCGGCTTTCCCACATATATACACATCCACGTTCATCACATTGGCCATTCTGCCTTATCACATGTATGCATGTTCACATTTATCACATTGGCCATTCGGCCTTATCACATATATGCATGTTCATATTCTTCACATTGGCCATTCGGCCTTATCACATATATACTTGTTCACATTCATCACATTGGCCATTCGGCCTTATCACATATATACATGTTCACATTCATCACATTGGCTATTCGGTCTTATCACACAAATGCATGTTCACATTCATCACATTTGCCATTCGCCTTAGCACACAAATGCATGTTCACATTCATCACATTTGCCATTCTACTTAGCACACAAATGCATGTTCACGTTCATCACATTTAATCCTAAATCAAAATATAAATTTTCATGTATTCACATCACAATTATCCAAATATACTTCACATACCACATATACTTTCACTTTGTCTTGGCTGAATCTACATCTATCATTTTCCAATGAATAATTCAATTTCCACCATACTATCATTTCATATTCGAATACTTATAAACTTACAATTTCACAAATTTTAATATCAAAGATCCATCTAACACTCATATATCATTTTACAATATCACAATTTAGAATTCACGTAAGGGTTTAATCAATAGCTTATGAGCAACTAAAACAAGTTTTATCCATGTTTACAACATAACCACAAATTCTCCACAAGCTGTTTTTCCCGAGCAACAATCGTTAAATTATTTGTAATCGGGCTACGAAATTTCAAATTATGTGCCGTTAATTTTCCATGAAAATAGACTCAGATATCCTCTATCCACCAAATTTTCAGAATTTTGGTTTGGCCAATCAATACCAGATTTTTCTTAAGGATTCCCTATTTTACCGCTTGACTACTCTTCACTAAGAATTTAATTTCTCATTGTACCAATTCAAAATATGTTTTCGTTTATTTTGTTTGAAACTAGACTCATTAAGGAGTCTAAGCATAAAATTTTATCTTATATTCATTTTTGTACGATTTATAATGATTTTCCAAATACTGAACAGGGATTTGAGCCATTCGACTGCCTCATACAACTTTGAAAATCTCATTATCGGCAACCCCTTTACTTACACGATTTCTTTTATACGAAAATAGACGCATCAAGCTTTAATTACATAATTTATTCAGCCTTTAACTCAACTCCTACAATTTATGGTAATTTTTCCAAAGCACGCTACTGCTGTAACACCCCGTACCCGAGACCGTTGCCGGAGTCGGACACGAGGGGTTTGCAGACTTAAATCACTTATTTCCACAGTCCATTTTAAATTTCCAGACGAGCTGGCTAACTGCGTCACTGTCACCTTAAAAATCATATCTCGAGTTCCAAAACTCGAAAACCAGTTCCGTAAATATTTCCTAAAACTAGACTCATATTTCCATCTACAAATTTTTTTCTAAAATTTTTGGTCGAACCAATTAGTACAGTTTATTAGTTAAAGTCTCCCCTGTTACAGGTTTCGACTATTCTGACCTTCATGCATTTCGACTTGGATATCTCCCTGTACAGGGCTTCAATACTGATACCGTTTGTTTCTATAGAAAGTAGACTCGAAATGGAATCTAAACATATATGGCATGACTTCTAATTATATCTGGTTAATTTATAAAGAATTTTCAAAGTCAGATCAGGGGATCCAGAAATCGCTCTGGCCCTGTTCCACGAAAACTTAAATATCTCTTAAAATCCGACTCATATGACCATTTCGTTTCTTCCATATGAAAGTAGATTAATCAAGGTTCGATTAAATAATTTATTCACTATTTAACTCCATTTCTACTATTTTTAGTGATTTTTCAAATTTACACCACTGCTGCTGTCAGCATCTGCCTTTAGGGTAGACTTTACCTATTACATAGTTTCCATGATTTAACTAACCCTTTAGCATATATAGCACAAAACATGATTGTGATTAACCATTCCAATGGCCAATCATTTCCAAGCACATCAACACCTCTCAATAACCAAATACATACAAGATGATTATAACATTATGCTCAAAATATGTATATAAGCCATTTTCGCATGGCTATCCAAATTTGTACAATACCGAAAGGTACATGGCCAACATAAAAAAGGGTAGTCCTATACATGCCATTTCAAAGTTCAACCAAAAGTGTACCAAAAGGGGCTTTGATAGTGTGGGCGACTTCGACTTCAATAATCCCGAGCCCGATAGCTGACGAACCAAAATCTATAAAACAGAGATTCAAAGAACGGAGTAAGCATTTAATGCTTAGTAAGTTTGAGCCATAAAATTAGACACAACTAACGTGTAGCATTCATATGGCTAAACAGATAATTTCATATGCACAAATTCTCAATATCATACTTACTTCACATTACCAACCCTTATATTCATACACAAAGATCAACTTAGCCAAAGGCGGTAGCTCATTTATCGATCGAGCGAATACTAATTGTAAGGATCAACTAAATCAATGCATATACGAGACATACCTCATTGCTGGGATTTTACGAGCATATTAATTGAAACTATTACAGCAAGGTCGCTCATTCCCAAGCCAAGTACCTTCGGGATTTAACCGGATATAGCTACTTGCTCAATGCCTTCGGACATAGCCGGATATAGTAACTCGCACCAATGCCTTCGGGACTTAGCCCGATATAGTAGCTCGCACAAATGCCTTGGGACTTAGCCGGATGTAATAACTCGCACAATTGCCTTCGGACTTAGCCTGGAACTACTCACTAGCGCAAATGCCTTCGGGACTTAGCCCGGTTATCATCCGAATATTCATGCACATATCAATAAATCATGACACATTTATATCTCATTTTCATAATTAGAGTTCAAACACAAGTCACGATAAGCACTCCCATTTTCGCTCACTAGCCACATACAAACAACATGGTTTAGTTTGCTTTATGACACGATCTCTATGCACATACGGCCACTACATCATACGTATAGACTAATTAACTCATCATATAATTCAAGTAGAATCATCATATCACCGTATATTTGTTATGCTCATACATCATGACTTAATCAAATCATAAACTAAGTCTCATTGCTCGAAAACTTACCTCTGAGGTGGTCGAACAATTTCAAGCGCTATTCGATCACTTTTCCTTTCCCTTATCCAACTGTGGTCCTCTAAGCTCTTGAGCTAATCCAAACAAATTTAACTTATTAAAGTCTCATTATGCTTGCTTATGGCGAATATGACAAGGAGTTTGATAGGTCATATGGCCACCTTTAGCTCAAATACAAAATGGTCATAGGCATTTTTAATCACATTGAGCAATTTAGTACAATTAATCAAACATTTCCTCATGTGCACCTTTATGACCAAATACACACATCATTAACCTAATATCAATTAACTAAGCACTTAACAAATTCTCCTTGAGCCGATTGTCTAAGTCAAGATAGGATCATCATTATGCTTACCTATAGCCGAATGTACAACATCAATCAATGCATTCATTCGTGTGGCGAACATGCATGTCTATGTTGAGGCCGATTGCATACTTAATACATTCTACATGTATGGTCACTTGTATTGACCAAATACCATTTTGTTTCAAGTTCAAAACTTGGCTTATACACATATATGCACTATTAAAACATCCTCTCCATTCCATCAATTCAACACATGCATTACTCATTAATATACAAAATTATATTCGCCTTAGCACACCTCTTGTCAGTCAATTTTTTCTCCATCTAGCAACATTTTATGTACTATGCCGAACCAAAAGATCAAACACCTAGCTTAATCATTTCCAAAACACTTAACTGCCTTTGACCAAGACTTTAAACAAAGTCTATGTTCTATTATCACACATATGGGCATTATTAGTTCAAAGTTTTAACAAGATTAATTTCTTTGATCTTAGCCTAAATGACAACCCCCATTGTTCATCTAGATTTAGCATGAAACAAACACCAACCAAGAAAACAACACCCATGGCCGAGTATCATCTTCATCACATAGCAAGATTTAAACCATGGGCTAGGTAGAACTCAAACTAACATCAAAAATATGCATGAATCTCATGGAACAACATCAAACTTACCTTAACCTAGCTACAAGCATGGCCGAATCTCTTCAACATTTCCTCCTTTCTTTCCTTTTGAATTTCGGTCAAGAAGAATGAAAAAGGATGGACATTTTTTTTTCTTTGTTTTCATCATTTTCCTTTTTCCATTTCTTTATTACTAGCTTTTTATTTTATTGCTTCCTACATACCACATTAGCACACCATGCTTAAAATATGCTATGCCCCATAGCATGGCCGGCCACTAGCTCAAATATTGGGCAATTTGACATGCAAACCCACCATTTCTATAACATGCATTAATAGGCCACTTTACATTTGCCTAGCACATTTCTAAATTTTCTCACATAAGTCCTATTTACTAAAATTCACCTACAATTAAACAAAATTCAAATATAAAATTTTCACACATGCATATATACATATAATAAACATCAAATATGACAGCTAATTATTTTTATGACTCAATTTTGTGGCCCCGAAACCACTTCCCGGCTAGGGTCACATTAGGGCTGTCACAACTCTCCCCCACTTAAGAAATTTTCGTCCCCGAAAATCTTACCGGTAAATAGGTTTGGGTATCGTTCTTTCATAAAGTTCTCGGGTTCCCAAGTAGCTTCTTCCATCCCGTGTTTGAGCCATAACACTTTTACTAACGGAACCCTTTTGTTTCTCAACTCTTTCACTTCACGAGCTAGGATACGAATCGGTTCTTCTTCATAACTCATATCGGATTGAATTTCAACCTCGATGGATTAATTACGTGTGATGGATCGATCTATAACGTCAAGCATCGAAACATGAAAGACGTTGTGAATCTTTTCAAGTTCGGGGCAAAATCAATCTATACGAATCGACCAATTCGTTCGGATACTTCATATGGCCCTATGAACCTCGGACTCGCTTTTCCTTACGGCCAAATCGAGTATCTTTTTCCAAGGTGACACCTTAAGAAATACTTTGTCTCCCACCTGATACTCAATATCTCTTCGTTTTAAACCCGCGTACGATTTCTGACGATCTGATGCTGCCTTCAGACTTTCACGGATTACTTTTCCTTTCTGTTCAGCATCTTTAATCAAATCAACTCCAAAAATTTTACTTTCACCGAGCTCGGTCCAAAACAATGGTGTACGGCATTTACGACCGTACAAAGCCTCGTAAGGTTCCATCTTAATACTTGATTGAAAACTGTTGTTGTAAGCGAATTCAATCAAAGGTAAATACCGCTCCCATGAACCACTAAACTCGAGGATGCAACATCTCAACATATCCTCAAGTATCTGAATTATCCGCTCGGATTGACCATCGGTTTGGGGGTGAAAAGCGGTGCTAAAATGCAACTTGGTACCCAAAGCTTCTTGCAATTTCTTCCAAAATCGTGAGGTGAATCTCGGATCTCTATCCGACACAATAGAAGTAGGTACCCTGTGTAATCTCACAATCTGAGAAACATACAATTCAGCTAGTTTATCCATTGAAAAATCCGTGCGTACGGGGATAAAGTGAGCCGACTTAGTCAGTCTATCAACAACAACCCAAATCGCATCTTTCTTACTTGCTGACAATGGCAACCCAAATACAAAATCCATCGTAACTCGATCCCATTTCCATTCAGGTATCATGATCAGCTGAAGTAAACCCGTAGGCACTTGGTGTTCCGCCTTCACTTGTTGACATATTAAACACTTCGAAACAAAATCGGAAATGTCTCGTTTCATACCATGCCACCAAACCGACGCCTCGGATCGTTGTACATTTTCGGACTTCTCGTGAATTGACATTCGGCTACAATGAGCTTCGCTCGTAATCATCGAAATGAGTCCTGAATTTCTTGGAACACACAACCGACTTCGAACCTCAAACAATCGTCATCATCAATTTGAAACTCGATTCCATATTCAACACATTCAGCCCGCTTTTGCGCCCAATTCATCATCGACTTTCGGGCTTCACGAATTTGATGAATCAATAATGGTTTGGCCTTTAATTTCGCCACTAACACATTGTCGGGTAGAATGCATAAGTGTACATTCATCGCTCAGAAGCAAACAAAGGATTTACGACTTAAGGCATCCGCAACCACATTAGCCTTTCCCGGTGATAGTCAATGATAAGCTCATAATCTTTTAACAACTCGAGCCAACGTCTTTGTCGCAGATTCAAGTCTCTTTGAGTCATCAAATATTTGAGACTTTTGTGATCCGAATATACATGGCGCTTCTCACCAAATAAGTAGTGTCGCCATATTTTCAAAGCGAATACGATGGCAGCTAGTTCGAGATCATAGGTCGGATAATTTTTCTCATGTGGCTTTAATTGTCTCGACGCATAGGCCACAACTCGACCTTCTTGCATCAATACGCAACCCAACCCAAGTAGGGATGCATCACTATAAATGACGAACTCCTTGCCCGATTCGGCCGCACTAGTATCGGAGCTTCCGTCAAGTGAGTTTTCAATTGTTCAAACTTTTCTGACACTTTTCTGTCCATTCAAACTTAACATCCTTCTGAAGTAGTGGTGTGGCTATCACCGAGAAACCTTTCACAAACCGTCGGTAGTAACCGCAAGTCCCAAAAAGCTCCGAACCTCGAAATATTTCTGAGGCTTCTAGTTAAGTATGGCTGAAATTTTGCCCGTCAACTCGAATACCGATCGCGGATACCACATGACCCAAGAAGCTAACCTCTCTAACCGAACTCACACTTACTAAACTTAGCATATAACCGCTTATCCCGTAAAATTTGCAACACTAATCCTGTGTGTTCAAAGATGATCGGTTTCATTTCTCGAATAAACCAAAATATCATCGATAAACACGACTACAAACCGATCCAAATACGGTCGAAGATCCGATTCATCAAATCCATAAATACCGCGAGGGCATTAGTGAGCCCAAACGGCATCACTAAGAACTTATAGTGACCGTATCTCGCTCGAAAGCGCTTTTGGGTATATCCGAATCTCGAATTCAAGAATCGGTAATAACCCGATCTCAAATCTATCTTTGAAAACACCGAAGCTCCCTTTAGTTGATCAAACAAATCGTCAATACGTGGCATCGGATATTTATTCTTTATTGTCACCTTATTCACCGACGATAGTCGATGCACAACCTCATGGTTCCGTCCTTCTTTTCACAAACAATACTGTGCACCCTAAGGTGAGAAACTTGGTCGAGCGAAACCTCTATCCGTGAATTCTTGCAACTGAGCTTTCAACTCTTTTAACTCGGTTGGTGCCATACGATACGGAGCTATCGAAATCGGCGTAGTCCTAGGTACAAGCTCAATACCAAACTCTACCTCCCGAACAGGTGGTAAACCCGGTAATTCCTCGGAAAAAACATCCGGGTATTCACAAACCACCGGCACAAATTCGGGTTTCTTTTCTAACTCTTTGTCATCAAGTACATACGCAAGGTATGCTTCGCACCCCTTTCTTACATATTTCTGGGCCAACATTGATGATATTACAGCTGGCAACCCCTTTAAGTCCGTAGACTCAACTCAATTATCTTGTTATTTGCGCACCTCAAATGAATAGTCTTGCTTTTACAATTCACAATCGCATCATGCACGGTCAACCAATCTAAACCGAGGATAACATCAAATTCATCAAACGGCAAAAGCATCAAGTCCACCAAAAAACAGGAACCTCGAATTACTAGGGGACATTTCTTACACACTTTGTCGACAAGCACGTAATGACCCAAGGGATTTGACACCCGAATTACGAACTCAGTAGACTCAATAGGTAAAGTCTTACTGGATGCTAAGGTTTCACATATATAAGAATGAGTAGAACCAAGGTCAATCAAAGCAATCACATTAGTATCAAAAAGAGTAAAAGTACCGGTAATAACATATCCTCGCGTGCGCGTATAGCATAAGCCCTAGTAGGAGCACGAGCCTCAGATCTGGTCGTAGCATCTCTAGATCCTCTCTGACCACCACTAGCATTGCCCGTATTTCTAGATGGTCTACCTCGAGCGGGTAGCACCGGTTTCCCACTCGATTTACATTCTGCTTGAAAACCTCGGCAATCTTTAATGAAGTGGTCAATCGATCCGCACTTGTAACAGAGCGGTCATGGAATCTACAACTCACGAGTGCCATTTACCACAATACTGACACTCCGTTCTGTCTCAACGGTCATTCTCAACACTGGCGACCGAAGTGACTCGTGCACTCACAGGGGTTCGATCACGGTCTCGTCTAGAAAAACCCGAAGTGTCCCTAGACCGGCCTAAGTCATCTCTAAATTTCTTCGATGATTGTTGAAAGGACTTTCCTGAAGATCTCTTACGAAACTCCTTTGCTCCCACATCGGCTTTCCTTTTCTCCTTACTGAGCTCCTCGGCTTTGCAAGCTCGCTCGACAAGTACCACAAATTCTCGAATTTCTAAAATGCCAACATACTGACTTTATATCATCATTCATCCATCTTCAAACGTTTACACATCACGACTTCAAGAAATGCATTCTCGCTGCATCGGCTAAGCCTCACAAATTTTCGTTCATAGTCGTGAACCGACATGGAACCTTGTTTGAGTTCAAGAAATTCCTTCCGCTTTTGGTCAATGTATCTCGATCGATATACTTCTTTTGAAACTCGGTTTGGAAAAACTCCCAAGTTACTTGCTCTCTGGCACAACAAGTCAATGTATTCCACCAATAGTAGGCGTAATCACGTAGCAAGGAGATAGTACACTTTAGGCACTCATCGGTGTGCAAGATAGCTCGTCGAGTACCCGAATAGTGTTGTCCAACCAAAATTCAGCTTGCTCGGCATCATCGCTGTCCGTAGCTTTAAATTCAGTAGCCCAATGCTTTCGGATTCTATCAACTGGGGGTTTATTTACCTTATTTGGTTAGCTACCGAAGGTATCGAGAGTCTTGGGGTTGTGTTTGTCGGGAATGGAGGTTGTGGAACAGTAGTATTAGTTCGAATGTATTGGTTGAACCAATCATTCATCACGCTATAAAAAGCTTGTCTAGCTTCATCATTCGGATTACTAGCAATAGGTTGAGAGTCCGCGGCCATGTCCCTTGTGCGGCAAGAGGCGCTACACTCTCAAGATCATCACTACCGCTTCGGTCGGGATCGGGATCCATTACTATAAGTAAACACATTTGCAAATGTCGAAATCACCACACTATCAAATAATCACATAATGGCATGTATAGCTAGACCCAAACATATTACGGTAGTCCTAGAATCAACTAAACCGTAGCTCGATACCAATTTAATTGTAACACCCGTGCACTCGAGACCGCTGTTTGAGTCGGACACGAGGGGTTTGCGACTTAGATCACTTATTTGCACATCCATTTTAAATTTCCGCACGAGCTGGCTAACTGCATCACTGTCACCTTAAAAATCATATCTCGAGTTCCAAAACTCGAAAACCAGTTCCGTAAATTTTTCCTGAAACTAGACTCATATTTCCATCTACAATTTTTTTTATAAAATTTTTGGTCGAACCAATTAGTACAGTTTATTAGTTAAAGTCTCCCCTGTTATAGGGTTCGACTATTCTGACCTTCATGCATTACAACTTGGATATCTCCCTGTACAGGGCTTCAATACTGATGCCGTTTCTTTCTATAGAAACTAGACTCGAAAAGGAATCTATACATATATTGAATGACTTCTAATTATCTCTGGTTAATTTATAATAAATTTCCAAAGTCAGATCAGGGGATCCAAAAATCGCTCTGGCCCTGTTCCACGAAAACTTAAATATCTCTTAAAATCCGACTCATATGACCGTTTTGTATCTTCCATATGAAATTAGATTCATCAAGGTTCAGTTACATAATTTATTTACTATTTAAATCCATTTCTACTATTTTTAGTGATTTTTCAAATTCACACCACTGCTGCTGTCAGCATCTGCCTTTAGGGTAGACTTTACCTATTACATAGTTTCCATGATTTAACTAACCCTTTAGCATATATAGCACAAAACATGATTGTGATTAACCATTCCAATGGCCAATCATTGCCAAGCACATCCACACCTCTCAATAACCATATACATACAAGATGATTATAACATTATGCTCAAAATATGTATATAAGCCATTTTCGCATGGCTATCCAAATTTGTACAATACCGAAAGGTACATGACCAACATCAAAAAGGGTAGTCCTATACATGCCATTTCAAAGTTCAACCAAAAGTGTACCAAAAGGGCTTTGATAGTGTGGGCGACTTGACTTCAATAATCCCGAGCCCGATAGTGATTTAACCAAAATCTATAAAATGAGATTCAAAGAACGGAGTAAGCATTTAATGCTTAGTAAGTTTGAGCCATAAAATTAGACACAACTAAAGTGTAGCATTCATATGGCTAAACAGATAATTTCATATGCACAAATTCTCAATATCATACTTACTTCACATTACCAACCCTTATATTCATACACAAAAGATCAACTTAGCCAAAGGCGGTAGCTCATTTATCGATCGAGCGAATACTAATTGTAAGGGATCAACTAAATCAATGCATATACGAGACATACCTCATTGCTGGGATTTTACGAGCATATTAATTGAAACTATTACAGCAAGGTCGCTCATTCCCAAGCCAAGTACCTTTGGGATTTAACCGGATATAGCTACTCGCTCAATGCCTTCGGGACATAGCCCGGATATAGTAACTCGCACCAATGCCTTCGGGACTTAGCCCGGATATAGTAGCTCGCACAAATGCCTTCGGGACTTAGCCCGGATGTAATAACTCACACAATTGCCTTCGGGACTTAGCCCGGAACTAGTCACTAGCGCAAATGCCTTCGAGACTTAGCCCGATTGTCATCCGAATATTCATGCACATATCAATAAATCATGACACATTTATATTTCATTTTCATAATTAGAGTTCAAACACAAGTCACGTATTAAGCACTCCCATTTTTGGCTCACTAGCCACATACAAACAGCATGGTTTAGTTTGCTTTATGACACGATCTCTATGCACATACGGCTACCCGTCATACGTATAGACTAATTAACTCATCATATAATTCAAGTAGAATCATCATATCACCGTATATTTGTTATGCTCATACATCATGACTTAATCAAATCATAAACTAAGTCTCATTGCTCGAAAACTTACCTCGGAGTTGGTCGAACAATTTCGGCGGCTATTCGATCACTTTTTCCTTTCTCTTATCCAACTGTGGTCCTCTAAGCTCTTGAGCTAATCCAAACAAATTTAACTTATTAAAGTCTCATTATGCTTACTTATGGCCGAATATGACAAGGAGTTTGATAGGTCATATGGCCACCTTTAGCTCAAATACAAAATGGTCATAGGCATTTTTAATCACATTGAGCAATTTAGTACAATTAATCAAACATTTCCTCATGTGCACCTTTATGACCAAATACACACATCATTAACCTAATATCAATTAACTAAGCACTTAACAAATTCTCCTTGAGCCGATTGTCTAAGTCAAGATAGGATCATCATTATGCTTACCTATAGCCGAATGTACAACATCAATCTATGCATTCATTCGTGTGGCCGAACATGCATGTCTATGTTGAGGCCGATTGCATACTTAATACATTCTACAAGTATGGTCACTTGTATTGACCAAATACCATTTTGTTTCAAGTTCAAAACTTGGCTAATACACATATATGCACTATTAAAACATCCTCTCCATTCCATCAATTCAACACATGCATTACTCATTAATATACAAAATTATATTCGCCTTAGCACACCTCTTGTCGGCAAATTTTTTCTCCATCTAGCAACATTTTATGTACTATGCCGAACCAAAAGATCAAACACCTAGCTTAATCATTTCCAAAACACTTAACTGGCCTTTGACCAAGACTTTAAACAAAGTCTATGTTCTACTATCACACATATGGGCATTATTAGTTCAAAGTTTTAACAAGATTAATTTCTTTGATCTTAGCCTAAATGACAACCCCATTGTTCATCTAGATTTAGCATGAAACAAACACCAACCAAGAAAACAACACCCATGGCCGAGTATCATCTTCATCACATAGCAAGATTTAAACCATGGGCTAGGTAGAACTCAAACTAACATCAAAAATATGCATGAATCTCATGGAACAACATCAAACTTACCTTAACCTAGCTACAAGCATGGCGAATCTCTTCAACATTTCCTCCTTTCTTTCCTTTTGAATTTCGGTCAAGAAGAATGAAAAAGGATGGACATTTTTTTTCTTTGTTTTCATCATTTTCCTTTTTCCATTTCTTTATTACTAGCTTTTTATTTTATTGCTTCCTACATACCACATTAGCACACCATGCTTAAAATATGCTATGCCCCATAGCATGGCCTACCACTAGCTCAAATATTGGGCAATTTGACATGCAAACCCACCATTTCTATAACATGCATTAATAGGCCACTTTACATTTGCCTAGCACATTTCTAAATTTTCTCACATAAGTCCTATTTACTAAAATTCACCTACAATTAAACAAAATTCAAATATAAAATTTTCACACATGCATATATACATATAATAAGCATCAAATATGACAGCTAATTATTTTTATGACTCGGTTTTGTGGCCCCGAAACCACTTCCCGACTAGGGTCACATTAGGGCTGTCACAACTGCTGCTGTCCCTAGCAGGTTTATACAATTTCCTCTGTAAAGTTCTCATTCACATATTTAAAACATAATATCATATATGCCGTCATTTAGAAAAGTCATTGACCTTAACGTCTATACATAATTCATACTCATCCCGTTTTAAAACTTAAAACTTACAAGGGAATCAAACTCAATTACTTAAGAACTTACTTTGTGTTGGGTAAAACGGTTCCAACTCGGCTACTCGATGTTCTTTGTTTTGCCCTTGCTTGATTCCCCTCCTTTAACTTCTTGAGCTTAATCAAATAAGTTAAACTATTTTAACCGTCTTGCTAAATATTTATATCCAAATATTAATGATTTCATATCATAAGAAACACATGGTAAATTTTTACCTTTCTACCTTATGCTTTTGGGCCATTCGGCTAATAACCATGTAATATCATAACTATCAATAATCCAATTACACATACACATATACATATTCGTATATTAGGTAACCACCCTTACTAACTACCCATTTTAGTCGATTTTATACAATCAAAGGTAATATCACAAATGGGCATACTTATATAGCCGAATGTGCTAAAATTAGATCTAACATCACCTATACACTTGATTAAATGGCCGAATACCTATACTATCAATTATAGTATCATTTTTATTCTTTCAAACACATAGTTTCCTCCCATGAACACTTGGCCGAATTTTTTTTCTTCTAATCTAGCATAGCTTCACATCTATTTGTAACATCATATAAATCCACATATAACTACATTTCTACCTAAATCCTCTTTCACCTTCCTACTATTTCCCTTCACAACATCAAAAGCACCATACTCTTAGCATTTACCTCTCCCTAACCGTATGCCATTTAATTACTTATTTAGGTAGAAAATTAACATATGGGACATGATAAGACATTGGCTACTAGCTAGATTTTCACAAAAATTTAACAAAACTAACATGAATCCTACCTTAATCCTCCCTTATGATGGCCGAATGTCTTAGAACATTTCTCCCCTCCTTCCCTAGCTCACGGCACTTCAAGAAAAGAAAGAAGATGAAGACTTTCTCTTCCTTTCTTATTTTATTCCCCTTTCTTTTCTTTTTTTTTGATCTATTTTAATCATTTACTAATAAAAGCATCATTAAAAATTCAACTTAATGGAAGACCATCCTTGCTTGGCCGGCCACTACTTGAGGTTTGGGTAATTTGACATGCAAACCCAAGTTTCCTCACTTTGTTATCATTTGATCCTTACATATTCTCCTATCATATTTTCTTAAGTTCTCAACTAAGTCAATCACATGAAATTCGCATTCATAAGTCTAAATTAAAACATCAAATTTTCACACATGCACTAATATACATAGAGGATATGCAACCAAATTTTAAATAAATTTTGAGACTCGGTCTTGTGGCCCCGAAACCACATTCCGACTAGGGTCAGATTAGGGGTGTCACACTTACACCCTTTCACCCCATTTTGAATGTCCTAGAAAACTACCCCATCTTTACTATCTCGGTGGACTGTACTGGTTGTCATAGTGGAGCTATTGTCTTATACATCATACCTCTTTTAAGGTGTCACACCATAGAGCCTACTGACCATTGTCACAGTGTTGCTCTATGAAACCTAATAATTGTCATCACGGTGTCGCCCCGAAGGACCTGTTACACATTTCACCTTGATGCTCAAACATCATAGTGTCCCCTCTACAAGGCCTGGAGCTTTGTACATTACAGTTTCCACTCAACAACACCGTATGGTGAAATCTTAATAGAATTCTTTTTTCCCTATTCATTTGTCCATTCCTCCAAATTGTCATAATTACATTGATACTCGAACACTGCAATATCCTCTCTACAAGGCCCGAAGCTTCGCATATCATAGTTTGTACCCTACAACATCGTATGGTGATATACAAAATCACTCTTTCCCAATCTTACCTTCATCTAACCCGACAATAATTCCTCTCCGTATTCCACAATATATATATATATATAAACACATATCACATACAATTCATAAATAATTATCATGGAGTACACTACTTTTCGAACATAAAGTTATAGCAATTTCATACATATGGACACACTTGTGGATACTTATAAACCTACTCATCCTTATGCATAATCAATATTCACAACCAATAGAAGCCATACATCATCCTAGAAATAGAGTACAGAAACTCACATAGATTCCTTTATCCTCATTAGCTTAGGTTTTCCAAACGTCAGAGCCTTCTTCGTCCTGGCAGCAAAGCATGACAACCATCTATTAGTTAAGCTAAAGGTGTTCAACTCTTAAAAACCTAGAATCTATAATTATGTGAGATATTTTAAGAGTTACTACTTCACTCATTTCTTCGATCTATAAGTATAAAGAGGTAAGGAAGCTTACCAGTTCCTAAATTTTTCTATTATCAGGCTTCAATTCTCACGACTGTTGTGACATGCGGAGCTTCCTTCAACCTTATCATCTGCTTCTTCAGAGCAACTGAAGAAAATGATGATATGGAAAGAGTAAGAATCGTAAAAAGAATTAAGAAAATTATGTCTTCACACATACCTATATACTTCAATTCTCACGACTATTGCGACATGCAGAGCTTCCTTCAACCTCATCCTCTTCTTCTTCAGAGCAACTAAAGAAAATGATGTTATGGAAAGAATAAGAATCGTAAAAAGAATTAAGAAAATTTTTTCTTCACACACACCAATATATATACTCCCTAGGCACAGTCTTCTCCTGCCATCTCAACCCTCCATCCTTAATCATTTTGTCTCCCACTATTGAACTAGCCAGTTCCATCCTAATTGAACTAGAATTGATTTCCAACTAATCGTAATTTGGCCACTAAAAACTTCTAAATTTCTCAATAGAGTCCAAAAATTTGCTAATCCTTTCAATTTAGTCCTATTTATTCTTAAATTTTAGGTCAATAAAGATAACTGGGTGTTATAGATGATTCCTTGTAGAACCCCTTGTTCTTTAGATAACTCTTTAAGTTCTAACCATCATAGATTCTAATAATAAAAATAGGAAAAGAAAAAACAAAGTTCTGATGACGAACACAAGAAAAGCCCTTAACTGTGGTAATTGAAAAGAAATTTCAAATAACATAAGAAAAAACGCAAGAAAAAAAAAGCCAACTAGAACTCAAAGAAGCAAAAATGGTTCCAGAGATGACTAAAATCCAAACTTATAGAATTCTTCAAAAAACCTTCATAAAATGAATAGTTTTGGATTTAAACACCAAGACCATTAGTATCTAGCCACATACACCGTGTTATATGCCCCTCAACATGGTCACTTCTCCCCCAAAAAATAATCGTATTTATGATAAAACTTTTAGAACAAGTACAATGTCTTCCCATATTCTTAGGCACGTAGAAACGTTATCTCACACTCAGACCTTTGACCTAAGAGGTGTCTCATGGAAGTCCACTTTGTAACCTTCTGTAGGACTGGGGGCCATTGTTATTGTAACAATCCGGTTTTAGCTTAAATCAGAACAGTAGTTTTGGGACCACAAATCTGAGGTCAAAAAATTATTTTAATATTATTTTATGTGTTTACAGCATGTGAATATATGTGTGAGAAAATTTTGTAAGCTAATTTTATCGTTTAATAGCTCAATTTGAGAAAAAGGACTAAATCGCATAACATGCGAAAGTTGCATTTTAATTGTTAAAGTGCTTAAATTGCTATGATCCATTACATGTGGGGTCCTTCATTTGATTTATGGATGGACAAATATGACTTTGGTTAGTGGAAATTTAATATTAAGCATTAAGGGTATTTTAGTAAATATAAAATTAAGGTTAATTAAAACAAATAAACAAATTTTGATTCATCATTTTGTGTTCTTCCACCTCCAAATATTAGAGAAAGAATAATTTTTTGATTCTTTCATCCATTCGACCCTTGTTCATCTTGATTGAGGTATGAAATTTGTTCGGTTTTTGATATTTCTATGCTTTTGAGATCGTTGCTTTGAGTACTAGCTGGCCCATGCCCTAATTTTTGAGTTTATTGGTGATTTTTTAAAATGCCATTGATGAATGCTTGAGCTTTGTGATAGATGATGATGAAAAATGAAAGATAAATGATAGATTATCATGTTTTGTAAAGTGATTTTTGATGAAAATGCTTAAATAGAAACTAATTGTGAAATTTGTAAATTGAGGGGTTGAAATGTGAAATAAATGTGAAATATGGGCTACTAGGAGCACTGTGGTAATTCGGCTAAGCATGGGTCTTATTGAATTTTGTGAATTTTTTGTATTTGTGAAAAAATAACTAAATTGAATAAATGTGAAACTTTAGAGGCTAAAGTGAAAAGTTACCAAATAGGTATTTTTGGATGAAATTGAATGAATAAGTGATTAAATGAGCTAAATTTGAATTTATATAGATCAAGAAAGAAAGAAATCAGATTTAGATCGGGGGAAATCGAAAATTGTCGAGTATTTCATCGTATATACGAGGTAAGTTCATATGAAAATAAATATCTTTAAATTGATTTATAAATGTTTATTTGTCATTGAATTGCTATGAATGCTGAATGAGTAAATACGATCAAGTATCGACGAAGTAATGTTAACTGAAAGTCCCATACGAACCCTAGGAATAGTATAGGATACGAATTTCATGACATTAGGATTATCGAGATGTGATTACATGTAAGACCATGTCTGGGACATTGGCATTGTATTATGATTACGTGTAAGACCATGTTTGTGACATTGGCATCGTTATATGATTTCGTGTAAGACCCTGTCTGGGATAGTGGCACCGATATGTGATAACATGTAAGACCATATCTGAGATATGGCATTGTACGAGCTTTATGTGATTTCCAAGTATCTTTAACAATTCCGAATGGTTCAACGAGAAAAGTGAAGTCGAGAAAGAATGTGTGAAAAAGTTAAGTGACTCAGGTACTTATGAGATTCATACAAGTATTGAAATGGGAAGTATTTGATGAATTCAATTACGAAATTGAATATGTATACATTTGGGAATGTTCATAAGCTTTTAAGTGCTTATTCAGAATTTTCTTATTTGATGGAAATGATGTTGATTCATGAGATGGTTTTATTTGTATATGGCTTACTAAGCTTTTAAAGCTTACTTTATGTGTTCTTTCCCTATTTTATAGATTATCGAAGCTAGCTCGAACATTGGGGATCATCAGGAACCGTCATCACACTATCAACTACTTGTTGGTATTTTTGGACGCTTTGTAATTATGGAATATGGCATGTATAGGCTAGTGATATGATGATATGTTTTAAGTTATGATATAGCCATGAGATTAGGCTTGTATATAATGTAAATTTTGGTATGTATTTGGCCATTTAAGTTGGCTTATATCATTAGTTTGATAAGTGATATATGATGTAAATATATTGCCTTGTGTTTTGGCATGTTTGGTATGATTGTTGTAATGGTTATATGGTTGTTCAATTAGAAAATTATCAATGATGTATAATGGTTGATAAATGACATATTGTGGCTTATTTTTAAGATGATGAATTGGTATATTTTGTGGCATGATTTAGTTGATAAGATGGTGAGAAAATGCATATAGAAGTTAAGGTTATGGCATATTGTTTTGGCATGATTTTGGTTATGGATTTGAGTAATGAAATGGATGGATTTAAATGGCATGAAATGTGCAGGAGATGGTCATTTTTGGTTGCTTATTGTATGCGAAAATGATGACAAATGAATGATTTTAGGTACATAAATGATAGGAGGGAATAATGGCTTAAATCAAGCTTATTTTCGTGCCACACGATTGATCACACGGGCGTGTGAATCGACTGTGTGACCCCTTAATCTTAGTTAAAACAAGTTAGAGAGTTACATGGCTTTAACACACGGGCATGTCTACTGGCCGTGTGTGACACACAGGCTGGCACATAGGCGTGTGGCCGACCGTGTGACCCAAGTCAATAACCTCTCCAGTTTCCCGGCCGGGCATGGCACACAGGTCTCCTCTCGTGCAGTGTCTTTGCAAGTCAGTATGTATGCCCTATTTTCACACGCTTGAGACACCGGCATGTCAGGTGGCCGTGTGAGGCACATGGCCTATTCACACGAGCGTGTGGACCCTGTATGTATAAAAATTTTCTAAGTTTCCTAATTTTTTTAAATGTTATCAGTTTTGTCCCAAACCTTTTCCAAGCATGTTTTAAGGTCTCGTAGAACCTCATAAAGGACAATATGATTATGTTTGATTAATGTTTATGTGATAATGGATTCTTGTATAAGAAATGTATGTTGTATGTTGTATTAGATTGGTAATGCCTCATAGCCCTATTCTGGCGACGGATATGGGTTAAGGGTGTTACAATTATACCTCTCTTTCATGTGAACACGTGTCATCTTCCCAGACAACGTTCACTCATTATCAACTATTGCCTGAAGAGATATTCAACTAGACCACCCACCCAGAATAGAGGAGTGGCATCCTGCCATTATCAAGACTATATGCTAGGAGGGAACACTTCTCAAATTTGGACATACTTTCTATATGATAAGGATTCTGTCTAGGCGTAACTACCTCGTACTAATTGGAGGCAATAGAATGGACCCCAAGATATATATCCTTCATGCCCATGAATTTCCTTTACTCATCTAGCGAGACTAAATGTTTATCCTACCACATCATGCCCATGGAAAAGAAGACCTCTCCTATAAAAACCTTTTCAACGATGAAGGATTGGCTTTTGGCACCCTAAAGTGACTCGGAGCAATTACTCTCTCAAGCAGTCAATATGTCCTCAAGTTCTTAATCTGGGTCTCTGCCTCTTTAGGTGAACTAGCCACCACAACATTACCATTTCCTGCTCCTTATCTCCCCCTAACCCTCCTCCCTAGTTGTACACCATATCAATAGAAGGCTTAATATATCATTTGGTACTTGATTTTGATTTTTTTTAATGTGCTAATTATATTTTTGGGTCAAATGTGGTCCACGTATTTGGGAAAAAGTTTGTACCTTTTGGTACCTAAAGGTAACGATGTTAGTCTTTTAGTGTTTAATATGAGTTTTTAAGTCGATTTGAAGAAAATTCATAATTCATTAATAATATTCACAATTAAATTTTATCACATCAACCTTAAGACTTGACAAAAATCATAAGCATCAAATTTAATAAATTAAACACAAAATTAAACAATTTCACAATTAACACGAAATTTATTCTTTTAAAATTTATGAAAATCCAAATGCAATAATATTAACAATTAACTTGTATCAAATAAACCTTAAAAAATGAATTAAACACCAACAAGTCAACTCTACCTTTACTACCAAAATGTATAAATTTTGTCAAATACAGAGTTCCCAAGTATCACATTAGAAAATATATATATCAAATTCAAATACCAAATTATATATTAATCTAATTTAAAATTAATATATTAAGTAAAAACTTTTCATAAATACTAGAGACTCTTAAATTTTACACTTTTTTTAAAGAGGTTACAAGTATAATTAATATTACAATTACAATTACAACCACAATCACGAATACACATTTGATAAATTAAAAGCAAAATTAACTTAATACTAAACACAGTAAACTGAAAATCGAAATATGTTAGACCCAACCCATAATAAATTTGGACAAAACTCGCGTATAAATCCAAAACAATGAAGAAAAAATCTACACATAAATTTACTCTCAAAACTTTTAATATTTACTAACGCTTTCAAAAGCTCAGTCACTAAAGTCTTTTGTTTATTAATGTTAAAACGTGTTATAGGAATCAAATTGTGTAAAACGGATTAAGAAAAAGGGAATATTGTTTGTTCTTTGTCCCCCTATTTCCTTCTCCAAAGTTAGTGGCCCGCAACTCTTATCTCTATCCTCTTTTTCGATGCCATTCTTTTATCATTTGGAATTTTATTTTTGTCAATGTTTGTCTCTTTCATGACAAAAAGGGGAAAGCTCAAGTTAATGTGGTTTTAAGTGAGTTTAAGTCACCTAAAAAAAATCAGAGTTCGGCTTTAATAAATTTAAGGGTTTTTTTATTAAATTAATCTAAAAAATAAATATTTACAAGAATGATCCAACTTCAAAAATGATTATAAGAATGACCTGAAATGAACAATGGAGGGCGGTGTCGGTACCCCATGGCCAACACCCAAGTCAATCATCCCCCTATCATTGGTTGTTGATTGCTGGGGGGATTAAAAAATATTTTTTTGGTCCCGACACTACAATGACCGACACCCATATGTAATTTTTTGAAATGCCTTTAAAAAATAGGGGTATTCCATGATTTAAAAATATTATTTTTAATAGGTGTTGGCATTGAAGTGCCGGTACCGATTGAAAATTAAAAAATTTATTGAGGAAAAGAGTTGCACTCTGGTGGTATTTGTAACACCCCTAACCCATATTTGTCACCGGAACAGGGTCATGAGGCATTACGAGAGCTTGCAGAACATTTTCAGATAAATCGAGTCGAACATTATTCATTTCCCAAGATTAATCATGCCCAATACATGCATTAGAATCGATTCGAGACTAATCGGTATCTCGAGGAAATTTTTCGCAAACTTCCAAAAAAAAATTCTTACTTATAGGAGTCACACACTCGTGTGAACAAAATAAGGCGATTTTCCAAGCCCTATTTCTCACCCATTTCATCCAAAACCTGCACAAAACTTTCCCAATACCAACCAACCAATTCAAGCATTATTTACAAGCCAATTTCAAACATTTAACATGATATGTATGCTTTAAATCTTAATTCATATATTACATTTCCATAACAGTGTCAGTTAGCCCGAGGGACGTCATCGATGGCTAACTTCATAGTGGAGTAAAAAATGAAAAATAAAAAATAAAAAGGGTTTGCCTGCATGAAATTAGAAAAGAGATATTTGAAAAGTTGTAAAATTAAAATCTCATTGACTTGGTTTGGTTTGATTAAATATACAGTTGGATTTTTTAATTATTATTATTTTTTGAATCATGGAATACCATATTTTTAAAATTTATTTAAAAAAAATCCATTCTGATGCCAGCCATTGTAGTGCTAGCACCAAAAAATATATTTTTTAAACCCCCAGCAATTAACAACCATTGATGGGGAATGATTAACTTGGGTGTAGGTTATGAGGGTGTCGACACCACCCTCCATTGATCATTTCAAGTAATTCTTGTCATTGTTTTTGAAATTGGATCATTCTTGTAAATATTTATTTTTGAGGTTAATTTAATTAAAAAAGATGATGTTTAAAATTGAATCTTAAAATTTATATATACATATATTTTTTTCTGTTAATGAGTTTTGATATCATTAATAATATTTCAAGTTTTGAAATATTGAGAGTTGAATATTATATAAAAATTATATATGGACAAATTAGTTAAATTAATTATTTAATTTATTACTTGAATTAATTGATTTTGATTAGAATTATTATACAATTAATTAATTGTAAGTTGAAGAAAAAAATTGATATTATTTATATTCGTTTTACGGGTCATTTCGAAGTTCATGGCTACACCTCCTAATAATGTTGTCTCCAATATTCTAACTTTCATCTTCCTTTGGGAGTGCAATATGCTTTACCACTGCACCCAACATTTGTCACCCATCAATCATATCTCTACTCAATTAAGCAATTACCTAACATCATTCCTTTTATAAAATAATAAATATTAGGCTAAATTAGTTATATATGCCATTTTTTTAATTAGGCTAATAAGCCATTTTTTTTAAATTAGGGAAATATGTCACTTTTGGAGAGATAAATGAAAAGTGCACCCAGTTGGATGCGCTTTCTATTTCTCTTTCTTATGGTTAGGATTTTTAATATTTTTAGGTTTAGGGTTTTTAAAAAAGGGTTTAAGGTTTTCGACTAAAATTGGGAAATTTTGAAGGTAGTTTTGAGGAGTTTGGGGTGTGATAATACAGCATAACACCCATTTTGGGGAAATCTGGTTTTGGGCTGATTGTACTCGATAAGATCAGAGGTCGAAGTCTAAGTGGAGGTCCCAATCGACGGTTGTGATGCTGTAATAGCCCTAATTTGACCCTAGTCGGGAAGTGGTTTCGGGACCACAAAATCGAGTCATGAAAATAATTAAATGTTAAATTTCATGTCTATTATATGAGATAATGCATGTGTGAAAAGTTTCATGCTTTAATTTTGTCATTTGTATGTGAAATTTATTAAATAGGACTTATGTGAGACAATTGTGAAATGTGATAGGTTAATTTTAAAGTGGTCTATTAATGCATGTAATAAAGAGGATGGACTTGCATGTCAAATATCCATTTTTTTTAGTAGTGGCTGGCCATGATAATGGTTTATATAAAATATATGTATTATTTATTAGTTAAGTGGCTTTATATTTTATAATATAGATGAATAAAATCATAATAATAATAGAAATAATGGTGAAGAAAACAAAGTCTCATCTTTGTTCTTCTTAGCCGAACTTAAAGAAAGAAAAAGAGGAGCAAGACATTCGGCCATTTGAAACATAAGGAAGGTTAGTAAATTATGTTAGATTTTTGAAATTGTAGCTTGTTTTAAGGTAATTATCATGTTTCTTACTTAGCCCATGCCAAAACTTTGAATTTTGAGTGATGAATTGAGCATTCGATTATGGTAGATAAGGAAGGAATTTGATTATTGCCTTTAAGTTTTGATGAAGAATTGTTGATGAAAGAAGTTGATCTTGTTAAAAATATAAATTGCTAATACTCATATGTGTAATAGCCGAACATGGATTTGCTTAATGTCTTGAACAAATGCCGTTTGGGGTGTTTTGAAATGAATAAATTAAATGTTTGATCATCTAAGTGTTCGGCATTTTACATGATTTTTTTTAGAGTATGATTTTGAATAATATGAGTATTGGAATATGAGTAATGTTATGCATAGGTAAAATTTTTATGTTCGGCTTTGGTAGTATATATGTATAATTAATCCATTTATCTAATAATATATAAGATGTTAAATAATAAGATTTTGATGACTTGTGTTTAATGACATTCGGCCAAGATCATATGTGCTTGCTAATTCAGTATAAGTGTATAGGTGCTAAATACCTTGTATTTGAGGTTTTGGAAGAATAAGTAGTAGTTATTAAAGTGATGAAAGCTAAATTTTGAGATTGATTAAGTTTGGGCATTCGGCATTACCTATAAATTTGAATATGAAGGTTAAATTGAGTAGTTAGGGCTGAATGGGATATATATTAATCAAAAATGGGTTGCATGCATATGAGTATGTATGTATTTGTGTTATTGATAAATAGCAAGTGGAAATGTGATAAATGTTTAATAAGTTGATATTCGTATACATGGTTGAATTCATGTATAAGGTAGCATGGTAAGTTATGTGAATCTTTGTTTGTGTATGCGAATTAGCTATTGATATAATAAGCATGTAATTGAGTAGATAGAATTAAAGTTGAGTAAGTAATTAAACAAATTCATTTGTTTAAATTTAAAGCTCAAGAGCAAAGAGGAACTAAATCAGATAGGGGAAAGGAGAAAGCAATCGAGTAGCCTATCCACAACTGTTCAAAATATCCGAGGTAAGTCTTTGAGTAATGAAACTTAGCTTATGATTTAATAAAATCATGGTATATAAGCATAATAAATAAATTGTGACCTATTGGTTCTACTTGAATTACGTAGTGGGATAAATAATTTGTGCATATGACTTGTAGCCGAATGGTTATAGAAATCATGTTGGATAGCGAAACGAAATCGTGTTCTTTGTATGTGGCTATTGAGCCGAAAGTGGAATGGTTGATAAGCATGTTCTGCTTGTGTTCAAGTAATGTAAATGAAATGCTAATGTGTTATGATATATATATGTGCATGATAATGGAGAATTATATTCGGCCTAAGTCCCGAAGGCATTCGTGCTAGTGTTATATTCGGGTTAAGCCCCGAAGGCATTTGTGCTGGTGTTATATCCGGGCTAAAGTCCCGCAGGCTTTGTGCTAGTATTATATCCGGGCTTAAAGTCCCGCATGCTTTGTGGTGGTGATTGGATTTGGGTTTTAAACCTAGCAGACTTAATGCCGATGATTGGAGTAAGATTTTGATTTCGAATGTTCGTAGTAAACTACCATTGAATATGTTCAATACATTAAATTGGTCAGGTATGTATTATATACTTTTATATGTTAGATTAATCAGAATTGAATCATGAATGCGAAATGAGAAGTATATGTGAAAATCTCATATGTGTATGTGTGTATTCAGTTATGGTGAAAGGTTATATGAGATTGATTTGGTGATATACATGTTAAATAATATGAATGCAAAGAATGGGTAATAAATTTGCTTGGGACAGCAGCAGTAACGTGATTTCGGAAAATCACCATAAATTGTGGGAGTTGAGTTAGAGGCTGAATAAATTATGTCACAAAATCTTAATGAGTCTAGTTTCTTGTAAAAGAAACCGTGTAAGCAAAAGAATTTCAAATAATGAGATATTTGAAGTGGCGTAGAATAGAGTCAAAATGACTTCGAGGTCCCCTGTTCTGTTTTCAGAAAATCATTATAAATGGTACAAAAATGGCTATAAGATAAAATTTATATTCATAGACTCCTTAATGAGTCTAATTTCAAATTAAATAAACGATAACATATTTTGAATTCTGTATAATGAGAAAATTGATTCATAGTGAAGAGTGATCAGAATAGTCAAATAGTGAAACAGGGGAAACTTCAATAAAAATCTGGTATTGATTGGTCAAACAAAAAATTCTTAAAATTTTATGGATGGAAGATATATGAGTCTATTTTCATGGAAAATTAACAGAACTTGATTTGGAGTTTCTTATCTCCAATTATAAATAATTTAGTGACTATTGCTCAGGAAGACAGCTTGTAGTGAATTTGTGATTTTGTTGCAAACATGGTTAAAACTTGTTAATGAGATGCTTTTCGAGTTCTTATGATCTTATTTGTGATTTAAATATTTGGTTTTAATTGAGTTCAGATTCAAGTGAGGTGAATTTGCTAAATATGCATTATGTTCATGGATAATTGGCCAAAATGACAATTATCTAGGAATGATTTCTTGAAAATTTGAAATAATCGATCTATAAGTAAATTAATTGTTTGCATTGCTTAAAACTTACTAAGAATTGAAGCTTACTCTGTGTTCTCTTTTCCATTTCTTATAGGTTTATACTTTAGCTCGAGTTGGAAGGGCCGGAGATATCATCACACTATCGAGTCATTATGTGAGTTGAGAAGATTGTATATCATTATGGTTTAAGGCATGTATAGGATAGACTATAGGTAGAATGATATTTCGACTTTGTATACATTATAGCCATTCGAAGATGGCTTGCTCATTTTGTTTAGAGAAGCCTTATAATTGAACTAATGTGGTGAAATGTTTTAGTTATAACTTGACAGTAGTTAATTTGTTATTAGATATTCGGTTATGTTTTGATAGTGAGTCATTTTGAAAATTTATAAGAGCTCTTATGGAAAATCAATGAGACATGTTTGCATTGTTGATAATTTATGTCTGGTAAGTATCTTTGACCTTATAGAAGTTTTGTTCAGTCAAGTAATACCTCATAACCTTATTCCAGCAATGGATACGGGTTAGGAGTGTTACAGATGCGATCACAGATTCGAGTATAATTGGAGGTAAGTCGACAATCATTAGGCGATCACGAGTTCAAGTTTTTTGGATACCCTGTAAATGATGACTTATATATACCATACCTAAGATTGAGATTATAATCATAGGGGAAAACGGAGGGATTTCCTATGCAATCAAAGTAATTTTTTTTCTATTTCCACGCAACTAGTATATTTAACCTTTCATACTTATCTAAAGGCTAACATCGAGGTGGTCACAAGAGGACTCTCAGGGGGAGAGTGGATATTTTAATGGAAGTAGAGGTTAAACTTGGGTCGGCGCAACAACAGTTGTAGTTTTTAATGGGTTGTTTAATAACGACAATCATTGTCAGCCCAAAAGGAGCATCACCTTTACTCCACCGAAACAAGTACACCCCACCTGAGATTCCTCTTGCATCTACAATGGTGCCAGCCTTCAGATAAGAAGGAAGGTTAAAGGTATCGGCTGCCTGGAAATGGAGAAAAAATTACGCCGATTATAGCAGGAAGGCCCACAGTTTTTCCATATAAATTTGCCCTCAAACTTCTGTATGTCATTTATAAGAAAACATTTTTGGGTATCCGAAAAGTTTGAGCTCATGGTCACATAACGACCATCAACTGGCTCCTCCGTTATACCTCAATATATAATTGCATAACGGCTCTCTATGGAGACCTCTACATATACTACAACTCGTGACCATACAAAGCAAAATCATCCTGAAACTTGACTTCCCCAGGATAGACTTTGGAGGTAATGGTCATATTTCGGCATGATATATGAAATGTGTATTGCTTGGAGCGATATCGTATCATCGATGACTCAATAATACCTCGAACATCAACCAAAAATTTTTAGCGACAAAAATGTTTAACACTGAGAAGTGTTTTATAGAGGAGGGATGGAGAGGCTATGGGAAAAGATGTTTGAGGGATGATGAAGCATAAAGTGGAGACCCATTTTATAGGTGTGGGGGAAGGGCTAGATTGCAAAGTCTAAATTTCCCGCGGTAAAAAACACGCTACAGGACTAGTGTCTTCAAAACGTGCGTAAAAATGGCTAAAAATTTGGACAAGCACATACTTTTGAGGGAAAAAGTTAGAGAAAGCATGCCCAATTGGGCTTTAAACTTTTTTTTTGCTAAAATTTAAAGGAAGCTGCCCCAGAGAATAACTGTGTATAATTGATGCACGTTTTGAGGCATCAAATACTATTGGGAGCACTACTTTGATGAAGTTATATAACTTCATGAATGTGTTTCCAAATAATACTTTGCATTTTATCATACTTTTTCGATGAATGCGTGTATTTATAAATGGATTTTGAAGCGTGTATTCCCTCTCTCACTGGCTCATTTTCCTATTAAAGGGACGCAATTTCATAACTTAGACACGTAGCAAATTAATATAAAAAATCAAATTATTGAGTTGTAGGAGTCGTGTGTACTTCTTTCGATAACCCTCTACTTTTTTTTTTGTATTGTTGATCCAATTCGTAATCGATATTGAAATGAGTCAACGAGTGAAGTCCATTATTTACTATGACGGTCAAATTTGTAATATAGAGGTCAGGGTGGTATTTTTAGGAGTACAGTCTATGGAATTGGCGTTCAATCGTATCATTCAATAACATGAGCTACAGACTAGAACCAGGAGTTGGATGATCAACCCAGGGAAAAATTTTAAGGTTGCAATGTAGATATCTTGCATCCATTGACCCCTATAGAAATAACCTATTTGATGTGAATGGCAAACTCCAGCTCGAGACGGTCACATCATCGCATGTCTCAAGCGAAAATGTTGTAATGGAGTTATAAATCGATTTTGTGGAAGTTGATGGATCTAGTCCATCTTCAATGACTGTTGTGGCGAATGTTAGAACTAAAGCTAAAGTAGAAAGTCCTAGTACACGGTTGTGCAGTGGGTTCACTGGCTTGTTACAAAGCTCTTACAACGATATCTCTGAAACATCTATGGGTAGACACTCGTCGATCTCCGGCACAAATTTAAACTTCAGTGGTCAAGACCAATCATTGTATGAGCATAACCTTAATCTCAACATTTGGGCTCGACATTCAATCAGTGTGTTTGATTTGCACTTTGGTGCAAGTTCGATGTCATGGGCTAGAAGCATTTATACCCAGGGTTTATCGACGTACACCGAACACCAAATCGGTACAGATTTTGGTAGGCACATTGATTACAGAAGAACCGATGACCTACTCCTTTTGATGGGACCAACGAGGGCATATCAAACCTCTTGCTTGAAGGGGACAATAAAGGCACAGATGAGGAAGAATATGCGACTAAGGAAGAAGTTGCAGGTGAATAAGAAGATGCGACTGAAGAAGAAGATGCAGGTGAGGAAGAAAATTCAGTTGTGGAAGAAGAGTCAAACCATGAGCCAATTGTGGATCTGATGATGACGACTCTAACAATGCTCCGAATCTAGATCCACAATACAGGGCATATGAACCTTCGCCCCACATGACCAACATCGACCTATCGATCAATGGTGGTTTAGAGATTTCATGCTTACTGCACAGAACACCTGGCCATGCAAACACATCACATGGTGTATGAGTACTAGAAGTTGGTATGGAATACTTTAGCAAAGATGTTTCCCTTGCTGCACTGAAGCAATACAACTTCAAAAAGGACATGAACTACCACTTCATGAAGTCCCATTCTAAGAAATTCGAGAGAAAGTGTGCAATTCACTACGGGAGGTGCAAGTGGAAAATCATGGCATATTTATGGAAGAAGACTGGGCTATGGATCATCCTAGATTTGAGTCTACAAAACTATGTTACATAGTGTAACACCCCTTACCCGTACTTAACACCGGAATAGGGTATGAGGCATTACTATACTTGAATGCAATCAAACACACAAAAACCAGACCATAAAAGTTTCGCTCCACTTAAGGTCATTCAAACATATACTTAACATCCCTTATACGGGCGTACGAGGCCCAAATCATGCATCGGGAAGATTTGGGACTAAACCAGGAACTTTTGAAACCTTTACAAAACTTAAAAAAATGCATGTTTTGCAGAGTCACACGCTCGTGTGGGCAGGCCGTGTGGTCACACACACCCATGTGGCTTGGGACACGCCTGTGTCCTCAGCTCGTGTAACTCTCTGACTATGACGTCATCAACCAAATAAGGCCACACGGCCAAGGCACACACTCGTGTCCTTAGGCATGTGGAGAATTAAATTCCAAAATCAGGTGCAGACTTCACACAGCCTGGGCATACGCCCATGTTTTGAGGCTGTGTTTCTCACACGGCCGAGACACACCGCCGTGTCTCTGTCTGTGTGTTTACTACTGGGTATTCTATTTTGCCAAATTTAGGTGCAGGGGACACAAGGCCTGACTACACGCTCATGGTCTGCCCGTGTGGACAAAAACAAGGTTATCTACCAAGCCTCTTTGTCACCTTTACTTGCACCAACCTACGCCACATCAAACATCTTCAATCCAAGCATAAACACATAACTAAAATAACCATAACCAAACATCCACACATTGATTCTAAGCTATTTTCTATCACATACAACATCTCCTACTTATCAATACAAACCATGCAATAACCACATCCATGAAAATCCTCATCAAATGTATTTAGCAATAATAAATATTAGCCATCATCCATGGCCTTATACAAAATGAATCAACCTACATGACAAGCCAACATATTTGGCTAAAATAATATGACACTTAGCAAAAAGACCAAGTCCTTATACATGCCAAACTCAAAATGATAAATCTAACTATACCAAATATTCTGATTGATAGTGTGATTGAGCCTCTGACGTATTTTGATCCCCGAGTTAGCTTGGCGATGCTATAATAAAATGGAAAGGAAAGGAAGTAAGCATGAAGCTTAGTATGTTTGCATGTAAATAAGTAATAATATCAATCATGCACTATCACGCGCACAATATATTATAAACTTACACAAAATTTGCATATGATCATAGGCATAACTTACTCATTTTCATTCTCACTATTCATATAACATAAATCGATGCTCATTTCTCATGAGTTTCGTGTAGGTACCTGTACCACTTACAACATAATCACAACCTTTCTTATTTTGATAAAAGCTTTAAATTACCCGTTGAATCGGTTGGAATACTAAAGAATACCCGAGAAGCCTCATACAAAAGGGTAAGATGCCGATGCCATGTCTCAGACATGGTCTTACACTAGCTCTCATAAAAATGCCGATGCCATGTCCCAAACATGGTCTTACGCTGGCTCATATATTTAGGCCGATGCCATGTCCCAAACATATTCTTACACTAGCTTTCGTAACAATACCAATGCCATGTTCCAAACATGGTCTTACATTGGCTCACATATTGAGGCCAATGCCATGTCCCAGACATGGTCTTACACTAGCTCTCGTAACAATATCGATGCCATGTTCCAAACATGGTCTTACACTAGCTCAAATATTGAGGCCAATGACATCTCCCAAAACATGGTCTTACACTAGCTCTCATAACAATGCCGATGCCATGTCTCAAACATGGTCTTACACTGGCTCATATATTAAGGCCGATGACATGTCCCAGACATGGTCTTACACTATGTAACATCCCGAATTAGGGCCTAGTCGGACAGTGGTTTCGAGACCACAAATCTGATGTAATAAAATTTATTTTTATTATATTTTTATGGTCTACGATTTCACAAAATGATTTCATGAAAATTTTGTTCGAAAATTTTGACGTTTGGGCACTCAATTTGGTCAAAATGACTAAATTGTAAAAATTGAAAAAGTTGAGTTCTACATGTTAGAGGTGTCTAATTGTTATGAAATTTTAAATGGGAGGTCCTTAAATGGTAATTAGACCATTAGTTAATTGCTGGACAAAAATAGACATGAAATGGGTGTAATAAAATATTTTTAAGTTAGGGGCATTTTGGTAAACTAATAATTAAAAGAATTAAAAAGCCAAAATAGCCAAAATTTGGTCATCTTCTCCATGTACCAGCCGAAACCCCCATGGAAGCCATGGTTAGGGTTTGGTTCAAGCTTCCAAGCTCATTTGTAAGTGCTCCCGAGCCCCGTTTTTAAAGTTCTTTACATTTTTGAAATCTCAGTAACATGTTCTAGCTATCTCTACCATTATTTTGAGCTAGGGTTTATGTTTAAAAATTTACCCATGAGTAATATGCATGCATTTTGATGTCTAATGGTAGAAAATGAGTGTTGGGTGTTTAATAAATGACTTTTACCAAGCAGTTTTCGATGAAAACGTCTGAAAGGACCGTTTTGTAAAAGTTGTAAAATTGGTCATAAATGGGTGATTTAGTGGAAATTGGGAGCTGTCATAATTATGAAAAATGATCATCATGTCATGAAACATAAGAAAATAGGATGAAGTTTAATTTCTGAATATTGGGGCAAAAGTGAAAATATGCAAAAGTTTAGGGGTCAAAATGTAAATTGGTAAAAATATGATTTTTGGACCCCTATGAATAATGTGACTAATTAGTAGGCTAAATGTGATATTATAGATCAAAGAAAAGAAGATTCAGACTTAGAATGAGGTTGACCAAGGTTAAGCACAAAGTCGAAATAAATAGTCGTACTCGAAACCGAGGTAAGTTCATATGTCAATGATAATGCAATGATATTATTGTTGTTCATATTTGAACTTAAATTGATGTGTTAACATTGTGTTGAATTGGATCTACATGGCATGAGTAGCTATGCATAATGGGATACTTAATGAAAAGAGAAAAATCTCAGTTGAATAAAAAGGGAAATTCGATGGATAAACCATGTTTTACATGTGAAATGAGATCCTGCATGTGTTGCAGTAAGGATTTAGCCTGGACGGGTAATCTGTGATCTCAAGTATGAAAAGGATCTAGCCCGGACAGGTGTTCCTTAAGTGATCGAGCCTCCCGAAGAATATGTGTACATTAATGATTTAGCCTGGACAGGTAATCCGATTGGGGTCTGAATTTAGCTTGGACTGGTAATTCAGATCCCAGCTCATTGAGAGTGCTTGTCGTGCAAGGGACTTAGCCTGGACTGGTAATCCCGACATCACTCTATGAGTTTATATTACGAGGGATTTATCCTGGACTGGTAATCCCGCCGTAAGATGTGAGGTTCGCGGGAGTGCGCATATGAAATGATCACTTGTATGAATTGACGGTGAATGGGATATCCATCGAGATTCTGGGAAATTCAACGAGATTAATATGAGAGATGAAATAAAAGGCTCTTGCCATGATACATAAAGTATGTTATATGATAATATTATGATGCATGTGAGTTGTCATGTTTGAACGAGTGCGGTGCTAAATGATAGCACAGGTAAGTACTCGAAACCCATGAACACGTGCTTGACATGTGAAATGAAATGGACTTATGAAGATGGTGCAAATGAATGAATGATATTTATGTGAATAATTTCTATGGCAAATTGTGATGGTTGTTATCTTATTGCACCAAGACAGATTTGGTATAGTAGCATTGGTTCGATTTTGAAGATCCACTAAAAATTGTGGAAATTGAGTTAAAGACTGAATAAAATATGGAATGAAAGCTAACAAGTCTAGTTTCACATAAAGGAAACGGTGTAAGCAAAAGAATTTTGTATCATGAGATATTTGAATTCTTATGAGACAGAGTCGGAGTGATTCCAGACTCCCCTCTCTCAAATTTGGAAAATCACTAGAAATTGTACAAAAATAATTATAAGTTAAAATTCATATGAATGATCCTTAATGAGTATACTTTTAGGAGAAAGAGACCGGAACATTATCTGAGTCTCTTACTAGGAGATACATAAATTTTAGTGAAGAAAGGATGAAGCTGTCAAATAGAGAAACAGGGAAGAATTTGAATAATAAACTGTACTTATTGGCTAGATCAAAAATTCTGAAAATTTTATGATAAGAAGATAAATGGGTCTAGTTTCTGGGAAAATTAACAAATATTAATTTTGAGTTCCGTAGCTCTAGTTATAAATAATTTATTGACTATAACTCGACTAGATAGCTTGACCAGAATATGAATAAGTTGTTAATGCCCTGAAAATGGATGTTTAATTTATAAGTTTGTAAACATAGTATAATGGTATAAGGAGTAGAAAGGGGTGACTAAAGGCTTGGAAAAAATAGCCTATTAAAGCCCACATGGTTAGACACATGGGCGTGTATCTAGGCCGTGTGTGACACACGGTCCATCCCCATGGGCGTGTGGCATGGCCGTGTGTCCCCTGCACCTAAAACTTTGAGTCAAATTAGTACACGGGTAGGACACACGGGCGTGTGTCTGGGCCGTATCGATTTAACAGAATGCTTAAGTTTTGGACACGGGGTAAGCCCACGGGCGTGTGCCTTGGCCGTGTCTAGAAGTCAATGTTGCCCACGGGTTAAAGGCATGGACGTACCCTAGACCACACGGGCGTGGGTAATCACATGGCCCCTCATACACGGGCGTGTGACACTCCAAAGCTAGAAATTTATTAAATCGCCCAAAGTTTACCAAATGTTTTCGGTTTTGTCCCAAATCGCCTTAATGTAAGTTTTTGGCCTCGACGGCCTGTTTAAGGGACGATAGTATATGTTCTAAAAGTTTTAATTTTGGGCGAAATTTAGTAACCCAATTTTGTATGTTTATGAATGTTTAAGTCTGTAATGCCTCGAGCTCTGTCCCGGTGTTAGATACGGGTGAGGGGTATTACACACTAGCTCTCATATACCCTAATGTCATGACCTCAGTATCCTAATATTCCTAGGGTTCAACCGGGAATTTACCACATCAAGTTCCTTTGGACATATTTGTAACATTCATTAAACAACTCATTCAACATTGATTATTAATTACATAATATAAAGTACATTATTTACACGTGAACTTACCTCGGTATGCAAAATATGGCCGACTAGTTTGATTTAGTCCACTAGCTTGGTTTTCCCCCGGTCTAAGTCTGAATTCTGTTTTTCTTGATCTATAATGAAAAAATTTATTTATTTAATCATCACATTAATCAAGACATTCCAAAATTCCTACTTTGGTAAAATGATCGTTTTTCCTTTAGACTTTCACAAAGTTACGATTTTGCCCCTAGGCTCGTAAAATGATTTTAATCAAATTTTCTCCTTTAACAAGCCTAGCCGACCCTTTATTACTCTTATAGCAACTCAAAATTTTCAATTAGTTCACACATTTACAACCTATTTTATAAACTTCACAAAATGGTCCTTTGAACTGTTTTTATGAAAACCCCTTGCACAAAAGTTGTTTATTTAACAACCAACATTCTTTTTCTTCTATAAATACTTAGCAAACATCACAAATCCCCTCATGATAAATCTCTAGACCATCAACCATTTTGCAAAATAGTCCCCTCATTAGCTAGATTAAGCTATAAGGGTTCCAAAAGCACAAAAATCAATAAAAATGATCATTAGCTAGATTAAGCTATAAGGGTTTCAAAAACTCAAAATTAACAAAAATGACCATCAAAATCACTTAATTGCAAGGGATAGAAGTTGCTGAAATTTTGAGCTCTCAAACCCCCCTTTTTGCTAAAATTTTCGGTGGAGAAGAAAGGAAAATGAAAAAGATGATAGCTAGCCTTTTAGGTTAATATTTTATTATCAATTAAGTCACCTAACCTTTGACCATTCCATGAATTAAGGCTCCATGTCCAGCCACTAATAAATGTGTAGTCTATTTACTCACTAAGGATCTCTAATTTAATGCTTCATAGCCATTTAACACTTTTAGCTAGTAAAACAAATCTTTCGCACTTTATGTGTTTAGTCCTTTTTCGAAATTAAGCAAGCGATCGTTAAAGTTATTTCACCAAAATTTTCAAACATTCATATAACCATGATATAACACATAAAATAATATTAAAATAATTTTTATAACTTCAGATTAGTGGTTCCAAAACTACTGTTTTGAGTAGGCCCAAAATCGGGTTGTTATAGTCAGGATCATCCTAGGCTAGACACTAATATGATTTCTGACATTATTTATAACAACCCAATTTCGGTAAGGTCAGAACAGTGGTTTCAGGACCACAAATTTGAGTTAAAAATAAAAATTATTTTATTTTATTTTATGGTTGACATCATAATAGGAAGGTCACATGAAATTTTTATACGAAAATTTTATCGATTGTGTGGTTAATTAAGTAAAAGACTAAATTGCATAAAATGCAAAAGTTGAATTCTAGTAGCTATAGGCAACAAATAGCTATATAATTCAAAATTTAATGTCCTTATATGGTAATTAGGCCATTGAAGGGTAGTTAGTAGATATTTTAATGACTCGTCCATTAAAAAATTAGAAAAGGTAAGGGACTAAATTAAAAAACACTAAAATTAAAAGATGGTAATTAAATAAAAAGAAAGATTCATCTAATTTTATATCATCTTCCCCAAAAATTCCATAAAAACCCTAGGAGAGAGGAAGACAACTTACCAAGCTTGAAAAGGTATGAAATCAAGTCCCGTTTTTAATGATTTTTATATTTTTGAAACTGGGATAGTCTAATCTCTCTATTTAGGGGATTAATTTGAAAAGTTATCAATGTATGAAATTTGGTTCATGGATAAATATGCTGAAAATTAGAAATTTATGGTAGAAATGACAGTTTTTTCATAGATAAACAACTTTTACAAAACAATTTTTTATGAAAACTTGGATTGGGGACTAAAATGAAAAATGGTAAAAACCCATGGAAAATTATGAAATATATGAAAAATGTGTTGTGTAAATGTTGCATATAAATTTCGGCTAAGCTTGGAAAGAAGGTTAAATTTCATGAATTCCATTTTCCGATCTTAGGGACGAAATAGAAATTTTGAAAAGGATATGGGCAAAATGGTAATTTTGCCTAGGATGTAATAAAATGCAAATGTATATGAAATATGATAGATTAATAGTCAAATTTATCTGTATAGATCCGAAAAGACCAACTACAAAACTAGATCGAGGAAAGCCAAAGGTTTTGGATTAGTTAAAATTCAAAAACAAACCATTTTCGAGGTAAGTTCGTGTAACTAAACTATGTATGTTAAATGCTTGAATTTAATTGTATGATTATGTTGATGTGATTGAGATAACATACATTATGAAATAATCATAAGTTGTGAAATGTGGACGAATTGTCATGTTCCGGTTGAATGTTGAAATTCGATGGATTAAGGTGATATGCTTGAACGAGAATAATATTCCACATCTTGTATAAAGGATTTAGCCCGAACGGTTAATCTTGATATAAGCCACTCGAGTCTATGCTATATATTGGATTTAGCCCAAACGGGCAATCCAAATTAAGCTCTTTAGAGCATATGTCCTAAAAATGATTTAGCCTGGACTGGTAATCCTATAACATAATATGTGGCTCGAAAGTGTGCTTGTTAAGTTTGTGCCCAAAGGGGTACTTTTGAGTATACTAACTGGAAGTCCATTGGCATTTGAATAGTTAAACGGAAAAAGAATCTTGAAATAAGAAAAGGTGAACATTTTATAGAACTTGTAATGTGATAAACTCATCTATGTTTACTTGATAATTATATGAGGTTATGTGACTAACTTGTTTGAATAAGTGCATGTGTTTGGGTAACTTACCCAAAATTGATGGTATGTGTATTTATGTGTGCTTATATAATAAATAAGATCGGTAAGTTTATTTTCTGTTATATGACCTTACTAAGCATTAAATGCTTACTCCATTTATTTTTCCCTGTTTTATAGTGCTCAAAGCTCGCGAAGGCTAGAAGTCAGTCGGAGCAATCATCAAACTATCCTCTATCTCATTTTGGTATAAATATAAATCTCATTTTGGTATAAAAGCATGTATAAGCTTAATTGGCCAATTATGGCTTGATGATGATGTTTGTAATCTAGCCATTTAAATGGCTAGTGATGGTTGTTTGATATACTTGTAATGTCATGATATGCTAGCTTTATATACATATTAAGTGGTTTTTTTAGTAAGTCTAACATATGGATTAAACCAAGGTAAAATTTTTAACATGTATGCATGTAATGGTATGCCTTGTAAATGATGAAATTTACTTGAGATGGATGCTTAAAGTGGTTGGATTGTATTTGGTATGTCTCAGTGCAGGAACATGGTAAATTTGGGTGACAAAAGAGGCTAGGAAATGTTTTGTTTTTGTCCACACGTGCAGGGACACGGGCGTGTATCTTGACCATGTGTGACACACAGCCTATCCCATGGGTATGTGGTCCGGCCGTGTGTCCCCCGCATCTTAAAAATGAGAAACAGAATGCTCAAAATTGGGCACAAGGTAGAGACACGGGTGTGTGTCTCATCCGTGTGGTTGACACGGCCTTGAACACGGGCGTGTTGCACAGCCGTGTGAAAACTGCACCTAAATTTCAAAAATAAAAATTCTTCACACGGCCTAGCACAAGAGCATGTGACTTTACCGTGTGACTTCAATTTCTTCATGATTAAAAAGTCAGAGAGTTACACTGGTTAGAGGCACAAGCGTGTATAGTACACGGTCTGACTACACGAGCTTGTCCCTAGACCACACGGGCGTGTGAGCCCTGCACCTAGGAAAAATTTTAAAATTTTGCGAAAAATTCCCTGAGTTCCTGATTTAGTCCCGATTTGACTCCAACACTTGTTTTGGGCCTTGAGGGTCCATATATGGGACGATATGTATGATCTCAAAAAATAAATAGTACTTTACGTAAATTAATTAAAAATGTTCTGAATGTTACGGTAATACTCTGAAACCCTATTTTGACGATGGATACAGGTTAAAAGTGTTACATTTAGTGGTATCAGAGCTACAATTTAGTTGATTCTCGGATTAACGTAGCAAGTACCAGTCTAGCTATACATGCCATTATATAAATTATGATAATGTGATGTCTCTTGACCACTATTAAATATATTTTCATATAGTAATAACTTCCAACCAAGCTAGAGCCGAGCTGAGGAAGCTGAAAGCACTACTCAAGCTTCCATGCAACAAGCTGCATCTTGTGGTAGTAGAAGGCCCGTATTTGAGGGCCGAAGTGAGGCGGCAAAAGCAACTTTCTTTGAATTAATGGATGAATGGTTTAGTGAATATATGAGAACAAATCCCGTTGTTCAACAACCTCCCCCACCTGCTTCACAAAATGATGAAATGCCACAAGATGCTAGATTTGTTAGAATTGGTAAGGCTCCGATAGAAAAAATCAGAAAACATGGGGCTGAAGAATTTAGAGCTATGGCCGATGACGATCCAGAGAGGGTTGAGTTCTGGCTGGAAAATACTATTTGGGTTCTAAATGAGTTATCATGTACACCAGCCGAATGCTTGAAATCTGCAGTATCTTTGTTGAAAGACACGACCTATCATTGGTGGAAAACCATATCTTCTGTGGTACCTAGGGAAAATATTACATGGGAACTTTTCCAAATAGAGCTTAAAAAGAAGTATATTAGTCAGAGATTCCTAGACCAGAAAAAGAAGGAATTTCTAGAGCTCAAACATGGGAATATGACAGTGTCCGAGTATGAACGGTAATTTGTTAGATTGAGCAAGTATGCTAGTGAATAGGTTCAGACTGAAGCTAAAATGTGCAAAAAATTTGAAGAAGGGCTAAACAAAGATATCAAGCTGTTAATTGGAATTCTAGAATTAAGAGATTTTGCAGTGTTGGCTGAACGAGCATACAAGACCGAGGAATTAAGCAAAAAAAAGAAGCAAGCGAAAAGGGAAGCTCGGGTTTCAAGTAAAGATTTGTAAGCAATGCGCAATCATCTGCTTCAAAGAAATCAAAGAATTATCATGAGCGTTTTGCTACCTCAAGGAAGTATTCGGGAAAAGAATGAAGCTCTAAATGCACCAACCCGAGGCCTTTGTCTCCCTTAAACACCAGTGTTGGGAGTGTTGGAAACCCCAAACCATAATGCAATGTCTGTAATAAATTAAATTTTCGAAGAGTGCCGGATGAGAAGTGGGGCTTGCTTCAAGTGTGGTTCTCTCGACCATTTTCTTAAAGATTTCCCGAAAAGGGTTGAGAAAGACGTTAAACAAACCCCGAAACTAAGTAATCCTAGCTCGAGGGGTAGACATCCACGGTACTCTAGAAATGTCAATGGTAGTCATAGTACTGCAAAGGATTTAACAGCTAAGTTTGAGGCTCGAGCTCCGGCAAGAACCTATGCAATACGTCCAAGGGAAGATGCTTCGGCACTAGATGTTATCATTGGTACATTCTCTCTACTTGATACTAATATTATTGCTTTGATTGATCCTATATCCATGCACTCATATATTTGTACAAAATGTGTATCTAATAAAAATATGATTGTTGAATTCACTGAATTTGTGGTTAAAGTTTCAAACCCCTTGGGTCAGCATGTTATGGTGGATAAAGTTTGTAAAAAATTCCTATTGATGATAGAGGGTTATTGTTTTCTGGATAATTTGATGTTGTTACCCTTTGATGAATTTGAAGTAATATTGAGCATGGATTGGTTAACTCAACATGATGCAGTGGTAAATTGTAAGCATAAATACATTGTATTGAAGTGTCAGAATGGTGAGTTATTCCAGGTTGAATCTGAGAAACTGGATGGACTGTCTAACGTGATTTCAGCAATATCAGCATGGAGATATATTAAAAAGGGGTATGAGGCTTACCTTGCTATTGTACTGGGCACCAAAGTGTCAGAGTTGAAAATCCAATCAGTGCCGGTTGTTTGTGAGTTTCCTGAGGTATTTCCAGAAGAATTACCTGGTTTACCTCAAGCTAGAAAAGTGGAGTTTTCCATAGACCTTGTGACAAGGATGACGCTGATATCTATAGCAGCTTATAGAATGGCTCCTACTAAATTGAAAGAGCTAAAGGTACAGTTGCAAGAGTTGATTTATAGAGGATTTGCCCGACCCAGCTTTTCACCATGGGGTGCACCGGTATTGTTTGTAAAGAATAAAGATGGATCATTGAGATTATGCATCAATTACAGATAGCTTAATAAAGTCACAGTCAAGAATAAATACTCGTTGCCTCGTATAGATGACTTGTTTGACCATTTAAGAGGTGCCACTATATTTTTGAAAATTGATTTACGATCTGATTATTTTTAGCTGCGAGTAAAAGATTCATATGTGCCGAAGACAGCTTTCAGAACCAGATATTGGCATTATGAGTTTTTGGTGATACCATTCGAATTAACAAATGCCCCGGTGGTATTTATGGATTTAATGAACAGAACTTTCAGACCATACTTGGATAGGTTCGTGGTTATTTTTATTGGTGATATTTTGGTTTACTCTCGGGATGTGAATGAGCATGCTGAACATCTGAGAATTATTTTGCAAACTCTGCGTGAGAAACAGTTGTATGCTAAATTCAGTAAATGTGAATTCTGGCTACGGGAAGTTAGTTTTCTTGGGCATGCTGCATCAGAAGGGGGTATTTGGGTAGACTCGAATAAAATTTCAGCTATTGTAAGCTGGAAGCCACCGAAGAATGTTTCAGAAGTCAGAAGTTTTCTGGGACTAGCAGGATACTATCGAAGATTTGTTAAAGGGTTCTCAATGATAGCGTCTCTGATGACTCGATTGTTGCAAAAAGAAGTGAAATTCGAGTGGACTAATAAATGCTAGCAAAATTTTGATAGATTGAAAGCTTTATTGAAGGAAGCGCTCGTAATAGTCCAACCTAAATCGGGTAAGGAATTTACAGTTTACAGCAATGCCTCGTTTAATGGTTTAGGATGTGTATTGATGGAAGATGGTAAAGTAGTGGCATATGCATCTAGGTAGCTAAAACCGCATGAAAGAAATTACACGGTACACGATCTTGAATTAGCAACTATTATTTTTGCATTAAAAATATGGCGGCATTACCTTTTGGGGGAAAATGTCACATCTTTACGGATCACAAAAGTATGAAGTATTTAATGACACAGAAAGAACTGAATTTGAGACAACGTAGGTGGTTAGAATTATTGAAAGATTATGATCTCATTATTGATTACCATTTGGGAAAAGCTAATGTAGTGGCAGATGCCTTGAGCCGAAAATCTTTGTTTGCCTTACAGGCATTGAACACTCAGTTGTCTTTATCTGATGATGGTTCACTCATAGTTGAGTTAAAAGTTAGACCGACGTTTATGCAATAGATCTCTAAAGCTCAAAAAAATGATAGTAAGTTGCAAGCGAAACGGATACAAAGTGAATCGACTCCTGACGCAAAATTTCAGATCGGGACTAATGATTGTCTATTATTTAGAGACAGAGTATGTGTATCAAAAAGTTCAGAACTGATACAGAAGATTTTGAATGAAGCTCCTAATGGTAACATGTTTATACATCCTGGTAGTAATAAAATGTATAATGATTTGAAAAAGATGTACTGGTGGCCGGGAATGAAACATGATATTTCTGAATTTGTATCGAAGTGTTTGATATGTCAACAAGTGAAGGCTAAACACCAAGTACCTTCAAGATTATTGCAACCAATTACAATACTAGTGTCTATATGTCATACGAGTTGGCACCGAACATGAACCTACGTTGCTTCCCAAAAGGTCACTCAAATACAACCCTGATACGGAACAATATGGATATTCAGGAAAGGGACAGACAACAGAGGTTATGCGGGTACTGTAGAAACCCAGGGCATACAAAGACAACATTTTCTATGTTGAGGGTACTTTGGGGCCTCAACGTCAATAGCATTATTCTCTTTTAGAGAATATATTCATTACAATTCTTCCATTATTTTGATGTTTCAAATTTTTTATTTCTTATTAATTTACGCATAACTCACTTTAGAATGTAATGAAAACAAATATAGTGTTGGAATGAAAATTTATGATTTCTTTATTTATGCCATATATATTTACATCGTAGTAGTAATAAAAAAATACATCAATCCTATTATTGGGGAGAATATGTGCAGCATGGTAGTGGACGATGGACACGAGGAGGATTTCTATGCACAACCAGAGATGCGACCCTATAAACTTTATCATGCCATTGTCCTCATCATCATCGTCGTTCTTGTGAACCCCTCGCCAATCCTCGTCATTCTTCTTCCACATGTCCACCTTGTGCAGCTCCTTCAATTCTCGCGGTGCCAACGGAATTTGTTGTCGACCGTCTCGTACACTATCAATAGCACCTTCGCGTCCCACATCACCTGATTGCCCAACATTCTAGCAGGATACAAGATAAGATATCAGTGTCTTCATATGTCATCTATTCAAACTGAAATGCACAAAAGTAAATTTCGTTATGTACAAAATTTTATTTTTCAAATCATTTTGTAATTAATATAGGTTCAAAGGAATAAGTAACTAACCTTGGCTTTCGAGCGTTGATCTAACAGCATCCTAATAACTTCTAGCTCCTCAAGTAGTCTTACGTAACTCGGCCCATGGTTCCACATGTAAAAATGATATGTTAGTTCAAACTTATAATAAATAAAAACATTTGCCGTACAAACTATGTATTTATTATAAATGATTTTTACCTTGTTACTGACGGAAACGTGTTTGGGTTGTTCACTCAGGGACGTATAAATGGTAGCCGCCACTAGACCCTTGAATGCAGCAGGAATAGGCAACCACCAATTGACATCTTATCCAGTTCCATGGCTCGACACAGTTCCTGGTATAACGTGACCAACACGACTATTCTCAAACTCAGTTGTCTGCATTCTTTAAAGTCTACTAGGTGTAGTAGTCACCTTATGTGTACCAAATTTTGAGATTTATCAAGCACTAAAATGCCCCCGATTAACTAAAGGATGAATGCTCATGTAACATCTCGAATTAGGGCCTAGTTGGAACAGTGGTTTCGGGACCACAAATTCGACGTAATAAAATTTATTTTTATTATATTTTTATGGTCTATGGTTTCACGGAATGTTTTCGTGAAAATTTCGTTTGAAAATTTTGACGTTTGGGCACTCAATTTGGTCAAAAGGACTAAATTATAAAAAGTGTAAAAGTTGAGTTCTACATGTTAGAGGTGTCTAATGATAATGAAATTTTAAATAGTAATTAGACCATTGTATAAATTTTTGGACAAAAATGGCCTTGGTTGGGTAAATTTTGAAAGAATAGTAAAAAGGGCATTTTGGTCGTTTAAGGGTAAAATGAATTAAAAGACAAATTTTAAAACCCAAATGTGTCCATTTCTTCTTGATTCAGCCGAATGTACCAAGAGCAGCCATGGTTAGGGTTTGGCCAAGCTTCCAAGCTCAATAGTAAGTGATTCCGAGCTCTGTTTTTAACGTTCTATGCATTTTTGAAGTCCCAGTAACATGTTCTAGCTATTTCTACCATTTATTTGAGCTAGGGTTTGTGTTTAAAAATTTACCCATAAATTATATACATGTATTTTGATATTTAATGGTAGAATATGAAGGCTCAGTGTGTAATAAACGACCTTTACTAAGCGGTTTTTGATGAAAACATTCGAAAGGACCGTTTTGTAAAAATTATAAAATTGGTCGTAAAAGGGTGATTTAGTGGAAATTAGGGGCTCTCATAGTTATGACACTGATTCTTCTAGGCTTGAAATGCAATGAAATTGAATAAAAATCATTTTACGAGCATTGGGGAAAAAGTGAAAATATGTAAAATTTAGGGGTCAAAATGCAAATTTATAAAAATATGATTTTTGGACCCATATGAATAATGTGACTAATTATTAGGCTAAATGTGATATTATATGTCAAGGAAAACAAGATTCGGGCTTAGAACGAGGTTGAACAAGGTTAAGTGTAACACCCCGTACCCGAGTCCGTTACCGGAATCGAACACAAGGTGCACACAGACTTAACTATTTTCACAGTCCATTTAGAAATTTCCAGACAAGCTGGTTACTGCATCACTGTCGCCTTTAAAATCATATCTTGAGTTTCAAAGCTCGAAAATTAGTTTCGTAATTTTTCCCTGAAACTAGACTCATATTTCCATCTACAGATTTTTTTTCTAGAATTTTTGGTGGAGCCAATTAGTACAGTTTATTAGTTAAAGTCTCCCCTATTCCAGGGTTCGACTACACTGACCTTCGTGTGTTACGAATTGAATATCTCCATGTACAGGGCTTTAATACTGATGCTGTTTGTTTCTATAGAAACTAGACTCAGATAGGAATCTATACATATATGGCATGACTCCTAATTATCTCTGGTTAATTTACAATGAATTTCCAAAGTTGGAATAGGGAATCCAGAAACCGTTCTGGCCCTGTTTCACGAGAACTTTAATATCTCTTAACATATAACTCATATGACCGTTTCGTTTCTTCCATGTGAAAGTAGATTCATCAAGGTTCATTTACATAATTTATTCACTATTTAATACCATTCCTACTATTTTTAGTGATTTTTCACATCCACATCACTGCTGCTGTCAGCATCTGTTTTCAAGGTAAACTTTACCTATCTCGCGGTTTCCATGGACCAGCTAGAGTTTTGTCATACATAGGTCCACATATAATCATATTTAGCCATTCCAATGGCTGATCATTTGCCCAACACTTCCATTCAGTCCATAATCACATCATGAACCCATACATATATATACATAAACACAAATGGTCTAATGCCATACTCCACTTTTACGAGCCATTTTCGCATGGCTGTACACACGTACATCACAAAACGTACTTGAAAAAAAACAGCAAAGGGTAGTCCTATACATGCCATAACCAGAGTTCACTAAAGAGTACCAAAGGGGTTTTGATAGTGTGGATGACTTCGACTTCGATGATCCTGAATCCGATAGCTAACGAGCAAAATCTATAAAACAGAGAAACAGAGAAACGGAGTAAGCAATTTATGCTTAGTAAGTTTGAGCAAGGAATTCCAGCACAACAAAAGCATGGCATTTATATAGCTAAACGGATAATTTCATATGCACACAACCTCAATATCATACTTACTTCACATTACCACCCTTATATTCATATACAAAAGATCAACTTAGCCAAAGGCCGCTAGCTCGTCTATCGACTGAGCGAATTCTTACTTGTAAGGGCTCACTAATTCACGCACATATGAACATACCTCATTGCTGGAATTTTTGCAAGCGCATCAACTGAAATTTTTGCAGCAAGATTGCTCATTTCAGAATCACGTACCTTCAGAATCTAACCGGATATAACGACTCGCTCAAATGCCTTCGGTACAAACCCCGGTTATAGTAACTCGCACGAATGCCTTCGGGACTTAACCCGGGTTTAGTAACTCGCACAAATGCCTTCGGGCTTAACTCGGATTTATTAACTCGCACGAACGCCTTTGGATTTTAGTCCGGATATGGTCACTTAACACAAAGCCTTCGGGACTTAGCCCGGACATCATTCAAATAGCCAAGCACAATTATCAATAAATCATGACACATTCGTATGTCATTCTCATTAGCAAAATTCAAACACAAGTCACTTATCACATTTGCAATTTTGGCTCAATAGCCACACACAAAGAGCATGATCTAATCAAATCATAATCTAAGTTCCATTACTCGAGAACTTACCTCGGACGTGGTCGAACGATTTCGACGGCTATTCGACGACTTTTTCCTTCCCCTTATCGGATTTAGTTCCCCTTTGCTCTTGAGCTTAATTTAACAAATAAATTGATTTTATCATTTGAGCATCGAAAGGGGAATTCAAGGTACTTAGCCCACATATACATTAGACATTAGAGTCACATGTGCACGAAATCACGAATCGAATTCAACACATTAGTTAGTACTCTCCTTAGCCGAATTTTCCAAGCCAAGAATAGGCATCAATATGCTTGCCTCTAACCGAATGCATGCACACCAACTCCCCTCATGTGGCCGAATATGCATGTCCATGTTGAGGCCAATTATACACTTAATACCACACAAAACAGCATACATTTTACTAACTAACGATTACATATTGTAGCTCAATACACATCTCTCATTTACTTCATAACCAAACATCATCATAAGCAAATATACACCTTGAAATAGTATATATGTCATACCAATACATCATGTGCAAACATATATTCATGTACGTGCAAGGGCCGAATCTCAAGTTGCTTATATCCAAATATAAACACATATCCAAAGCTCAAATCTTACCTACCATGCAACATGCATGAATCATACTTATGGATATACCATGGCCGAATACACCACAACACCATACCGTTTCAATTTGGTCATGGTTAAACAAAGAACTTAGTATCTCATTCAAAAATGCTAAAAGAAAAATCTAAGAGTCCTCAATCCCCCATCACATGTATCATTATCAAGCTTGATATTTAGCATGCAATGGCATTAACACCACATCCACTTGGCCGAATATCATTCTCATGACATAGCAAAGATTTGAACCATGGGCTAATAAGAACATCAAGCTAGCAACTAAAAACATGCATGAATCTCATGGCACAACCTCAAACATACCTTAATCTTGATGCAAGTATAGCCAAGCCTCCTCCTAATCCTCTCTCAAACCAAGCATGAAGCAAACTTCCTTTCTTCTTCATTAGCATTTTCGGCCAAAAAGAGAGTGAAATGGATGAAAATTTTTTTTTTGTTTTTCCTTCTTACCTACACGGCAATGGGGAGGGGGAGAAGCCTTCCCACACACATTTTTTTTTCTCCATACTCCTTATTTTATTTATTCCAACATAACCCACTTACCAAACATGTTTCATGACATGTTTTGCCCATAATTCCTTGTCATGGCCTACCACTAGCTATTGGGGGAATTTGACATGCAAGTCCATTGTTTTGCATGCATGCTTTAATTAGTCATCACACATTTCCCCATCATACTTTCAAAGTTTACTACTAGGTCCTTTCTAGTGAAATTCACATTTATAACTCTAAATCAAAACATCAAAAATGTCACACATGAGTTAACACACATTATAGGCAATAAAATAAATATTAAATTATTTTTATGCCTCGATTTTATGGTCCCGAAACCACATTCCGACTAGGGTCAATTTTGGGCCGTCACAACTCTCCCCCACTTAAGAAATTTTCGTCCCCGAAAATCTTACTGGTAAATAGATTTGGGTATCGCTCTTTCATAGAGTTCTCGGGTTACCAAGTAGCTTCTTCTATCCCGTGTTTGAGCCATAACACTTTCACTAGCGGAACCCTTTTGTTTCACAACTCTTTTACTTCACGAGCTAGGATACGAATCGGTTCTTCTTCATAACTCATATCGGCTTGAATTTCCACCTCGGGTGGACTAATTACGTGCGATGGATCAGATCTATAGCGTCGTAGCATCGAAACATGAAAGACGTCATGAATCTTTTCGAGTTCATGGGGCAAAATCAAACGATACGCAACTGGGCCGACTCGTTCAGATATCTCATATGGCCCGATGAACCTCGAACTCAATTTGCCCTTGCGCCCGAATCCGAGTATCTTTTTCCAAGGCGAAACTTTAAGAAACACTTTATCTCCCACCTGATACTCAATGTCTTTTCGTTTCAGATCCGCGTACGACTTCTGACGATCGGAGGCTATCTTCAGATTTTCACGGATTACTTTTACTTTCTGTTCAACATCTTTAATCAAATCCACTCCGAAAATTTCGCTTTCACCGAGCTCGGTCCAAAACAATGGTGTACGGCATTTACGCCCGTACAAGGCCTCGTAAGGCGCCATTTTAATACTTGATTGAAAACTATTGTTGTAAGCGAATTCAATCAAAGGTAAATACTGTTCCCATGAACCACTCAACTCGAGGATGCAACATCTCAACATATCCTCAAGTATCTGAATTATCCGCTCGGATTGACCATCGTTTTGGGGGTGAAAGGCGGTGCTGAAATGCAACTTGGTACCTAAAGCTTCTTGCACTTTCTTCCAAAATCGCGAGGTGAATCTCGGATCTCTATTCGACACAACAGAAATCGGTACCCCGTATAATCTCATTGTAACACCCCTTACCCGTTACCGTCGCCGGAACAGGATATAAGGTATTACCAGAACATAACACATACCATTAAACATAATCGAGATGTAAATATGTCATCCAATTTGATAGTGCATCGTATAACATATGTCTTGAACAATATTAGCCCACTTTAATGGCTTGTACAAAGTATCTGGTCGAGTACTGAAACTAATATTTTAACCTAGACAAATATGACACGTAACAAAATAATTAAGCCTACTATACATGCCATAATTCAAAACGTTTAGTTCAAATACCCTAAAGTATGATAGTGCGGATAGATCTTCACGATCCTTAACTCCTGAGCAATCCGAAGAACACTATAAGACAAAAGAGAGAAACAAAGTAAGCTTATAGCTTAGTAAGTAAGTATGTAAATACTAATTAAAGAATCTAACATGTTTACACAACAATTCAAGTTTATCTACTTTAACTTCACTATTCATTCCACTTTGATTTAGCTGTCTCTACTGCATCATATTCACTAAATAAATAATAACTCGGGTTACAAAACTCGAAATTCAAATCCGTAAAATTTCCCTGAATCTAGACTCATAAAGCTTTTTGTTAATTTTTTTCTATAATTTTTGGTTCAGCCGATTAGTACAGTTTATTAGTTAAATTTTCCCCTGTTACACAGCTCGACTGATCTGACCTCTGTTCACTACGAATTCAATATCTCTCAGTACACAATTCAAACAACCCTGAGGTCTGTTTCATTTAAAACTAGTCTCAATAAGGAATTTAGGCATGTAAACTATATTTCTTAATTTTCCTTGTACAATTTTTAATGATTTTTCAAAGTTGGAACAGGGGATCACATATTCATCCTGAGCAAGTCACATACAATTGTAAATATCTCAAAATATAGAATTCCTTTCCTTGCTCTGTTTCTTTTATATGAAAGTAGACTCATTAAACTTTAATTTCACATCTCATTCAACCTCTAATTATATTTCTCCTATTTTTGGTGATTTTTCAAAATCACGTCACTGCTACCATCTAAAAACAGTTTTAATGCTAATTTCACTCTTTCACACATTCTTTATGCTAACCTCATTTTATCTTATATATGTATATACCACAAATCATTTTCACCACATTTCATTCACCATAAGTGTAGGTCCAAACCACAATATCACCACAAAACCATCCCGTTGAACAATTCGGATCAATCCTCGATATTTAATGGTTTCAAAGACACAGCTCCACCATCATACTTCGCTTAGTTCGGCTCTCTTGTACACATGGTGAACACTTAGTACCACTCATGCGACCCAACCGATTTGTCTCGTAGCTCTCTTGTCTACATGGTGTCCTTCACTTGGAATCACGCATGCGACCTAGCTACATTTATCTTTCACGTAGCTCTCTTGTCTACATGGTGTCCTTCACTTGGAATCACGCATGCGACCTAGCTACATTTATCTTTCACGTAGCTCTCTTGTCTACATGGGATACATCTCGTATCACACATGTGACCTAGCTACTACAGGTGTCTCGTAGCTTTCTTGTACACATGATGTGCACTCAAAGATCATACATGTGACCTAGCTACGCCCTCTATTTCATTCGATCTCTCCAATGTTCAACCGGATCTCTCTATATTTATTTCCATTCTTCCAATAGTCGATTTATATTTTAACATCAGCTAGTATATTTATATAATAGGCTGAAATATAAGAATGTACATGAAATTATTGTAATATTTACATACAAACTTACCTTGGTGCAAAATGTGGAAATTTTGCAATTTAGTCCAAAACTTTTTCCTTCCCTGCTCGAGATCAATTCGCGTCTTTCTTGATCTATAATAACACATTTAGCTCATTTAATACTCATACTATTTATTTCAATCCAAAAATCACATCATGGAAAAATTACATTTTTGCCCCCTAACTTTTTCAAAATTACAATTTTGCCCCTAGGCTTGGGAATTTAATTTCAGCCCTTATTCTTATATTTTATGATATGCTGAACATTTTCTCTTCTACAACAACATCAAATTCTCACTCTATCATATAGTTATGAACAATAGGTATTTTTACCGATTATGCTGCTTTTACTCGTTTTCACTTAAAACCGAGTAGCACAAGTTATTTAACATAATTTAAAACCTCATATTCTATCATAAAACATCAAAATACACAAATTTCACCTATGGGTATTTTTCCAAATGTGAACCCTAGGTTAAATTATTACTAGCATAAGCTTAATCGAGCTTCCGGATTCCAAAACGTAAAGAACATTAAAACGGGCTTGGAATCACTTACTATGGAGCTTGAAAGTTGAAGAAACCCTAGCTATGGAGAGAGGGAGAATTCGCAGCAACTAAGGAGGATGATGACCAATTTTGTGTTATTTTTCCCATTTTATTTCATTTAATATCCAAATGACCAAAATGCCCTCCTTACTAAACTTTCAAAAATTCCTTCCATGTCCTAATTTTGTCCATGAACTTAAAATTGGTCAAATTGCTATTTAAGACCTCCTAATTAATATTCCAAAACAATTTCATACTAAAACTTCGGGATGCAAATTTTGCAACTTATTCGATTTAGTCCCTACTTTCAATTTAAGCACTTTAGGCATAGAATTTCATCACGAAATTTTCACACAATCATGCAATCATATCATAAACCCCAAAATAATTATAAAACAATTATTTCTATCTCGGATTTTTGGTCACGAAACCACTATTCCGATTAGGCCCTAATTCGGGTTGTCACAATTCTCCCCCCTTTTGAGATTTTCGTCCCGAAAATCTTACCCAGAAAGAGGTTTGGGTACTTGTTTCCTCATAGCTTCCTCGTGTTCCCACGTAGCCTCTTCTATCCCATGTCGTGCCACAATACTTTCACTAAAGCTATACTTTTATTTCTTAACTGCTTAACCTCTCGAGCCAAAATCTTTATTGGTTCCTCCTCATAGGTCATATCCGATCGAATCTCAATTTCGTTGGAGAAATCACATGTGAAGGATCGAACGATAACGTCGCAACATTGATACATGAAACACGTTATGAATTCTTTCTAACTCTCGCAGAAGGCCAACCGATATGCCATCGGTCCAATTCTCTCAAGAATCTCAGACGGCCCAATAAAACGCGGACTCAACTTGCCTTCCGACTAAATCTCGAATCTTTTCCATGGTGACACCTTCAAGAACACTTTATCACCCACCGAAATTCAATCTCTTTTCTTTTTAAATCAGATATGACTTTTGTCGATCTGAGGCGACTTTTAAGCAATCCCGAATTACTTTTATTTTCTCTTCGGTTTCTTTAACTAGATCAACTCCATGAATCTGCTTTCTCACTAAGCTCGGTCCAATATAAAGGAGTCCGACACTTGCGACCATACAAGGCTTCAGACGGTGCCATTTGTATACTTGATTGATAACTGTTATTGTAGGCAAACTCAATCAAAGATAGATATTTCTCCCAACTACCTCCAAATTCTAAAACACAAGATCTAAGCATATCTTCGAGTACCGGATTACTCTTTCTGTTTGACCATCTGTTTGTGGATGAAATGCGGTACTAAAGTTCAATTTTGTACCCAAAGCTTCTTGTAACTTTTTCCAAAATCTCGAGGTAAATCTTGGATCTCTATCGATATTATAGACATAGGTACTCCGTGCAACTTCACAATTTCAGCAACATATAATTCGCTAATTTATCAAGTGAGTAATCGGTGCGTCTTGGTATAAAGTGGGCTGACTTTGTTAATCTATCAACCACTACCCAAACAAAGATCCTTCTTTTAGGAGTTAAAGGCAAACCGGTTACAAAATCCATGGTAATCTTGTCCCATTTCCACTCGTGCACCATTATTGGTTGAAGTAATCCTCAAGGCACTTGATGTTCAACTTTTACTTGTTGATGATCAAACACTTGGTTACAAATTCGAAATGTCCCTTTTCATACCGCCACCAATATGACTTCTTTAAATCATTATACATTTTGTGCTACCAGATGAACGATAAATGACCATTGTGCGCCTCATGTAATATTTTCGAATCAATTTATCGTTTTTCAAGACACATATCCTGTCTCGAAACATCAAACAATCATCCGGTCCAACTCGAAAATCGAGTCGTAACTTTGATTCGCATTGAGTTCTCTTGATCCGCAACTCACTATCATTCTTTTGAGCATCACAAATTAACTGGAGAAATAACGGTTTAGCTCTCATTTCGCTAAGATTGACCCATCATCGACAATGCTAACCCGTGTTCATGGCTCTCAAAGTAAAAAGAAATTTTCGCTCAAGGCGCCAAGAACTACATTTGCTTTTCCGGATGATAATCAATCACTAGATCATAATCCTTTAATAATTCAAGCAATCTTCATTGTCAGATTCAGATCCTTTTGATTCATCAAGTACTTCAAACTTTTGTGATCGGTAAAATTCGGCATTTTCACCGTACAAATAATGTCGCCAAATCTTCAAGGCAAAAACAACAATGCCGCCCAAATCATGTGTAGGATAGTTCTTCTCATGCGGTTTTAACTGTCTCAAGCATAAGCTACCACTTTACCCTCTTGCATCAACACACATCCAAGGCCCATCAATGATGCATCACTATAAATTACGAACTCCTTTCCCGACTCGGTCAGTACTAAAATTGGTGCTTCACCAATCGTGCTTTCAATTTTTCAAAACTTTGTTGACATTTATCAGTCCATTCAAACTTAACATTCTTTTGCAACAACTTAGTCATAGGAGAGGCAATCATCGTAAATCCTTCAACAAAACGTCTATAATACCCGGCTAAGCCTAAAAAGCTTCTAACCTCGGATACATTCTTGGGCGGTTTCCAATCAACGATCGCAGAAATCTTGCTTGGATCCACCCGAATACCATCACCTGAGACTATATGCCCCAAAAATCCGACTTCACGAAGCCAGAACTCACTTTTACTAAACTTGGCAAGCAGTTTCTTTTCTCTCAAGATTTGCAATATAGTTCTCAAGTGTTCGGCATGTTCAGACTCATCTCGAGAATAAATTAAAATGTCATCTATAAACACTACTACAAACTTATCCAAATATGGCCGGAAGATCCGATTCATTAAGTCCATAAATATAGCTGGAGCATTTGTTAAGCCGAAAGGCATCACAAGAAACTCATAATGTCCATACCTTGTCCTAAAGGCGGTTTTCGACATCATCGACTCCTTAACTCTCAATGGTAGTAACCGGACCTCAAATCAATCTTTGAAAACACCGTGGCCCCTTTAACCGATCGAATAAATCATCAATCCTCGAACAGCGGTACTTGTTCTTTATAGTCACCTTATTAAGTCGACGGTAATCAATGCAAAGTCTCATTGAACCATCCTTCTTCTTTACTGAATAATACAGAGCACCCAGGGAGAGAAACTCGGTCTCACAAATCCCTTGTCATTTAACTCCTGCAATCGAGCCTTCAATTCTTTTAATTTAGTCTGAGCCATTCTATATGGAGCAATCGAGATCGGTGCAAAGTTCTGGCAACAAATCAATGGCAAAATCTATCTCTCTGTTCGGAGGCAACCTGGGCAATTCCTCGGAAATACATCCGAAACTCACAGACTATCAGATCGATTCAAATTTCATTGAGGCAACTCAATATTCATTACATAAGCGGATAAGCTTCACACCCTTTTCTCATGTATTTACGTGCAAACATGTGCGAAATCACCATAGGCAATTTATTTGATTCATCTGTTTCAACCCACGAATTTCTCCATTTTCACATTTCAACTCTAGTGTCTTTTGTTTACAATCTACCTTAGCATCATACAATGTTAACGGTCCATTCCCAAGATAACGTCAAACTCACCAAATGGTAACAAACATCAAGTTGGCCGGAAAAGCAGTGACCTTGAATCATTAATGGGCAATTCTTGCAAACCTTGTCAACTAGCACATATTGGCCTAAGGGTTCGACACTTTAATCGTAAACTCAAGAAATTCAACAGCAACTTTTTATTGGATACTAAATTCATGCAAATATAGGAATGAGTAGACCCGGATCAATCAATGCAATAACAATAGTATCATAGAGAGAAATGTACCAAGAATAACATCGGAGATGATGCATCTTCTCGAACACGTATAGCATAAGCTCTAGCAGTGCTCTAGCTTCGATCTTGCCGTTAAATCTTTCATCACAGCTTTTACTACTAGTCTCACCTCCAAGATTTCTCGGTGGTCTACCTCTACTAGCGGTGGTATTCATCTAGCGCTCAAATCTTTCTTCTTTAACTTTCTCCGGACAATCTCTAATAAAATGCTCATGAGAACCACTTTGAAACAAGCTCGCTCGGTCCCCCAACACTCACCATAATGTTGCTCGCCACATTGCTGACACTCGGGCTTTCTAGGTCACACATTACCCACACTTGCCACCGAAGTAGCTTGAGCTTTAGACCCCGAATATGCTCTACCACGATCTCTATGTGAATCCCCAATTGAAACAGTCATTCGAGGGTTTGTCTCTTTGGACCTCTTTGGTTGAGATTGAAATGGCTTGCTTATCTGTCTTTTTCGACATCTCGGGCCTCAATAGCGACTTTTCTTCTTTCTTTGTTCAATTCTTCGACTTTAAGAGCTCGATCAACCAATACTACAAATTCTTTCAACTCCAAAATTCCTACAAGCACTTTAATGTCCTCATTCAGCCCATCTTCAAATCTTCTACACATAATGGCCTCGGTGGACACACATTCTCAGGCATACTTGCTTTGAGTCTTACAAATTCGCGTTCATACTCGCTACTGAGACATTTTCCCCGCTTCAATTCAAGGAACTCCTTCCGTTTTGATCAATAAATCGCGACTTATGTATTTCTTTCTAAATTCTTCCGGAAGAAATCCCAAGTAACTTTTTCTTTTGGCATCATCGCAACCAAAGTCTTCCACCGGTGGTAAGTCAATCTCTCAAAAGTGATACAAGACACTTTAAGCATTCCTCGGGTGTACATGAGAGCTCATCAAATACACGGTAGAATTTTCAAGCCGAATTCCGCTTTCTCGGGATCATCATCGACCTTTGCTCTAAACTCTTGACCCCTTGTTTTGAATCTTGTCAACCGGAGGCTTGTTCATTCTTACCAAATCTATACCTTGAGCAGCCTCTGAGAATCGCCCGAGGTATAGGAGGGGTGGAGGAGGTTGAGCATTTGGATTTGCTCGAATAAATTTAGTATACCAATTGTTCATCATTTGGAGAAAGGCATCCCGAGCCTCATCTCCTTGTCTCAATGTCTCAGGTCTACTTTCCACAGTAGCGGTCCCTTGTACGGAGCCGGCGACATTAGCAAAGATCATCACCGCAGCCCTTGAGGATCCATTGCTATATTAAAACAAGACACGATTTAGAATAATCGAGTCACCACACTATCACAATATTTTTATGGCATGTATAGCTAGACCTTTACACACACTTTATTAGTCCGAGAACCGACTAAACCATAGCTCGATACCACTAAATGTAACACCCTTACCCGTTACACGTCGTAGGAACAGATATAAGGTATTACCGAACATAACACATACCATTAAACATAATCGAGATGTAAATATGTCATCCAATTTGATAGTGCATCGTATAACATATGTCTTGAACAATATTAGCCCACTTTAATGGCTTGTACAAAGTATCTGGTCGAGTCTTGAAACTAATATTTTAACCTAGACAAATATGACACGTAACAAAATAATTAAGCCTACTATACATGCCATAATTCAAAACGTTTAGTTCAAATACCCTAAAGTATGATAGTGCGGATAGATCTTCACGATCCTTAACTCCCGAGCAATCCAAGAACACTATAAGACAAAAGAGAGAAACAAAGTAAGCTTATAGCTTAGTAAGTAAGTATGTAAATACTAATTAAAGAATCTAACATGTTTACACAACAATTCAAGTTTATCTACTTTAACTTCACTATTCATTCCACTTTGATTTAGCTGTCTCTCTGCATCATATTCACTAAATAAATCATAACTCGGGTTACAAAACTCGAAATTCAAATCCGTAAAATTTCCTGAATCTAGACTCATAAAGCTTTTTGTTAATTTTTTCTATAATTTTGGTTCAGCCGATTAGTACAGTTTATTAGTTAAATTTTCCCTGTTACACAGCTCGACTGATCTGACCTCTGTTCACTACGAATTCAATATCTCTCAGTACACAATTCAAACAACCCTGAGGTCTGTTTCATTTAAAACTAGTCTCAATAAGGAATTTAGGCATGTAAACTATATTTCTTAATTTTCCTTGTACAATTTTTAATGATTTTTCAAAGTTGGAACAGGGATCACATATTCATCCTGAGCAAGTCACATACAATTGTAAATATCTCAAAATATAGAATTCCTTTCCTTGCTCTGTTTCTTTTATATGAAAGTAGACTCATTAAACTTTAATTTCACATCTCATTCAACCTCTAATTATATTTCTCCTATTTTTGGTGATTTTTCAAAATCACGTCACTGCTACCATCTAAAAACAGTTTTAATGCTAATTTCACTCTTTCACACATTCTTTATGCTAACCTCATTTTATCTTATATATGTATATACCACAAATCATTTTCACCACATTTCATTCACCATAAGTGTAGGTCCAAACCACAATATCACCACAAAACCATCCCGTTGAACAATTCGGATCAATCCTCGATATTTAATGGTTTCAAAGACACACTCCACCATCATACTTCGTTTAGTTCGGCTCTCTTGTACACATGGTGAACACTTAGTACCACTCATGCGACCCAACCGATTTGTCTCGTAGCTCTCTTGTCTACATGGTGTCCTTCACTTGGAATCACGCATGCGACCTAGCTACATTTATCTTTCACGTAGCTCTCTTGTCTACATGGTGTCCTTCACTTGGAATCACGCATGCGACCTAGCTACATTTATCTTTCACGTAGCTCTCTTGTCTACATGGGATACATCTCGTATCACACATGTGACCTAGCTACTACAGGTGTCTCGTAGCTTTCTTGTACACATGATGTGCACTCAAGCATCATACATGTGACCTAGCTACGCCCCTCTATTTCATTCGATCTCTCCAGAATGTTCAACCGGATCTCTCTATATTTATTTCCATTCTTCCAATAGTCGATTTATATTTTAACATCAGCTAGTATATTTATATAATAGGCTGAAATATAAGAATGTACATGAAATTATTGTAATATTTACATACAAACTTACCTTGGTGCAAAATGTGGAAATTTTGCAATTTAGTCCAAAACTTTTTCCTTCCCTGCTCGAGATCAATTCGCGTCTTTCTTGATCTATAATAACACATTTAGCTCATTTAATACTCATACTATTTATTTCAATCCAAAATCACATCATGGAAAAATTACATTTTGCCCCTAACTTTTCAAAATTACAATTTTGCCCCTAGGCTCGGAATTTAATTTCAGCCCTTATTCTTATATTTTATGATATGCTGAACATTTTTCTCTTCTACAACAACATCAAATTCTCACTCTATCATATAGTTATGAACAATAGGTATTTTTACCGATTATGCCGTTTTACTCGTTTTCACTTAAAACCCAAGAGCACAAGTTATTTAACATAATTTAAAACCTCATATTCTATCATAAAACATCAAAATACACAAATTTCACCTATGGGTATTTTTCCAAATGTGAACCCTAGGTTAAATTATTACTAGCATAAGCTTAATCGAGCTTAGGATTCCAAAACGTAAAGAACATTAAAAGCGGGCTTGGAATCACTTACTATGGAGCTTGAAAGTTGAAGAAACCCTAGCTATGGAGAGAGGAGAATTCGCAGCAACTAAGGAGGATGATGACCAATTTTGTGTTATTTTTCCCATTTTATTTCATTTAATATCCAAATGACCAAAATGCCCTCCTTACTAAACTTTCAAAAATTCCTTCCATGTCCTAATTTTGTCCATGAACTTAAAATTGGTCAAATTGCTATTTAAGACCTCCTAATTAATATTCCAAAACAATTTCATACTAAAAACTTCTGGGATGCAAATTTTGCAACTTATTCGATTTAGTCCCTACTTTCAATTTAAGCACTTTAGGCATAGAATTTCATCACGAAATTTTCACACAATCATGCAATCATATCATAAACCCCAAAATAATTATAAAAAACAATTATTTCTATCTCGGATTTTTGGTCACGAAACCACTATTCCGATTAGGCCCTAATTCGGGTTGTCACACTCATAATCTGAGAAACGTATAATTCAGCTAGTTTATCCAATGAAAAATCCGTACGCACGGGGATAAAGTAAGCCGACTTAGTCAGTCTATCAACAACAACCCAAATCGCATTCTTCTTGCTCGCTGACAATGGCAGTCCGGACACAAAGTCCATTGTGACTCGATCCCATTTCCACTCGGGTATCGTAATCGGCTGAAGTAATCCTGAAGGCACTTGATGTTCCGCTTTCACTTTTTGACATATTAAACATCTCGAAACAAAGTCGGAGATGTCTCGTTTCATACTATGCCACCAAAACCGACGTTTCCAATCGTTGTACATCTTCGTACTCCCCAGGTGGATTGCCATTCGGCTACAATGGGCTTCGTTCAGAATTATCGAAATAAGTTCCGAATTCTTTGGAACACACAAACGACTTCTGAACCTCAAACAATCGTCATCATCAATTTGAAACTCCGATTCCTTGTTTGGAACACAGTCAGCCCGTTTTGCAACCAACTCATCGTCAACTTTACGAGCTTCACGAATTTGATAAGTCAACAATGGTTTGGCCTTTAATTCGCTACTAACACATTGTCGGGTAGAATAGACAAGTGTACATTCATCGCTCAGTAAAACAAAGGTGATTTCCGCTTAAGGCGTCCGCAACCACATTAGCCTTTCCGGGTGATAATCAATGACAAGCTCATAATCTTTTAACAACTCGAGCCAACGTCTTTGTCGCAGATTTAAGTCTCTTTGAGTCATCAAATATTTGAGACTTTTGTGATCCGAATACACATGGCACTTCTCACCAAATAAGTAATGTCGCCATATCTTTAAAGGCGAATACGATGGCGACCAATTCGAGATCATGGGTCGATAATTTTTCTCATGTGGCTTTAATTGTCTCGACGCATAGGCCACAACTCGACCTTCTTGCATCAATACGCAACCTAACCCAAGTAGGGAGGCGTCACTATAGATGACAAACTCTTTGCCGATTCGGGTCAGACTAGTCTTGGAGCTTCCGTCAAATGAGTTTTCAATTGGTCGAAACTTTTCGACACTTTTCCGTCCATTCAAACTTGCCATCTTTACGGAGCGGTTTAAGTCATGGGTGTGGCTATCATCGAGAATCCTTTTTCAAACCGTCGGTAGTAACCGCAAGTCCCAAAAAGCTCCGAACCTCGAGAATATTTCTGAGGCTTCGGTTAAGTATGGCTGAAATTTTACTCGGGTCGACTCGAATACCCGATGAGATACCACATGGCCCAAGAAGCTAACCTCGCTTAACCAGAACTCACACTTGCTGAACTTAGCATATAACTGCTTATCCCGTAAAATTTGCAACACTAATCGTAGGTGCTCCGCATGTTCGATCTCATCTCTTGAATAGACCAAGATGTCGTCAATGAACACAACTACAAACCAATCCAAATACGGTCTGAAGATCCGATTCATCAAATCCATAAATACCGCAGGGCATTAGTGAGCCCAAACGGCATCACTAAGAACTCGTAGTGACCATATCTTGTTCAAGGCGCTTTGGGTATATCCAAATCTCGGATTCATGAATCGATAATAGCCCGATCTCAAATCTATTTTTGAGAACACCGAGGCTCCTTCAGTTGATCGAACAAATCATCGATCTGTGATAACGAATATTTGTTCTTTATTGTCACCTTATTGTCGACGATAGTTGATGCACAACCTCATGGTTCCGCTCTTTCTTTTCACAAACAACACCGGTGCACCCCAAGGTGAAAAACTCAGGCGAGCAAAACCTCTATCCACCAACTCTTGCAACCGAGCTTTCAACTCCTTTAATTCCATTGGTGTCATACGATCACGAGCTATCGAAATCGGTGTGGTCCTGTACAAGCTCAATACCAAACTCTATCTCCGAACAGTGGCAAACCCGTAATTCTTCTGAAAAACATCCGGTAATCACAAACCACCGCACAGATTCGGTTTTATTTCTAACTCCTTATCATCAAGTACATACGCAAGGTATGCTTCGCACCCTTTCTTACATATTTTGGGCCAACATTGATGATATTACGGTGGCAACCCCTTTAAGTCCGTAGACTCAACTCGGATCATCTCGTTATTTGCACCTCAAATTAATAGTCTTGCTTTTGCAATTCACAACCGCATCATGCACGGTCAACCAATCCAACCCAAGAATAACATCAAATTCATCGAACGGCAAAAGCATCAAGTCCGCCGAAAACAGAACCTCGAATTACTAGGGACATTTCTTACACACTTTGTCGACCAAAGACATAACGATCCAAGGGATTTGACACCGAATTACGAACTCGAGAGACTCAATAGGTAAAGTCTTATTGGATGCTAAGGTTTCGTATATATAAGAATGAGTAGAACCAGGGTCAATCAAAGCAATCACATTAGTATCAAAGAGAGTGAAAAGTACTCGTAATAACATCTGGCGAGGAAGCATCCTCACGTGCGCGTATGGCATAAGCCCTAGCAGGAGCGCGAGCCTCGGATCTGGTTGTAGCATCTCTAGATCCTCTCTGACCACCACTAGCATTGCCCGAATTTTCGGATGGTCTACCTCGAGTAGTGGTAGCACCGGTTTCCCACTCTGATTTGTATTCTGTTCAGGCAACCTCGGACAATCTTTAATAAAGTGGTCGACCGATCCACACTTGTAACAGAGCGGTCACGGAACCTCAGACTTCCGAATGCCATTTGCCACGATCTTGACACTCCGCTTCGGTCTCGACGTTCATTCCCAACATCGGCGATCAAGTGACTCGTGTGGTCACAGGGGTCGATCGCGATCTCGTCTAAAAAGCCCGAAGTGTCTCTAGATCGGCCTAAGCCATCTCTAAATTTCTTTGATGATCGTGGGAAGGGCTTCCCAAGACCTCTTACAAAACTCCTTGCTCCCACTTCACTTTTCTTTTCTTCATCTTGAGCTCCTCGGCTTTGCACGCCGCTCGACAAGAGTCACAAACTCTGGATTTCCAAAATGTCAACATACAGCTTTATATCATCATTCAGTCCATCTTGGAAGCGTTTGCACATCACAACTTCTGAAGAAATGCATTCTCGCGCGTACCGGCTAAACCTCACAAATTTTTCGTTCATAGTCGGTAACCGACATGGAACCTTGTTTAAGTTCGAGAAATTCCTTCCGTTTTGATCCATAAATCTCGATGATATACTTTTTCCAAACTCGCTTTGGAAAAACTCCCAAGTTACTTGCTCTCGGGGCATAACAAGTCGAGTACACCACCAATAGTAGGCGTAATCACATAGCAAGGAGATAGTACACTTTAGGCATTCATCGGTGTACAAGATAGCTCATCGAAAATGCCGGATAGTGTTGTCCAACCAAAATTCAGCTTGCTCGGCATCGTCGCTATCCGTAGCTTTAAATTCAGTAGCCCCATGTTTTCGGATTCATCAACTAGGGCTTATTTGACCTTATTTGGTCGATTCATGGAGGCATTGTAGGTGCGGGGTTGTGTTAGTCGGGAATGGAGGTTGTGGAACAGCCGTGTTAGTTTGAATGTATTGGTTGAACCAATCATTCATCACGCTATAGAAAGCGTGTCCAGCCTCATCATTCGGTTTGCTAGCAATAGGTTGAGAGTTCGCCGACGCTGTCCCTTGAGCGGGAGCAGGTGCCACACTCTCCACATCATCAGCTATCGCTCGGTTGGGATCGGGATCCATTACTATGGATAAACACCAATTCAAACGTCAGAAATCACCACACTATCAAATAATCACATAAAATGGCATGTATAGCTAGACCCAAACGCATTACGGTAGTCCTAGAATCAACTAAACCGTAGCTCTGATACCAATAAAATTGTAACACCCGTGCACTGAGTCCGTTATCGGAATCGAACACAAGGTGCACAGACTTAACTATTTTCACAGTCCATTTAGAAATTTCCAGACAAGCTGGTTACTGCATCACTGTCGCCTATAAAATCATATCTTGAGTTTCAAAGCTCGAAAATTAGTTTCATAATTTTCCCCAGAAACTAGACTCATATTTCCATCTACATATTTTTTTTCTAGAATTTTTGGTCGAGCAAATTAGTATAGTTTATTAGTTAAAGTCTCCCCTATTCCAGGGTTCGACTACACTGACCTTCGTGCGTTACGAATTGAATATCTACTTGTACAGGGCTTTAATACTGATTCCGTTTGTTTCTATAGAAACTAGACTCAGAGAGGAATCTATAAATATATGGCATGACTCCTAATTATCTCTGGTTAATTTACAATGAATTTCCAAAGTCGGAATAGGGAATCCAGAAACAGTTCTGGCCCTGTTTCACGAGAACTTTAATATCTCTTAACATATAACTCATATGACCGTTTCGTTTCTTCCATGTGAAAGTAGATTCATCAAGGTTAATTTACATAATTTATTCACTATTTAATACCATTCCTACTATTTTTAGTGATTTTTCACATCCACATCACTGCTGCTGTCAGCATCTGTTTTCAAGGTAAACTTTACCTATCTCGCGGTTTCCATGGACCAGCTAGAGTTTTGTCATACATAGGTCCACATATAATCATATTTAGCCATTCCAATGGCTGATAATTTGCCCAACACTTCCACTCAGTCCATAATCACATCATGAACCCATACATATATATACATAAACACAAATGGTTTAATGCCATACTCCACTTTTACGAGCCATTTTCGCATGGCTGTACACACGTACATCACAAAACGTACTTGAAAAAAAACAGCAAAGGGTAGTCCTATACATGCCATAACCAGAGTTCAACTAAAGAGTACCAAAGGGGTTTTGATAGTGTGGATGACTTCGACTTCGATGATCCCGAATCCGATAGCTAACGAGCAAAATCTATAAAACAGAGAAACAGAGAAACGGAATAAGCAATTTATGCTTAGTAAGTTTGAGCAAGGAATTCCAGCACAACAAAAGCATGGCATTTATATAGCTAAACGGATAATTTCATATGCACACAACCTCAATATCATACTTACTTCACATTACCACCCTTATATTCATACACAAAAGATCAACTTAGCCAAAGGCCGCTAGCTCGTCTATCGACTGAGCGAATTCTTACTTGTAAGGGCTCACTAATTCACGCACATATGAACATACATCATTGCTGGAATTTTTGCAAGCGCATCAACTGAAATTTTTGCAGCAAGATTGCTCATTTCAGAATCACGTACCTTCGGAATCTAACCGGATATAACGACTCGCTCAAATGCCTTCGGGACAAACCCCGGTTATAGTAACTTCATACGAATGCCTTCGGGACTTAACCCGGTTTAGTAATCGACACAAATGCCTTCTGCTTAACCCGGATTTATTGACTCGCATTTAACGCCTTCGGATCTTAGTCCGGATATGGTCACTTAACACAAAGCCTTCGGGACTTAGCCCGACATCATTCAAATAGCCAAGCACAATTATCAATAAATCATGACACATTCGTATTTCATTCTCATTAGCAAAATTCAAACACAAGTCACTTATCACATTTGCAATTTCGGCTCAATAGCCACACACAAAGAGCATGATCTAATCAAATCATAATCTAAGTTCCATTACTCGAGAACTTACCTCGGACGTGGTCGAACGATTTCGACGGCTATTCGACGACTTTTTCCTTCCCCTTATCGGATTTAGCTCCCCTTTGCTCTTGAGCTTAATTTAACAAATAAATTGGTTTTATCATTTGAGCATCGAAAGGGGAATTCAAGGTACTTAGCCCACATATACATTAGACATTAGAGTCACATGTGCACGAAATCACGAATCGAATTCAACACATTAGTTAGTACTCTCCTTAGCCGAATTTTCCAAGCCAAGAATAGGCATCAATATGCTTGCCTCTAACCGAATGCATGCACACCAACTCCCCTCATGTGGCCGAATATGCATGTCCATGTTGAGGCCAATTATACACTTAATACCACACAAAAACAGCATACATTTTACTAACTAACGCATTACATATTGTAGCTCAATACACATCTCTCATTTACTTCATAACCGAAACATCATCATAAGCAAATATACACCTTGAAATAGTATATATGTCATACCAATACATCATGTGCAAACATATATTCATGTACGTGCAAGGGCCGAATCTCAAGTTGCTTATATCCAAATATAAACACATATCCAAAGCTCAAATCTTACCTATCATGCAACATGCATGAATCATACTTATGGATATACCATGGCCGAATACACCACAACACCATACCGTTTCAATTTGGTCATGGTTAAACAAAGAACTTAGTATCTCATTCAAAAATGCTAAAAGAAAAATCTAAGAGTCCTCAATCCCCCATCACATGTATCATTATCAAGCTTGATATTTAGCATGCAATGGCATTAACACCACATCCACTTGGCCGAATAACATTCCCATGACATAGCAAAGATTTGAACCATGGGCTAATAAGAACATCAAGCTAGCAACTAAAAACATGCATGAATCTCATGGCACAACCTCAAACATACCTTAATCTTGATGCAAGTATAGCTAAGCCTCCTCCTAATCCTCTCCCAAACCAAGCATGAAGCAAACTTCCTTTCTTCTTCATTAGCATTTTCGGCCAAAAAGAGAGTGAAATGGATGAACAAATTTTTTGTTTTTCCTTCTTACCTACACGGCAATGGGGAGGGGAGAAGCCTTCCACACACATTTTTTTTCTCCATACTCCTTATTTTATTTATTCCAACATAACCCACTTACCAAACATGTTTCATGACATGTTTTGCCCATAATTCCTTGTCATGGCCGGCCACTAGCTATTGGGGGAATTTGACATGCAAGTCCATTGTTTTGCATGCATGCTTTAATTAGTCATCACACATTTCCCATCATACTTTCAAAGTTTACTACTAGGTCCTTTCTAGTGAAATTCACATTTATAACTCTAAATCAAAACATCAAAATGTCACACATGAGTTAACACACATTATAGGCAATAAAATAAATATTAAATTATTTTTATGCCTCGGTTTTGTGGTCCCGAAACCACATTCCGACTAGGGTCAATTTTGGGCTGTCACATTAAGCACAAACTCGAAATAAATAGTCGTACTCAAAACCGAGGTAAGTTCATATGCCAATGATAATGTAATGATATTATTATTCATACTTGAACTTAAATTGATGTGTTAGCACTGTGTGATGGATATTTATTTAGTTGATATAAATATTATATATTGTAACAAATGCCTAAATAAAATTATATGCAATACCATGCTTATTTCATGGACTAATGTCTAAATAAACATGGAAATGTGTTGAATTCGATGTACATTGCATGATCAGCTATGCATAACAAGATACTTGATGAAAAGGGAAAAATCCCAGTTGAATAAAAAGGGAAATCCGTTAGATAAACCATGGCTTACATGACTTGAGATCCTGCATGTGTTGCAGAAAAGGATTTAGCCTGGACGGGTAATCCGTTGATCTCAAATATAGAAAAGGATCTATCTCGTATGGGTGTTCCTTGAGTGGTCGAGCCTCCCAAAGAATATGTGTGCATTGAGGATTTAGCCTGGACGGGTAATCCAATTAGGATCTAAATTTAGCCTGGACTGATATTTCAGATCTGATCTCATTTGAGTATATGTCGTAGTAGGAGATTTAGCCTGGACTGGTAATCCTAACAATACTTTATGAGTTTATATTACGGGGGATTTAGCTTGGACTGGTAATCCCGCTGTAAGATGTGAGGTTCGCGAGAGTGCGTACTTGAGATGATCACTTGTATGACTTGACAGTAAATGGATTATCCATCGAGATTTTCGAGAAATTCAACGGGTATTATAATGAATAACGCGATGAAAGTCCCGAGATGGGTGTGGTGATAAAGGTAAAGTTAATCGATATGCTATGGATATGTACAGGTACGTACATTATACTCATAAGTGATGCCTTATTGAAATGTGATAAATGATGAGTAAGCGAATTCATGCATATGTATGTCTATACACGATGAACAAGTGAAAAGATTTGAAAGACCAACCATCCTTATGCTTATGATTATGAATTGTGTTGCAATATCATGTTAACTTACATTGTGTAATTGAATATGGGATTTATGAAATAATGAGTCCATGATCAATGTGACAATGAAATTATGATAGCTACTCTGATTTTGCACCAAAATAGTGTTGAACAGCAGCAGTAGCCCGAGTTTGAAAAATCACCGTTTATGGTGGAAGTCAAATTAGAGACTGAATAATATATAAAATTAAAGTTTAATGAGTCTAGTTTCACATAAAGGAAATGATGTAAGCAAAAGAATTTTGTATTATGAGATATTTGAATTCTTGTGAGACAGAGTTGGAGTGATTCCAGACTCCCCTGTCTTAAATTTGGAAAATCACTAGAAATTTTACAAAAATAATTATAAGTTAAAATTCATATTAATGAAATCCTTAATGATTTATTTTCAATAAAAAGAGACAGAAACATTAACCGAGTCTCGTACTATAAGATATCTGATTTTGAGTAGATAAAGGTCGAAGTTATTGGATAGCAAAATAGGGGAGAGTTTAAAGAATAAACTGTACTTATTGGCTAGACAAAAAATTCTGAAAATTTTATGGTAAGAAGATATATGAGTCTAGTTTCAAGGAAAATTAACGGATCTTAATTTAGTGTTATGTAGCTTGGGGTATAAATAATTTATCAACTATGACTCGAGTAGACAGCTTGACTAGAATATGAATAAAAGTGTAATTATAGTTGTTTTATCTAAGGACACATGTTGTTATTATGCTTATTTTTTTCATATGGACTTACTATGCGTAAAGCTTACTCCCCCTTCCATTTCTTCTAATGTCCTTAGGTCAGCTCGGGGTTGGAGATCGTTGGAGGCAACCTCACACTATCAAGCTACCATCTTTGGGTATTGTTGAAACTTAATTTCTTCAAGTGAGTGGCATGTATAGGGACTTAATTGTTGATATGTGTTTTTATGTTTTGGCCAAGATGTTGGCTTATATTAATTCATTGTATATAGCCATGAGATGTGGCTTATAATGATTTTGGCTTGTAAGCCTATTTGTCCATGGTATGTGATAATGTCTTGTGATGTGGTTATGTGATTATGCTTGTTCACTATGTATGAGAAGTATATGGCATATGTACATGATGAATGCCCCAGGACCATTTGAGATGGTCATGGCATAGAGTGAATGTGTGTCATGGTAGTAAGATGATAATGATTGAACATGGACAATTGTTGAATGTGTAGAGATTAAGTGTTGGGTAATAAACACATGTATGACAACATGCAAATTATTTAATTTAATTTCACCAAAGGTTGATTAAACATTAAATTGATGTTATAATTTGTGTCTATGATGTGTAAAAGTATGGGGGGGGAAATAAGGTCAACATAAGGCTTGAAAAATAAATTAAGTGTTAGCCACACGGGCAGAGACACTACCGTGACTCAACCGTGTGGAGGACACGGCCTAGTACACGGGCGTGTGGCTTGGCCGTGTGGTATAAATTATTTTGCTGATGTCATAAACAGAGAGTTACACGGGCGTGTCCCAAGCCACACGGGCGTGTGACTCTCCAAAGCTAGAAAATTTATTAAGTATCCCAAAGTTTATCGAATCTTTTTGGTTTTGTCCCGAACCGCCTCGATGTATGTTTTAGGCCTCGAAGGCCTGTATTAGGGACGATATGCATGTGTTTGAAATTTTTTAATTTTGGGTGAATTTGGTGACCCAGTTTTGTATGTTTGTGAATGTTTAAGTCCGGTAATGCCTCGAACCCTGTCCCAGAGTTGGATACGGGTGAGGGGTGTTACAGCTCAGGCGTATTGTTCTTTGACAACCTCGGCCGCATCCCTAGAAAGCTTATCGAAAATTTTCGCCAACCAATTCATTTATATCCAACCATTAAAATTTTTTGGGACATTCCCCAATAATGTCACACAGAGGTCCTCTTTACTGGGAACAGTCGTTGCAACAGTGACAACTGACCCACCCATTGGAAGACTGAGTTGTAACACTATGTCCTCCAGTGTGATTGTACACTCGTCGCATGGAAGATGAAACGTGTATGTGTCGGGCCTCCATCTTTCCACCAATGCGCTGATGAGTCTAGGATTGAGTTTGCAGTCCCCGAGCATACGATAAGTATACAAGAATCTCGCTTCTTGCAAGTAACCACAAATTTTTGTGATCGAAGGCTTTTTCAAATTATGTATGAATGCCTCCAAAACACGATCATCCGCCTACTTATGAAAGACAAAAAAATTATTTTAATCTTAAAAAAATTAAATTTAACTTAATTGAAATTAACAAAAACTAAATTTTCGTCTTACCATTACTACTTGAGCGGCGGAAATGTGATTGTTGTTGAAACAAATTAAGGAGTTTGTCATTCGTGAAAACTTAATCCAAACGAATAAAATACGAATTAATTAAAAAAACTAATATTTTTAAATGAGAATATCAAAAAATTTAGAAGAACTTGAAAAAATTGAGAGAATTGAGAGAATAGGATGTGAGTGAAAATAAATAAATTTGGGAGGTATTTATAGGTAAAAAAAATTATTGTTATCCCTTTTAAATTTTTCATTTTTTTTACCGTTAAGAGAATGCACCCAGCTGGACGTATAACAGCCCAATTTCGATGAGGTCCGAACAATGGTTTCAGGACCACAAATCCGAGTTAAAAATAAAAACTATTTTATTTTATTTTAAAGTTGGCATCATGATAGGAAGGTCACATGAAAATTTTGATACGAAAATTTTATCGATTGTGTGGTTAATTAGGTAAAGGACTAAATTGCATAAAATGCAAAAGTTAGATTCTAGTAGCTATAGGTATCAAACAGCTATATAATTTAAAACTTAAGGTCCTTATTAGTAATTAGACCATTAAAAGGTAGTTAGTAGATATCTTACTGACTCATCCATGGAAAAATAAGAAAAGGCAAGGGACTAAATTGGAAATCACTAAAATTAAAAGATGATAATTAAATAAAAAGAAATATTTATCTAATTTCATATCATCTTCCCTAAAATTTCCATGGAAACCCTAGGAGAGAGGACGACAACTTACCAAGCTTGAAAAGGTATGAAATCAAGTCTCGTTTTTAGCAATTTTTATATTTTTGAAACTGGGATAGTCTAATCTCTCTATTTAAGGGATTAATTTGAAAAGTTATCAAGGTATGAAATTTAAGTCATGGATGAATATGCTGAAAATTAGAAATTTATGGTAGAAAATGAAAGTTTGTTTATAGATAAACAGCTTTTACAAAGTAATTTTTTATGAAAACTTAATTTAAGGACTAAAATAAAAAATGGTAAAAACCCATCAAAATTTCTAAAATTTGTGAAAAATGTGTGCTGTAAATGTTAATTATAAATTTTAGCTAGGCTTGGAAAGAAGGTTAAATTTCATGACTTTCATTTTCCGAGCCTAGGGACAAAATCAAAATTTTTGAAAAGAATAGGGGAAAAATGATAATTTTGCCTAAGATGCAATGGAATGCAAATGTATATGAAATGTGATAGATTAATAGTTAAATTTATCCATATAGATCCGAAAAGACCAACTACTGAACTAGATCGAGGAAAGCAAAAGTTTTTGGATTAGTTGAAATTCAAAAAACGAACCATTTTTCATTTAAGTTCGTGTAACTTAACTATGTATGTTAAATGCTTGGATTTAATTGTAGATTGTGTTGATGTGAATAAGATAACATACATTATGAAATAATCTTAAGTTGTGAAATGTGGACGAATTACCATGTTTCGGTTGAACGTTGAAATTCGATGGATTAAGGTGATATACTTGAACGAGAATAATATTCCACATGTTATTAGAAAAATTTAGCCCGAACAGGTAATCCGAATATAAGCCACTCGAGCCTATGTTATAGATTGGATTTAGCCCGGACGAGCAATCCAAATTAAGCTCTATAGAGCATATGCCCTAAAAAAGATTTAGCCTGGAGTGGTAATCCTATAACATAACATATGGCTCGAGAGTGTGCTTGTTAAGTTTGTGCCCAAAGGGGTACTTTTGAGTATACTAATCGGAAGTCCATTGGCATTTCAATAGTTCAATGGAAAAAGGAATCTTAAATCAAGGAAAGGTGAAAATTTTATGGAACTTGTAATGTGATGAGCTCATCTATGTTTACTTGATATTCATATGAGATTATGTGACTAACTTGTTGGAATAAGTGTATGTGTTTAGGTAGCTTACCCAAAATTGATGGAATATATATTTATGTGTGCTTATGTTAATAAATAAGACTGGTAAGTTTATTTTCCATTATACGAACTTACTAAGCATAAAATGCTTACTCCATTTATTTTTCCCTGTCTTATAGTGCTCAAAGCTCACGAAGGTTGGAAGTCGGTCAGAGCGGTCATCACACTATCCGCTATCTCATTTTGGTATAAATAGAAATTTCATTTTGGTATAATGGCATGTATAAGCTTAATTGGTTAATTATGGCTTGATGATGATGTTTGTAATCTAGCCATTGGAATGGCTAGTAATGGTTGTTTGATATACTTGTAATATCATGCTATGCTAGCTTTATATATATATATATATATATATATATATATATATATTAAGTGGTTGTTTTTAGTAAGTTTAATATATGGATTAAACTAAGGTAAAATTTTGAACATGTATGCATGTAGAGGTATGCCTTGTAAATGATGAAATTTGCTTGAGATGGATGCTTGAAATGGTTGGATTGTATTTGGTATGTTTAGTGCAGGAACATGGTAAAATATGGGTGAAAAATCAGGCTAGGAAATGACTTGTTTTTGTCCACAACGGTAGGCACATGAGCGTGTGTCTTGGCCGTGTGTGACACATGGCCTATCCCATGGGCATGTGGTCTAGCCGTGTGTCCTCTGCATCTTAAAAATGTGAAACAGAATGCTCAGAATTGGGCACACGGGCAGAGGCTCGGGCGTGTGTCTCAGCCGTGTGGTTGACTCAGTCTTGAACAAAGGCATGTTATACGACCGTGTGAAAAATGCACCTAAATTTCGAAAATAAAAATTCGTCACACGGCTTTGCACATCGATGTGTGACTTGGCCATGTGACTTCAATTTCTTCATGCTTTAAAAGTCAAAGAGTTATACGGATTAGGGACACAAGTGTGTGAGCCCCGCACCTAGGAAAAAATTAGAATTTTGCAAAAATTCCCTGAGTTCCCGATTTAGTCCTGATTTGACTCCAACACTTGTTTTGGGCCTCGAGGGTCCATATGGGACAATATGTATGATCTCAGATAATGAATAGTAATTTACGTAAATTAATTGAAAAATGTTTTGAATATTTCAGTAATACTCTGAAACCCTGTTCCAACGACGGATACGGGTTAAGGGTGTTACAGGACACACTTTCCGTTTCTCTCTCAAAAAACAGTTTATTCCCCTAAATTTAAAAAAAAACGACTTATAAGTCTAATTAAAAAAAAGGGCATAATTAGCTAATTTAGCCTAAATATTACTATGAGAGTATTCTTATTATTTTAAATTGTATAGTATCTACAAAAATGCATTTGATAGAATTCAAATCTAAAACACAATTTTTAATATCTTACTTTTATCATTTCAATCAGAACCTCGCTTGTTAGTAACATCAATTTTAAAAATATATATTTCTTACATAATATTTTTTCACTTATATAATATATTATAATTCAATATATAAAAAAATTAAATTGATATCTAGACTGTTCATAGGCCTGGCTAGGTCGAAAGATTGCCCAAAAACTGGGAGGGTTTAGGTAAAAATACATGCCCGAAAAATGGGCTAAGGCCCATTTAAAAAACAAGTTAAGCCTCGAGTTAGGCTTTTTTGGCTCCGGGTCCAGCCTAGCCTGTCCCAATTATGCAAAAAAAAAATATTATTTTTTTACTATTTTATTGCTATTTTTACTTTTTTGCTATTTTATTGTTTTTTTCACTATTTTGCTACCATTTCAAGATTATGTTGCTACTATTTGTTGTTATTGTTTGAATATTGTATAACTCTTATTTTATTGTTAATTTTGTTACTAATTTAGAGATATTTGCTTGTTAAGTTGTACCTATCTTAGTATTATTTAAATATATATATATTTTTAAATTTATTTTCAATTATATTTTAAAAAATTATATAAAAATTAGTACAGATGGGCCGAGCTCAAATTTTAATATTTATATCCGGATCGGACTTGGACAAAATTTGAAACCTATTTTTCAAGTCGGACCAAACCTAAATCTAACAAACAGACCTAAAATTTTAGTTGAACCTGAACATGTAGACCCCTAATGATATCCAATAACCTTATCAAATGATTATTTTACTCGTATTTTAGGCTTCTATGAGCTTAGATACATCGGGGCTACAATGATGGCTATATTTTAAGCTAAATCATCACCATTAATTACATTTTACTTTACTTTTAACTTTGAGTTGCGTGGGTTAATATAATAATTACTATAGGAATTAGAACCATATCTACAACAAATTTATTGATATAAAAATAATATCAAATGGATTAGATCGAAAATGAATGAAATTTAAAAAAAATCGTTTTATTATTGTTATTATTATTTGTGTATCATAATATTTAAATCTTGTAAAGAGTTAAACATGCATTTAATCAAATGTTTTTTATTAAACATTTATTTTGTACAACAGTAAAAATAAATTTTCAATTTTTAATTAGATTGACCTAATAAAAATCGAAGTGATCCTATTTCAAATTTAAATTAACTTTGGTTAAAATCAGCTACGGGGGAACAACAAATACGGCTTAAGCGGGTGGAGACTGAGAAACCATTCTTGCTTTGTTTAAACTTTAAAATAAACTTCTCAATAATAAAAATGAAATGTTAAAGTTAATTTATTCTTTAATTTTTGTCTTTAATATTTACTTTTTTTAATTTATTCTTTATCTTTTAATTAAATTTAATCTTCAACTTTTTAAAATATTTAAATTTGACCATTAACATGACAGCCTGTGTTGGAAATATACTATTGTAAAATAAAATCGTTATCGCTGACAGGAAACCAAACTTAGTGTAAATAAATAAAACAATCACTGTACCGTAGAAGAACCATTGCCTTAGAAGAACAACTATCTTAGAAATAAATTCGTCATGATTGGTGTAATCGTATAGTGGACGTTGCCCCCCCAAGGTTAATACAGTATTTTAATATTTGTACACCCAAATAAAGAAGGTAGAACACAATTGGTATCGCTCTTTTCGAAAGGAATCGAATCTAAAAAAAAAACGACTAGTCAAAAATCTAATCGGAAAATAAATTGGAAGAAAACCGACAAAACCACACTAGGTTTAATTCCTAGAAATGTTTAATTCCTAGGAAAGATTGAAAGGGTCATAGACTGTCCTTCTTAAAACTCAATCTCTTAGATAGAATTTTTCTCTCGTGTAATTTCGAAAAACACTAGAATTTAGAGAACAAAAAGAATGAGATAAGTTTTTCTCTTGTGTTCTATCAAAAATGAGGAGAATGACCTCCTATTTATATTGTTTTCTGAAGGGGCAGAATGGTAAATTTATAGAGTCAATTTCCTAAAAAATCTCAACAACCAAATTCTAATTCTGTCAAATCATAACCGTTTAAAACCTAGATTCTAATTTTATCAATTTAAAAATATATTTTTTTCAATTTCTTTACATTACTAACATTGTCTCACTAATACAAAATAATTTTTGTAAACATGAAAAAAAAAGAAGTAAAAAGTGAGAAGAGCAACAACAAAATTAGCAACTTAAACACTAATATATTGTGGATTTGAACTAGTACTTTGTGAAATAAGTAATTATTCTCTTTAACAAGTGAACGAATCTTAAATTTGTTATGACTTATCTCAAATCCAATTGATATTCAGCGATAAATCAGCAAGTTTTAGTCAATTCACCTCGAGATGCTAATAATAAAAATGTATGTTTTGGATATATATTATTATGTTGAATATATTTTATTTTTATAAACAACAACTAATTAATTGATATATTTTTCTTATATATTTTTTAAATGTCAAATATTTATGTTCATCATAATTGTGAGTATGATAAATCTTAATAGTTTAAAATTAAATAATTATTTTAAATATAATTATTGTTCTTAAATATATTTTTATACATGAAATAGTTATTTTGATCCATGTCACAAATGTGACAAAATATATATAAAACTAAAATTTTTCGCACCCACGACATGAATGGAAAATTAACTAAATATTTTACATATAAAAATCATATTTAAGAAAAAGAATGATATTTTAAAATAATTATTTAATTTTATAATATTAGAATTTATTGTACACGATATAGGTAAAAAATAAATATAGGCGTAAAAATTATATATAAGAAAAATATATCAAAACAATTAGTTGATATTTTTAAAAATTAAACTATATTAAACATAATAATATATATCGAAAATATATTTTCATTATAAAATTATATTTTTATTATTCTATTAATATAAATAAAGAATTTATTAATTAAAATGAATTAAAAATAAAACAAAAATATGCTAAAAAAGGGATTTAAACTCAAGCCATATGATCCAAATGCAAACACATTAACCAACTGGCCGAATGACACAATATGTTAAGGAAAAACTTAGGGTAAGTTTGGATGGGTGGCATGTTTGCCTGCAGGTAGTGTAAAAACAATGATATGATCGGAGGTGAAACTAGAAAATTTTTTAGGAGGGCCAAAATTAAATTATAATTTTTACGATCGAAAAAATGCAATTCTACCATTTTAATAGACTATATCTTTATAACTTTTAAAGAATTAAATCAAATTTTTATATTTTTAGGAGAGTAAAGTGTAATTTTACCTTTATTAATTTAAAATTTTAAAAAATTTAAAGGGCCATATGGGAAAAAAATTCATTTTAAGGGGGGCAAAACTCTTGCCAACCCCCTAGTTTTGCCATTGGTAGTGATGAAATTAGATATTGTAATAATACTGTAGCTTGAGACAAAAAATAAGCTAAACGCACTGCATCGTACTCTACCACCTATCTAAATCCACTCTTATTTTATAATAAATACTTCTCAAAGTGGATCCTAAATGATGTGGTTTTACCCATCACCAGTCCACTCAGAAAAAGCAAACTATTTTCTTAAATAATTTGTTATTTATGCCAATTTTCAATTTTTTTCAATTAGTGATATTTAACTAAAATTGTGCTAACTCATAACTTAAAAATAAAAATAAATTTATATAAAGCTAAAAAGTATATAAAATTAGAGAATTACCCTCACTATGTTTGGGGAAATTGTAGTGAAGTTTTGAGTATTATATTTTGTATTAATATATAATATTTTAAATTCGTGAATTTAAAGTTAAAATTAAATTATTATAACGAATTATATAAATTTTAAGATGAAGACATCATACAAAAATAACATGTAAAATATAATATGAAAAATAACATTAAAATAATATAAATGTGTCAACATTTACATATAATAAATTTTAACATTTTAAAATTAATAGAAATTCTCAAAAAGCATGCCAGTTTGAGTTAAAAGAATAAAATTCGTAACACTATAAATACATAAAAGTACCAGGAATACAATATGAATATATAAATTTTAAAATTATATTATAAGATGAATTTAGAATAATATGACACAAACATAACAATTATTTACCATCCGAAACTCGATATAATATAGGAATTTAACCTAAATTTCATTAATTTGGTTCAGCATCCTTTTAATAAATAAAAAATTGGTTTAGCAAAATAAAAGCAAAAACTAAGAAAAAACACAATTTCGTGATCACCATAATTTTCCCTTAAAAAGAATTAATTCCTTATATTTGTTGTCATAAAATCTGTGTCTCACAATCTTTGGCTAAATTTTAGATATATGTTGATTTTTTTTTTTTAAATTAGAGTTTCAGGCTAAATTTTGTGCTATTTAAGGAAATCGGTCAATTTTGATGGGAAAAATAAAAAATGTGTCCTGCTAGACACGTTTTCACCTGAAAATGCGTCTTACATGGCGCACTTTCTGACTTTTTTGATACATTATTTCTTTTCATCTAATTGTTAAATATTAGTTTTTTACTTTTTAGTCTCAGATTCAATTCCTCTCCATTTGTATTTTTATTTCGTGTTGTTTCAAAGCTTTTCATTATTTTTTTTAATTAATGTTTTTAACACATCATCTCCTTTGACTTCAAAGTTCAATTCCTCTTCTAATCATGTATTTCATATTATTTGAAGTTTTTTATTTTAATTAATGTTTTTATTTAATAAATATATTGTTTTCAAGTTTTTTTAATTCATCTTTATAATTAATAACTCTTTTATTTATAAAATCAAATAATTATTGCAAATATTTGTATATTTTTATATGTGTAATATTTATTTTTAATATATTGTATATTGTATATTTTAATATTATATATTTTATATGTGCATTTGAAATATTTGACATATAAAAATATTTGAAATATCATACCCATAATAGAGATGAAAAATAATGATATTTGAAATATTTTACATATAAAAGTAATAATGATATTTGAAATAATTATTTCATTTTATAATATTAGAAATCACCATACTCACAATATAGGTGGAGAAAAAATATTTGACATATAAATATCATATATAAAGAAAAATATGTCAAAAAATTAGTTGATGTTTTTAAAAATAAAATTATTTAACATAATGATAAATATAATAATATTTTATTATATAATTATTATTTTATTTATATAAATAAAGGAGTTATTAATTTTAAATATTTTTAACATAATGATATATATATATATATATATATATATAATTTTTCTATTATTATATAATTACATGTTTATTATCTTATTTTATAAATAAAAGAGTTATTAATTAAAATAATAATAAAAAGCTTAAAACAACGTGAAACAAAAAATACAAATGTGTTTAGAAGCAGAATTGGACCTAGGACTCAAGGATGAAAGCACTATTATTTAACCATGTAACTAGATGAGTTAATGTGTTAAAAAAATAATTAAAACTATAAAAAAACAGTTTGAAACAACATGAAATAAAAATACAAATATAAATAGAAGATGAATCAAACCCAAGAAACAAGGACAAATTCACTAACATTTAACTATCTGACCAGAGGAATTGATGTGCCAAAAAAGTCAAAAAGCGTATTCAACAAGACATATTTTTTATTTCTCTCTTCAAAATCAACTTATTTTCCTAAATATCACAAAAATTGGCCCAAAACCCTATTTGTTTTTAATATTCCTAAAATTTGGACTAAATTGAGCTCTCCCAAGCCTTTAGGGACAACTTTAATAGATTGTTATAGATTTATAAATAAATAAATAAAATTCAAGAAATATAAAAAAATTAGAGAATTATAAAACATTAATCAAAGGTGATATATACTGAATAAGTATATCTACTTAATTTCTTGTTTAAAGTAAGAAATTTCTCGTAAACAAATAAAAAACTATTTTTTTAGATATGAAACTTTAAACTCATCCTCCTCTTTGTCAACATCAAAGTCGATCACCTTCTTCTTGAAAACCTAATCATAGCTTCAACAAATAACCCAATTTTTTGGCCTTTGGAAATTCATCAATGTCCGTGGGGCAGGAGTAGAATCCATTTTCTTCTCTTCAATTTTACAATGGAGGAGATTATATTTTGGGTTAAGAAAATTTAATAAATAAATCTAATGAATTATCTTGGATTTGGAAAATGATGTTTTAAACAATTAGAAAAAAAAGTAAATTTAAGAAAGAATTAAAAAAAAAAGATTAGCAATTTGATTTTGTTTTCTAAATAGAATTGAAGAAGTAACGAAGGTCGAATAAAAATTAAAGAAAAACAAGACTATCAGTACTCATTTAACACAGCTTTAAACTTTGTTATTCTCATCATTTACTTCTTAAAAGAAAAAACAAGACTTGTCTAATAAAAATATAAAAAGTATAATTTTTAAAAAAATAGGGCTAAATTAGTAAAATTGGTAAAGAATGAGGGTTATGTTTGTGATTATATTTAATTCCTAAGCGGGGATAACATAAAAAGTAAACAAAAGGAAAGAGAATTTAGCAAATCGAATTTAAGAGGGGCAAATAAAAGTAGATGGATTAAATCCACACAAATCAAATAAGTACAAGGACTATCTTTAGAATTTAACTATATTACAAAGTACATGCATAAATATGATAATTTTCCAATGTGAAAGCTTTCCGATTGAGACAAGGACGCCTTTTTCTACTTGACATGTCATCTCTTATATAATTAAAATAATAATTAAACCCCACACAGCTTAATATCTATATATAATATTTCATTTATTTTAGGAGTCAATATAAATATTTAATTTATATTTGAAAACAATTCTTTTAAAATGGAAATAATTTCATTAAAATTCATTCCATCTCTTTGAAAAAAATTCATTTATAATTAAAATTTTCTTTTAACTTTTTAAAATTTAGTAATCTAATTTAACATACTTTTTACAGAAATATACAATTTTTTAAAATAAAATATTTAATAATAAGAATAAAGAATTAATATATTTAATATGCCATATAACTTGATATATTTCTTTTATTTATAATATTTTGTAAATTTGAGGCACATATTTTTCATTTACGTGACATTTCCACATTATAACCGATATTAGCGTTGGCACTTGTTAACAGTTACGTCAGTTTTGATGTTAATTTTTAACAATTAACATTGGTCCAAAGATCGCATCAATTAAATTTATTGATTCTAAAATTCAATTGAGTGCAAAAAGTTGAGAGGGGCTTAATTAATTTTTTTTTTTCAAGGGACTTTTATACCATTTAGCGAACCCTACTTTTGTACCCCTATTAATTGTTTTTTAAGTATTATTTTGTATATTTAGAATGAGTTATGAATATAATTTCATATGTTAAATTTATTAACACGATATATAATCTTATACTAAAAAATTAGTATTAATAATTTAATACATACGAAAGTATCTGAACTTGGTAATTTATATCTTTTTGGCATCTAATTTTTTTGAGACTTAACTGATACTTAATTTTGAAAACCGTAAGTTGACTTGATACTTTTTTAAGTACCTGATTAACACTATTAAAACTCGCTGATTTGGTGATGACGACCAATAGCATGGTGACATGTGGTAGGCTAACATTTTGACACGTGAAATAATAAAAATATTTAGAAGTGCCATGTGTCAAAATGTGAGATTACCATGTGTTATAATGCTATTGGTCATCAGTGCCACGTTAGCATATTTTAACAATATTAACCAAGTACCTAAAAAATTATCAAGTTAACTTACACTTTCCAACTTTAGGTATCAATTAAGTTCTAAAAAGAGTTTATGTACCAAGTAAGTATAAATTATCAAATTTAGGTATCTCCACATAGGAGAGATTTTAAGTGGGAGTAGGTAGGGGCCTTGCCCTTCCCCACAAAATGAAAATTATGCAATTTAGTTTCTTTATAAATAATGAAAATTTAAGTTAATACATAGTAAATTTTTATTTTGGCCCTCTCAAGAAAAAAATGTTTAGACCTTTTAGAAATGATGAAATAAAAAATTAATAAATGATAAAATTATATTTTGACCTCCTAAAAATTTAAAATTCTATTCTGGCTCCCACTAAAAGAATTTTTGGATTTGTTCCTACCCCGGTATATATTAACCCTCAATAAAAATCCAACTTAAAACACTTAAAATGTCGTGAGCATTTGACACCCATGTGAAGTTGTCGTTGCCTCTAGGTATAATGTCAAATTTACCCCTTAACGTTTATTTTTTTTTTTATCAATTTAGCCTTTATTTTTTTAGCTAAATTTGACTCTCAACTTTTTAAAAATGGTCAAATTTGATAATCAACCTTTTGAAAAGAGTTGAATTTAAGTTTTTTCAACAAAAATACTAACTAAAATGTTAAAGTTTTAAATACAACAACCTACGTGTCAGTCCACATGTATTTTATGCTATTTTGTTTTTGAATTTTTATGATTTTTTTTTTAAATTTTAATTTTGATTTTTTTAATTTTTAAATTTTTATAATTTTTAAATTATTTCTTGATGTGATATGTAAGACAAATGATGTTATGCTAGCATATATGCACATGAATTACTATGCGAGTTGTTATGTCAACAACATTAAAAATTAATGTTTAAGTCATCATTTTCGTTAAAAAATAATGTATTTTTTTTTGAAAGGTTAAAGATTAAATTTAAGTGGAAAAATATAAACAATAAGGGTAAATACTTTCATCTTCGTAACATAATTTTTACATGTTAGAATGTGGACACCAACAACCTACAAAATTCCAAAATATGTGCTTGCGTTGAAAACATTTGGTGAACAAAATCATATTTTTTGTTGTGTTGTTAGCAAATTTCCGAGTGCATATTTTTGTTTTCTCCAACTAAATTGGTTTATTTTAAAATTAAAAACTGGAGAATACCAAAAATCTCGAAACCTAGCAATTTTGGAGTCTGAAAAAGCCATTGAATTTACAACCACGGTTAATGATAATAATAATGAAATAAGAAACAAGATAAAAAGGAAAAATACAAATGAACAAATCAAACCTCAGGTGTCCCCTAAAGTCATAAATCCTGACCAACAGAGGGTCCATATGCAAATTTGCACGCATGGCAGACCTGCAATAAGACCAAGCTATCAGTATAATATTGTTAATCTTTGATATTTCACAAAGTTCCACGAAGCAAACAGACAAGCTAAGATGAAAAAAGAGCCTTCACATTATTTAGTTTTGCCGACCAAATGCTTTAGTTTAGGAGATTAAATCCTTCATTTTCTCTTCTTCTTTCTACCTTTTTTGCATCTGCATGTTTTGTCTTCACCTTCAAAAGATGAAAAAGCTTTGTCCTGATGTTACCTCCAATGGAACCCTGTAACCCCATCTTGTTTTCCAGTTTGGGTCTCATGTGGGTCATTTCCATCACTTTGGTGTCGGTTCATGGAACTCAATTCTTCATAATTATGAACTCCATTCTTTTAGATATTTTAATTATTTGAAGCATGTCAAGTGAATATAATATCGATCATTATAAAGTTTAAGATTATTAGGTTTTCTATATATGTCTCAATCAAGTACTCCCACCCATAAATTTTATAGTTTTTTTTTATTATTATTCAAATTTCTGATTTGTAGCTGCTTCTATTAATAATATCATTTTAAGGTTTTGAACTTGTATTTTTTAGAGTGCGATGTATATTACCATTGTACTGATTAAAATTATTATTTTAAGATTCAAACACATAATTTTCACAACTTGGTGGTGAGAAAGATATGAATAAATGATTTGATCCTTCAAATAATTATGTTTCTTTTAAGGACATAGATACCATTGTACTGATTAAAATTATTATTTTGAGATTCAAATACATAATTTTCACAACTTGGTGGTGAGAAAGATATGAATAAATGATTTGATCCTTCAAATAATTATGTTTCTTTTAAGGACATAGATACGTAATATTTTATGTTCACTCTCAACTTTATCATTTCAACTAAAGTCATAATTAACTTTTATGTCAAATTTTAATAAATTTATTACATAATTATTTCCACTCATATTATTGATGTGCCATGATCTAATATATATATATATATATATATATATATATATATATCATATGTATTAAATTCTACATAAATATAAATATAAATATATTAGTATTTTTTACTAATATAATTAATAATTTTAACAAAATTATTTTATTATTACATAAAAATTTATAATTATTTATTTTGAATTCAATTTATGTCCTTAATTTAAATATAATAAAATGAATTAAAATTTTATTACTCTTAAATGTAAAAAAAATGATAAAAATGTAAAAGAAGTTAAAATATTTAATACTTGACAAAATATTGGGAAGATAGCTCAAATATAAAAATAGATAAATCTTGTCTTGACTTGTATGGAATGGTAGTTAAAACTTTTGCCAATACTTTTAGTTTGAAATTAAGATTAACATGAAAATTTTAATGTACCCAAATTAAATATATAAAAGTAACTTGTTTGACATTTCATCTTCAGCAAAGAGAATCGCATTCTCTAAAAGTTGTGCTTATTTGAAAGTTCAAAACCTCAAGACTCAAAGATTTCAGCATATCAATGGATTTATGTACGTTTCACATCTAATTTTTTTTATTATGATATTCTAAAAGTCATATTGCTTCAACTTCTATCGAATTATCGTCACCTATTTTTGATTACCTTTTACCATTTTGAAAATATTCATAGGCATTATGTCCGATAAGATTATCATGCAAAGTAATTCATAGCCGACATTGAAAAAAAGATAAAATAAAATAGAAAGGCTAAAACTAGTATGCTCTTGGCAAATCTAACTTTTATGAGGTATACAAAGAAAAATGTGAAAACTTTGGATAAGACATCACAAAAAAATCAAGGATGTTTGTTTCTTTTGTGTACAACAGGTCATCAAAAGAAGAAGTATACCATTTATCATGCTTGGCACACAAAGAGATATACATTTCTTAATTTTGTTTGTTTTGAGATTAATTTGACTTCAATACCTAGGCACCCACTTTTTTTTTAAGTTTACAAGTACATATACAATTACAAGTAATACATATAAAAATCAACTACAGCTAAAATCAAGCATTATAAATTACAATCGAACTAAATACGAAGCCAAACTAAAATATTTCTAAATAGGACTGACACATGGTGAGATTTAAGCTATAATAAATTCGGAGACAACCCACTCATGATTTATACAAAATGGGAGTCAAATTTGGGCCATAAGGATCACAAGGCCTTAGGCTTTGCCATAGTGCCAAAACTTCATTAACAATACCTAGACGCACTCAATGAATTGATTTTAATGCAACAATTCACATCAATGTGTCTATGCAAGGTTGCCAAAATTACCATAAGCCAAAAGATGGTTAAAGATACATTTATATAGGTGACAATAATTTGGTTGAAGTTGAAACAATATGAACTTTTAGATCATTATTAAGAACTAGATTTTATTTAGATTTATTTGTCACACCATTTTTAGGTAAAACTTAATTTTCATTTTAGCATTGAACAAATTTAGTTATTCTTGTTCATTTGGAAATGAAAATTTTAATCTTGATCATGAATGGATTTAGTTACAATATATTTTACGAGAGTTGTCATAGTTCTATGTTAACATTACTGATAAGCAAAATTATTTAGAATACTTTTTGGTTAGATGGTAGACTTTTAAGATCATAAGGTGATGGTAACATACCATTATAAGGTGATAAATATATACATATAGTCCAATTGGGAGATTATTAGATTTTTTTAATGTAGTTGTAACACCCCATACTTGACCCAATTGTCGAGCCCGAGTTACGGGATGCCACATTTGTTGCCAGAGCAACTACGAATCCATTTACCCTTTTATATGTGCCGCTAACCACATTACGCAATCACAATTTGTTTTTCAATCAAATCTAAGTCTTAGATGAGATTATGAAAGCTCTTTTGATAACCCGAGGTCGAATTAGGACCAAAATGTAAAGTTTGCAATTTATCAGGTTGACGTTACGACTTCAAGGGTTCCTCATCGTGATGCAACTCACTGACTTGATCTCGTCATGGTAATAGCTCGATGTGATCGTTTGTTTTCAAATGGTCCGAATGGTACCTATTCAAATCACCTATTTAGTTCAAAATGTATATCAATTCAACCATTTTAGTATTCTAATTATTTCCATATGCTCAATTTTATTCTCTTGCATCATAAATTCCTATACATTATACATTCAACATATCAAAATTTATCCATTTCAACCATCTAATCGTTTCAACCTATTTATGTCATGAACATACATATATATATCATTAACAAGTTATGAATTTGACTCCAACAAATTGGCAATTCAACATTCACCATAACCATTTAAATACAAATTAAACTCAAAATTTAGGTATATGTCATATATCAAAATAAAAGGAATTATACAAACATTGTTGATTCAAGAACTTTTGATTGGATGTTGTATCACGTTTCAAAATCTTGATATCTACTAAAAACTACGCACGGAAAGAAACAATCGTACGTTGAGCAGGAAATCTCAATGGTCCTTTCATGATTCAAATCAATGCAACATTAGCATTAGCAAATGAACACAATGAATTCAAGTTCAATATTTAACCAATTCACACTCCATCATGCCAAGAGTTTCTATCATCATATATAGACATATAAAAATTTTTCATACCAATTCATTGAACATCTGCAATAAATTCACCATATCATACCATTCAACAAATTCCAATCTATTTACCATTCATTATATAACCACTTAAAACATTCAATACAATAAAGAAAGACATGAGTGCTCTCTATGAAAACACTGTTTCTGAAAAATCCATTATGTAGGAGTTGATTCCTAAGAAGGTTAAATTCAGAGGAAAAAAAGATGATACTACTAATAACATGATGATTGATTTGTCTCTGGAAAAGCCTATCTCATGGAGGGACATACTCGTCGGCCAATCGTCAAAGGATACATTCAATGGATCAGAAGGAAAAAATGATCTTGATATCTTGGATGGGGATATTCAGAAATCAGTTGTCAATGGGGTGCCTTCCATTTCTTTCTCAGACAAGATTCACAAAATCCTCATTCAAGATATGAAGAACATCGTGATTTTAAAACTTCTTGGTCGTAACATTAGATTCTCGGTTTTGTAGAATAAATTATGCAACATGTGGAGACCATCAACACCTTTACATATGATGGACATTGAAAATGGATATTTCCTGGTGAAATTTCAGAATAAGCTGGATTGTGAAAAGACGTTATCTGAAGGACCGTGGATCATTTTTTGTCAATATTTTGACTATTTAGCCTTGGACGTTAACCTTTGATCCCACACAGGCTTACCTAATGGCATAGATCAAATTTCCTAGTTTACCTGGATATTTATACAATTATAAAATTATTACTGAAATAGGGGAAATGGTTGGAAAAAGTGGTTAAATTGGATATGAACACGGATAGCAGGGCTAGGGGGTGCTTTGCTAGAATGGTTGTTTACGTTGATATGGAAAAGCCTTTGGTGTCATGTATTCTGATTAATGGTCATAAACAGAATGTAGAATACGAGTCTCTATCAACAATTTTGTTCCACTATGGGAGGTACAGACATGTGGAAAATTCTTATTCTTTTAGAAATTCTAGAACTACCAGTGAGAAGGAGAACGCCATGTCTGTTTTATCATTAGAGCTTCAAAACACAGCCGGGGATGGTTTGGAGAAAAAAGACAGAAATTTCAGACCTTGGATGATGGTTTGGAGAAAAAAGACAGAAATTTCAGACCTTGGATGATCGTTGAAAGGAATTAAGGCGAAAAATTAGAGACAATGTGCCAATTTCCTTAGATAATCAAAAGGCTAGAAAAGAAGGATCTCAGTTCAGAATCCTTAATAATAGCGATACGCACAAAGAGGATTATAAGGGAGATTTGCCTGATTCTAGGCACTACAAAGAGAAAGAAGCTATGTATGGTAATTTCCTTGAGAACAATACTGCTCCTCACTTCAATGGTTGCACAGAAAAGGAAAAAATCATTAATAATAGTAATTTAAAGTAGGTAGGTTCGATGGAGGTTGGTGGCTTGTTCATTAGAGAGAATATTGGACTTAATGTGGAGCCCAATCTGCCTATTATTAGGCTGAAAAAAATTCACAGGTTTTTAAGGAGACGGTTAATGGATTGGGCATTGGAAAAACTCCAATTGGGCAGGCTCGGGGTCTATTGGATCAAGCTGATCCAAATTCAGCAGCCCAACAAAGTACTGATGCTGCTGGAAGGGGTAGGTGGTTTTCAGCTGTGGCAGGTTTGTTAATAGAACCCGGCGCTGATTTGAGTCTCCGACTTGAAGGTGAAGGTTTATCTATTCGGCCAGATTCGAAAGACGCAGGGCGAGACAGAAGTGGTGTACCTTTGGATGTTGGAAATCTTGATTCCGGCAAACATTCGGCAGTTGCTTTCCATGAAAGCACTCATGCCAAGGAAAGTAACAGTCTTCCCTCTTTTAAGATTCTGAATTCTTCTCCGGCAAATCCTTCTGGTTCAGATAAGGTGCTTAGAAATAGAGGTAGAGGAGCTGCTAAAAAACATGCCAAATTTTTTTATGGCAACAATATCCATTTCAAAACTTCGAGAATCCAGGGACTGTACCTAAAGGATTCGATGGAGCAACTTGTCGAGAGTATTTCGGCTCTTTCAAAATCTAATCTTGGTAATGAAATAGAAATTGAGCTTGGGGTGGAAAAAGAAAGAGCTAATGTCCCTGAACAGTAAGGTTTTTTTGATGGATTTTTTTATTTTATTTTGGTATTTTATATATCTTTTTATATTAGAATTGGGGATTTGTTTACTTTACTTTTTTTTCTTTTTTTTTCTTATATTATATCAATTTTTTTATGGCTTTAAATCTAAAAAGTTTCTCATGGAACTATCAAGGGGGCGCTAGTAGAAATTTTTTACGAGCTTTTCGGGAATACAACGCGGACTACAGGCCTGACATTGTTTGCTTGGTGGAACCGAGAGTGAGTAGTAAAAAGGCTAATTTTATTATTGATAAACTGGGTTTTAACTACTCACATTGGGTTGAAGTTGTTGGTTTTTTAGGAGGCATATGGGTTAGATTGAAGGGCTTTATCCAAGTCCATATTATTCATAATCATCCGCAATTTATCTTCTTACATGTTGATAATCTTAGTCCTAATAATTTGTTCTACATTTCTTTTGCTTATGTCAGTCTAAATAGGTCTAAACGAAAGCTTCTTTGGGAAGGCTTAAGATCTGTTATCCCTAATCATTCTTTTCCTTGGTTAATTATGGGAGATTTTAATGCTATTTTATCTCTTTCAGATAAAAAAATCACTATCTTCGTAGGTAAGCATTGCAATTTATTTGGTAATTTTGTTGACTCTTATGTACTACAGGATTTGGGGTATAGTGGGCCATCCTTCACTTGGAAAAGAGGTGGTACTTTTGTCAGACTTGATCAGGCCTTAGCTAATGATGCTTGGGTGTCTGTTTTTTTGTAGTACACAGTCCATCACCTCACTCGTATTAAGTCTGACCATAGGCCCCTTTTGCTATCTACTAGGACAGACCTTAGCATATCACTAGGCAAACCTTTCAGATTTTTAGCAAGATGGACGAAGCACAATGATTTCCCGAACCTTATAAGAGAAATGTGGAATTCTATAGGTAATATGGCTTAATCTTTAAATAATTTTACCTTTTTTTGCTAAAGATTGGAACAGGAACATTTATGGCTTTTTGGGTACTCGTAAGCGGAATTTAATGAGATCGCTAAAAAATATTCAGAGAGCCTTAGATCACTCTTTATCTACTCATTTAGTCAAAAAAGAATTGGATATTCGAGATGAATTGGAAAATGTTTTTGATCATGAAGATTTACTTTGGAGACAAAAGGCTTGATGCCATTGGCTTCAATTGGGAGACCGGAATACAAAATCCTTTCATAGTCATACGTTGAGGAGAAGGAAATTCAATCGTATCACAACCTTATGTATTAATAATGGGGAATGGTGTTCAGATCATGACATTCTGCAATTTAAGGCGATGGAATTTTTCGAAAGACTTTACGAAGAGGCCTCCCCTATCTTGAGAGATATTCCAATGTCGGCTTTCCTAGCTTTAATTCCTCTGAGTCTACTTTTTTTTAGGCTATTATCACTAATGAGGAGATTAAAAGGGCATTGTTTAACATGGCTCCCTTGAAAGCTCCTGGAAGTGATGGGTTCCAAGCTCACTTCTTTCAAAGTCAGTGAGATATCCTCGGAATTGATGTGTGTCAGTGGGTTAAAGATGTCTTTGATGGTAGATCGATTGAGCTAGATTTGAATAATAAGTTGATTGTGCTTATTCCTAAAAAAGAAAACCCTAAGGACTTTAGTCATTTTAGACCCATTATTTTATGTTCTTTTCTTTACAAGTTTGTAATGAAGGTGATTGCAAATCTGTTCAAGGTGATTTTTCCTAAGCTGATCTCCCAAGAACAAGCTGGTTTCATAGTTGGGCGAAACATTTCTGATAACATTATTTTAGCTCAAGAAGTCATCCATTCTATGAGGTGCAATCGAAAATGGAGGAAATGGATGGCTATTAAGCTGGATTTGGAGAAGGCCTATGCCAGAGTTAGTTGAGAGTTTATAAATGCTTCTTTGGTTGCGGCTAGGATCCCTGTCTTCTTACGTAAAGTGATTATGACAGCTATTTCTTCCTCTTCTATGCAAATTATATGGAATGGAGTACCTACTCTGAAGTTCAAACCTAATAGAGGAATTCATTAAGGATGTCCCTTATCGTCTTATCTATTTGTGCTTTGTATGGAATGTTTGGGTTATTTTATTCAGACATAGATAGAAACTAAAAACTGGGATCCAATTCGTCTTTCTTGTGCCGATCTTTCTGTTTCCCATCTATACTTTGCTAATGATTTGGTGATCTTCTGCAAAGCTCAACTTGACCAAGCTCGATTACTGGATAACATTCTAACTTATTTTTGTGAGATCTCGGGTCATAAAATTAGTGTTAGAAAAAGCAACATTTTTTTTCCAAAAATACTGAAGCTGATGTCCATAGTCAACTCAGTTAGCTCTTTGGATTTCAGGAAGTCCAGAATCTTAGCTCTTATTTAGGTGTTCCTCTTTTGCACGATAGGGTTACCAAGAGTGCTCTTAGCTTTATTAGGGACAAGGTGAGGAAAAAATTACAGAGTTGGGAAGCTAGGAAATTATCTATTGCTGGAAGAATCATTTTGGCTCAATTTGTACTCCTTTTTGTATCCAATTACTTCATTAAGTCCTTGATGATTCCGAAAGGTGTTATTGTTTACATCAAAAGATTAGTTAGATAGTTTATTTGGGGCTGTACTGATGGTCACCCTCGAATGTCTTTAGTAGGTTGGAGTTCTATTTGTCAACCGAGGGCTCGAGAAGGTCTTGGATTCAAGCATTTAGAAGATCAAAATTCATCATTCCTTATGAAGATTGGCTTTAATCTAGTGTTTAAAAACAATGTGCTTTCTTCGTGCCAAATATGGTTGGAAAGATCAGTTTCTAGATCCTATTAATAGATCTTAGTGCTCACATTTATGGAGGGCACTTTCCAAGATATGACAGCTTCTTCGTGAAAATCTAGCTTGGTCCATTGGTGATAGCGCCAATGCTCGATGTTGGAAAGATCCTTGGATTCTAGGTACAGGCCCTTTAATTTCAAAAATACCTTCTTCTGCTAACCTTGATTTGGATTGTTGTGTTAGGGAGATGGTCAATTTCGATGGTAGCTAGAACTTGGAGTTGTTTTGTGTTTGGGTGACTGAAGATGTAATCAATAGAATCATTAGCATTCCTCCTCCACACCTAGACTCTGGATTGGATAGAGTGATATGGGCCCGGTCAGTGTCAAGAGTCTTCTCAGTTCGTAGTGTTTACTGTTCTTTGAAAGAAGAGTCTTGGAACCCTCAGGAGGAACATTAGAAGATCATATGGAAATACCCGAGTCCTCAGAGAGTAAGAGTCTTTCTTTGGCTAGCTTTCAAGCAAAGGCTTCTTACTAATTCAGAGTGAGCTAGACGAGGAATTAGTCAAATAAATTCCTGTATTCTATGTGGACATGATTTTGAGGACTTGTTGCATGTTCTTCGGGATTGTCCTTCAGTGAAAGATGTGTGGAGGCTTGTGGTTCCGAATCAACTAAAAAAAAGGTTTTTCTCTATACCTTTTTCAGGATTGGCTTTATCTTATCCTGTGTTTTCATGAAAAATTGCAGGATAGTGGTCTTACTTAGGCCTGTCTGTTTGGATTAATCGCTTGGCGTATATGGAAGAATAGAAACTTATTTATCTTTCAGCACATTTCTTGGATGGCATCTAAAGTGGTGAAAGTCTCTGGTTTTGGCATCACTATGAATCTAGTTTTGGCATTAATAATAATAATAATCAGGGATCTAATTCTACGATCAACTCAGAAGACACTTGGGTAGATTTATCCACTGATGGGACTGTAGCTAGAGATTCTGGCTATGTTTCAACAGGAGGCATAGCTTGTGATCGAGATGGAAATTAGATTGTGGGGTACAATCGTTTCCTAGGTGTGTGCTCTCCTTTTGAGGCTGAAGCTTGGGGCATTCTAGATGGGACCTTTATTCTGCGGGTATAGACGGATTGTTATCGTGACAGATAATCTTGAAGTTGCCCAGATCTTAACTGATGAAAATTTGGAAGATTCAGGGATTACTCTGCTTCGTAGAACTCAACGTATCTTCAAGTCAGAAGAGGAATGGAGGATTAAGTATATCCCAAGAAATCATAATTTGGTAGCAAATCGACTTGCTAAACTCAGTTTGAGCTGGAAATCAAACTTACAAACCATTGATGAGGCTCCCAAGGATATCTTAGATTTACTTCAAGTTGATAAAATGAACGGTTGCTTTATGTAATTGATGTATTTTAATTTTTCATTTCACCAAAAAAAAAAATTCAATACAATGCCTTGTATTAGTATGTATACAAAAAATCCATTTATGTTTCAAACACATATACATTTAACAATATGTTACCCAATTTCCATTTTCAATCAATATCATTTAATCTTTCAACTTATGGTTCAATTCTCTTTCTGGAGACTGTTGACTCATTCGTACTCTATTGTAAATCTTTGATTATTTGATATTATTAAATAGTATCTTTAGAGATTAAAATGATACTTTTAGAGATTCTAATTAAGAGATATTATTTCCTTAGTTGTTAAATCCTACATGTATTTATAGTTGTACATATTTCTAAGAAATAAATACTTTGAGAGAGTTTTTACCTCAATACATTAGATTGTTCACCTCTCATTTCATCATGGTATCAGATTTTTTTATCCGATTTTTAGGATTTTTTATTTTAATTTTTTCTCAAAAATCCTAGAAACCCAAATTTGGTACTTTCCACCCTAGCTCTATATTTTTTCTCTCACCATCCCTACCATTGGAGTCGGCATCCACTCACCAGTGAAACCCCAGACTCCGATGACTAGAAGCCCCACTCGTGGGCCCCATGTACCGTCGCAAGTTTCTGTAACTTTGTTTCAAGTGCCATGCGTGGACTCCACCTGCTGCTGTTGTGTTGTTTTTTTTCCCGACACTGTCGTTGTGCTCATTGCTCTCTTCCGGTCATTCTTCTCTAAGTGGTGGTGTGTTTTAGCTAAGTTTTTTTTTGTGAGATCTATTTGGTGTTTTTTTTAGTGGTTTTTTATTCTAATTGTGCAAGCATATTTTTTAGGGTTTAGTTACTTTTTCCAACATTATGTCTACAGATGAGAAGCTCGTGATTTCAACCAATATTCCCTCATTGCAAATTAGCTTTGTAAAGCTTGATGGACATCCTTGCTTGGTCAAAGTCTTGTTTGTTGTTTATCAAGGCTCATGGCTTGCAGGGATACATCACCCGTAAATCTTTGAAACTTGAACTCATTGATTCAACCTTTAGTCAATGGGATTCAACGAACTTTCTTGTTATGGCATGGCTTATCAACTATATGCAACCCCATATTTCCAAAACCTATTTGTTGCTTGATATTGTGGAAAAGATTTGGAATGTTGCTGCTCCCAATTACTCTCGTGTTGGGAATCATACGTAAATTTTTTAGATTCGTAATAAGGTCCATTGTACAAAACAATAGGAGTTAACAGTTTCTCAATATTTTGCTGAATTAAGTGGGTTATCGTAGGAACTTGATTATTATCAAGATTTGCAAGCAAATTGTGCCAATGATGCCAAAAAATTTCAGAAGATGGTGGAAAAGGAACGTGTTTTTACTTCTTGGCTGGGTTGAATACTGAATATGATCAGATTCGAGTTCAAGTTCTTGGTAAGACTTCATTCCCTTTTCTCCATGTGGCATACTCCTATGTACAACAAGAGGAGATTCGTCGTGTTGTATGCTCTATAATCCACCTTTAGAGAAAGCTGGCCTCATTGCTAACCAGGATGGTCCATCAGGTGGTAAGTCTGCCAAGGATCACTTGAGGTGTGAATACTGTGGAAAACTTGGCACACTAAAGATTCGTGCTAGAAGTTGCATGGTCACCCCATTCGAGGTCGTGGTGGAAAATGAGGGGGTAATTCTTGGCCTCAAGCAAATTTTTCAGACTCTATGACAATAAAGGATAAGTCTACTTTTGCTGGAAATTTTACTTCAGACGAGATTCAACATCTTCGAGGCATCTTGTCTCAATTGGACTTTACTTCGATTGCCAAGTCTAATCATGTGAACTTAAGTACTATTTTAAATGCTCAATCTACTACTTGGATTGTTGATTCTGGTGCGAATAGACATATGATAAGGTCAAACAAAAGCTTATTTAACTATACTACTTGTCCATCAAAAGATGGTGTACGACTAGCCGATGGCTCCTTTACCTCCATCTCTAGAATAGGTTCTATTGTTTATACTCCTAATATCACTTTATCTTCTATCCTCTATGTCCCTAAATTCCCAATTAACCTTTTATCTGCTAGTACTATCACTAAAGCTTTAAATTGTAAACTTGAATTCTTTCCCAATCACAGTGTTTTTCAAGACCTCCAGACAGGGAAGGCGATTGGCAGTGGTAAATTGTGTGATGGATTCTATCTTTTAGATCAATCGCCCAATATGTCTCAATCATTATTTGGAGACAATAAATATGTCAATCGGGAGATTATTCAGTGGCATAGGTTGTTCAGATATTCGTCATTTATTGTACTTGCCAAGATGTTTCCTAATTTTTTTCAAGAACATAGTTAGACTCTTTAGGTTGTGATGCTTGTGAGTTTGCTAAACATACAAGAAACAGTTATCCTTTGCGTAATAATAGAAGTATTGTTCCTTTTGAGATTATTCATTCGGATGTTTGGGGCCCTAATCGCCTTACTTCTTTATCTGGTAATCATTGATTTGTTACTTTTATTGACTGTTGCACTCGGATGACATGAATATTTTTATTAAAGTTCAAAAATGATATTTTCTCGAGTTTTCATTCTTTTCATAATTTGATTACTACTTAGTTTGATGCTAAGATTTTGTGAACTGATAATAGAATCGAGTATAACTTTAATGATGATTTGGAATCATATGGGATTTTGCATCAGACCAGTTGTCCAGGTACAAGTGCTCAAAATGGTGTTGTTAAAAGAAAAAATCGACATCTTTTGGAGGTGGCTAGATCACTTATGTTCACTATGAATCTCCCAAAGCCTTATTGATGGGATACGATTTTAGTTGCGGCTTATCTTATTAATCGAATGCCTCTTAGGGTCCTTGATTTTAAAAGTTCCATAGAAACCTTATAGGGCCAGACGAATTACCTAGTTTCACCAAAGGTTTTTGGTTATGTTTGCTTCGTTCATCTACGACATGAGAGCAAACTGGATCCTTGATTAGTCAAATGTGTTTTCATTGGATACCCTCCTACATAGAAGGGTTACAAATGTTATCATTCGCTATCTAGAAAGTATTATGTAAGTCTGGATATAACATTTTGTGAGGATGAACCCTAATTTTCTTCATCATACCAATCTCTTCAAGGGGATATTATTGAAAATGAAGAGGTGACACCTTGTTTTGTTACTCTTCTGAAGAAGAATTTAGTTCCGTCAAAGACTTTAGTTCAAAAGAAGACTAGTGGACAATTGTTGGATAGGCCTGATTTAAGGACATACATTAGAAAAGACGAGAAAGAAGATGTCATCATACATCTACTTTATGCTATGACTCTTCACTTTTATGTAAGTCTTCTTTACCTCCGCTCATTTTGTTAATATTTCATTATCAACTTTTTGAGCTTCGTAAATTGTTGTAAAAACAACAATCTCGCTTCCAACTCAGCTACAATCGCATCATCATCAGATAAAGCTAACTGAGTATTTATCACATGTAGAGCAAACAAAGATTTCCGGTTTAAAGCATCAGCAACAACATTTGCTTTTCCCAGATGATGGTCAATCACTAGCTCATAATCTTTTAGCAATTTTAGCCATCTCTGCTGTCGCAAATTCAAATCTTTTTGAGTCATCAGATATTTCAAACTCTTACGATCTGAACAAACATGACATTTCTCACCGAATAGATAGTGACGCCAGATCTTCAATGCGAACACAATCGCGGCTAACTCAAGGTCGTGTGTCAGATAATTCTTTTCATGCGGCTTTAACTGTCTCAAGGCATAAACTATAACTTTGCCTTCTTGCATTAAAACACAACCCAGACCATTCAACGAAGCATCATTATAGATCACAAATTCTTTACCCAATTCTGGTTTTACTAATACCGGAGCTTCAGTCAATGGGACATTTTGTAACAATCTCGTCAACAGAGTAGCAATCATTGAAAAGCTTTTTACAAATCGTCGATAATAACCGGCAAGTCCCATAAAACTGTAGACTTTAGACACATTTCTTGGAGGCTTCTAATCTAAGATAGCTAAAATTTTTCTTGGATCAACTTGTATACCAGATGTTGACACAATATGCCCCAGAAAACTGACTTCACGCAACTAGAATTCACATTTACTAAACTTTGCATTAACTGCTTATCATGCAAAATCTGTAGCACTGTTCTCAAATGCTCGGCATGTTCAATTTCATCACGTGAATATATCAATATGTCATCAATAAAAACAACGACAAATCGATTTAGGTACGGTCTGAATATCCAGTTCATCAAGTCCATAAAGATAGCAAGTGTATTTGTTAGTTCAAAAGGCGTAACTAAAAACTCATAATGTCCGTATCTCATTCGAAAAGTGGTCTTTGGCACATCAGAGTCTTTAACTCGCAGCTGATAGTAACCCGACCTCAAATCTATCTTCAAAAACACTGTAGCTCCTTTTAACTGATCAAACAAATCATCTATTCTGGGTAGAGGATATTTGTTCTTGATTGTCACTTTATTGAGTTGTCGATAATCGATGCACATTCTCATAGATCCGTCTTTCTTTTTCACAAACAATACGGGAGCACCCCAAGGCGAATAACTCAGTCGTGCAAATCCTTTATCAGTCAACTCTTACAATTGAGCTTTCAGTTCTTTTAACTCTGTCGGAGCCATTCGATACAGAGCTATCGATATCGGAGTAGTTCCCGATATTACTTCAATGCCAAACTCAACTTCTCAGATCGGTAGTAAACCCGGTAACTCATCAGGAAACACATCCGGATACTCACACACAACGGACACTGATTTAATCTTCTTTTCAGTCACTTTCGTATCAAGCACATAAGCCAAATAAGCTTTACAACTCTTTCTCACATATTTCTGAGCTAACATCGAAGATATCACTGACGGTAAACCATTAAAATCATTAGACTCAATCCAAATTATCTCATCATTCTAATATCTCAGATCAATCGTCTTTCGTTTGCAGTTCACTATAGCATCATGCAGTGTTAACCAATCCATACCTAGAATTATATCAAACTCGTCAAAGGGTAATAACATCAAATCAGCCGGAAAGCAAAAATCTCAAATCATCAATAGACAGTTCTTGCACACTTTATCAACCAAGACATATCTGCCTAAAGGGTTCGATACACTAATCACAAATTTAGTAGACTCTACAGGCAAAGTCTTACTGGATACTAAGTTCATGCATATATACAAATATGTCGATCCTGGATCTATCAATGCAATCACAGAAGTATCGTAGAGAGTGAAAGTACCGGTAATAACATTTGAAGATGAAGCTTTTTCGCGAGCGCGAATGACATAAACTCTGGCAGGTGCTCGGGCTTCAGATCTCACAGCCGTGTCTTTAGTCATTCTTTGACTGCCACTCACATTACCCATATTTCTGGGTGGTCTACCACGAGCTGCTGTGTTACTCGGCCTCGAATCCTGTATTATTTCTTGCTCAGTCAACTTAGGACATTCAATGATAAAATGATCTAATGATCCACACTTGAAACAAGCTTGATCATCCAATCTATAATTGCCGAGATGTCATTTATCGTAATGCTTGCACTCAGGTTGATTAGATCTAATGTTACCAACACTAGCTACTGAGGTAGCTTTTGAACTCACAGGTGGTCTATCTCGATCATGTCTAGAATAACCCGTAGTAGCCTTTGAATGACTAAAATCATCTCTGAATTTCTTTGATGCGACTGAAATGACTTACTCGATGATCTTTTTCATACCTCTTTAGCTTCTGAGTTAGCTTTTCTTTTTTCTTTACTCAATTCTTCAGCTTTACATGCTCGTTCAACAAGCACCACCATCTCTTTTATCTCCAGAATCCCGACTAGCAAGCGGATATCTTCATTTAAGCCATCTTCAAACCTTTTACACATTATTGCTTCTGTCGAGACACAATCTCGTGCATACTGGCTCAATCTCACAAATTCTCGCTCATATTCTGTAATAGACATACGGCTCTGTTTAAACTCAAGAAACTCTTTGCGTTTCTGATAGATGAATCTTTGACTAATGTACTTCTTTCTAAACTCAATTTGAAAGAACTCCCAATTGACTCGCTCTTTCGGAACCACTGATATCAATGTTTTCCACATATGGTACGCCGTATCTCTCAGGAGTGACATAACACATTTAAGACATTCATCGGTAGTACATGACAATTCATTAAACACTCGTATCGTATTCTCGAGCCTAAACTCAGCTCTCTCGGTATCATCATCAGTGGTAGCACAAAACTCTTCAGCCTTATATTTTCTAATTTTATCAACCGGAGGCTTACTCTACTGAATTGGATTCATAGCTTGTGGCATGACAGGAACTTGTGGAGGATCAGGCAGGGGTAAAGGTTGTGGCACAACTGGATTGGTTCTAATATGTTGAGTGAACCAATCATTCATCATTTGGTAAAAGGCTTGCTTAGCTTCTCCCTCGTGGCTACTCGAAACAAGTCTAGAATCAGATTACACTGCCTCTTGAGTGAGAGCAGGTGCATTACTTTCAACATCATCGGCTACGGCTCATTTGGGATCCATTTGCTATATAAAAACACATTTTAACTGTCAGGAATCATCACACAATCGCATTTTAAATATATGGCATGTATAGCTAGACTATCGCACGCTACGTTAGTCCTAGAATTGACTAAATCGTAGCTCTGAAACCAACCAAATGTAACACCCCTAACCCGTATCCGTCACCTAACAAGAGTTAAGAGGTATTACCAGACGTATCGGAACATTTTATAATCAATTCACAAACATCATCCACACATCATAGCATCATAGTCAAACCTCATCACAAAGTCCCTTTCTTAGGTCAACGAGACCTTAAACATGCCTTAGGAAGGGGTCGGGACTAAACCAGCACATACAAATTTTTCAAAACTTAACAAAATTTTCTAAGTTACAGAGGTCACACGCCCGTGTGAACAGGCTGTGTGCCTCGTACGGCATTAGACACACCCATGTGTCAAGGCTATGGAAAAACAGGGCATACATACTGACTTTACCACATGGCCACAAGACACGCCCGTATGCCAGGCCTTGTGAAAATTAGAGAAGTTACTGACTTGGCCACACTGCCGACCACAAGCCTATGTCCTAGCCCGTGTGCCACTCACACAGCCAATAGACAGGCCCGTGTGTCTAGGCTGTGTCAAACTTGTAGGGTATACTGTCTTAATTCGAAAGGGTACCCCAGGGGACACACGGCTGTGTAACGTGACCATATGTCGCACACGGTTGAGACACACACCCGTGTCTCTGCCCGTGTGGACAAAAATAGGCCATTTGCAATGCCAATTTTGCCACCCTTAATGGTCATCCCTACAAGTCCAAAATCAAGCATAATACAAAACAAAAATGGCAACCAAAACCTTACTCAAACATGTATAATTCAAACCACAATATCACCAATCAATTTCTTATTCATTTTCATATCATAGCATACGAATTTCATATACTAAAATCATACCAATCCATTAGTCTCAAAAAACATTTAACCAAACACAAAATCATATCAAGATAGCCATTCACATAAGACAAAATATATACATCAAATATATCATTTATCCATCACATAGTCTATATCAAAACTAATTCCATAATCACAATCACATTCATGCCATATCACATGGCAAGAAAAACACAGAGCACAGATCATAACATCACTAGCCTATACATGCCATACATTAATATTTACAACTTAAAAAATACCAAAATATCGTTTGATAGTGTGATGACGATCCTTGACGATCCTTGAGCTCACAATAGCTTCGATAATCTATAAAACAATTGAAAAACACAAAAAGTAAGCTTTCCAAAGCTTAGTAAGCCATATACAAATAAACTTATCATATAAACAATTATATACCAATTCATATATATAAGTCATATCAAAACACATTTGTAAAATCATATTTCTCATATAACTCAAGTGTTCATGATCACTTGCTTATAAACACATCACATATTCATGTAGTTCACATCACAAATGATCATATTCATTCTTACTTCTCATTGCCAAATTTTATATACCTTTCATAGGTACCTGAATCAGATACACATTCACTTGATCATTTATTTCTCAATAGTGCCAGTTGAACCGTTCGAAAGCAATAAGGATACTCAGATAGCTCGAAAAGCTCGTACAATGCCAACGTCCCAAACATGGTCTTACATGTAATTAAATATTGATGCCACTGTCCCAGACAGGGTCTTACATGAAATCATATAAGATGGCAGTGTCCCAGACATAGTCTTACACGTAAATCTCAAATCGATGCCAAATTCCCAGACGTGGTTTTACACGATATCACATCTCAGAATCCTATGTCATGACATATGTATCCTATACTATTCCTATGGTTCGTATGGGGCTTTCAAACATCGTAACTTTGTCGATACTTTCTTGGATTTAATTATTCAGCTCTCATAGTAATTCAATACATTTCCAAAACAATCAAACATATATTATTCAATTGAAATATGCTTATTTGCATATGAACTTACCTTAGGAATGAGAATGGCTAAACAAGTTGATTATTCTACAACCTTCGACTTTCCCTAATCTAATTCCGATTTCTTTCGTTCTTGATCTAAATAAATTCAAATTTCACTAATTTAATCACACATTTATTCATTTAAATCCACAAACACATAAATAGGGCATTTACACTTTAGCCCCTAAAATTTCACTTTTTGACATTTTAGTCCCTAGTTCATAAAATCACAAAATACACATAATTTCACATTTTTCATGCTTAAACGAATTTTCATATAGTCTCTAGCAGCCCAAATTTTCATTTATTTCACACTTTAACCACACATTTTACACTTTTCACAAATTAGTCCTTTTTATGCAATTTCACTAAAAATCACTTAATAAAACATAAAAATCTATCACCAAGCTTTCTTATTTGACCATTTAACATCACAAAACTCATGAATTCATCAATGGCATCTCATCAAATCATTAACAATTTCATAAACTTAAGCATGGGCTAGCTAGAACACATAACAACGATCACAAAAACATAAAAATTATCAAAAACTGAACAAAATTCATACCTTAATTGAGCAAAATGAATGCCGAACCCTAGCTTGGTCTTTTTTTTTCTTTTCTTTTCTTTTGATTTTCGATTGATGAATGAAGAAAAATGATGAATTTAATTTGTTTGTTTTATTTAATAAACATTAACACATCAATTACTATTTTACCCTTGGCTTAATAACTTATAATTCATCCATTTTAAGGTCATTTATGACCAATCCCACTATCCATGGTCCAATTACATAATAAGGACCTCACATTTTATAAAGCATAGTATTTATGCACTTTTAACTATTAGCAGGTCACTTTTGCACTTTACACGATTAAGTCCTTTTATCAAATCGAGCACACAAACAATAAAAGTTTCATACAAAACTTTCACACATATAAATTATCATACTATAAGCACGAAAAAATAATATTAGAATATTTTTCTGAATCAGATTTGTGGTCTCGAAACCACTGTTCTGACTAGGATCTAAATCGGGCTGGTACATGCCATATCCCAGACATGGTCTTACATGTAATCTCATATCGATGCCAATAGCCCAGCTATGGTCTTACACGAAGTCTCATATAGATGCCATATCCCAGATATGGTATTACACGAAGTCTCATTTTGATGCCATATCCCAGATATGGTCTTACACATAGTCCTAGTAACCCTAATGTCATGACATTTGTATCCTATCTATTCCTAAGGTTTAACCGAGATTTCACACTTGTCAAAAATTTTTCGAATACGTCCAAGGGTCAATTACAATTCATACAATAATAAAGTTTTTAAAACATAATTAAAACAATGCATTATTTACATACGACCTTACCTTGGTACAAAAATAGTAGAAATGGGACCTAATCGTCAAACACTTATTTAATATTCAAATTTTTCAATTGAGCCCAAAAATTACACAATGGCAAAAATTATGTTTTTGCCCCTAAACTTTGACATTTTATAATTTAGTCCCTAGACTCGTAAAATGATTTTTATCAAATTTCTTCATTACCCAAGCCTAGCCGAATATTTATTGTACTCATAACAGCCCAAATTTTTCATTCAATCACACTTTTACTACTTATTTTATAACTTTTACAAATAGGTCCTTTTAAGCTTTTTCATCAAAAATCACTTAGCAAAGGTCATTTATCAAACATCAAACTTGTATAATCTATCATTAAACATCAAAATGCACACATGTCTAACATAGGTCAAACCCTAGACCTTAATCATTTCTCAAATTAGTGGTAGAAATAGAGAGATCGAGTGATAACGACTTCAAAAAATGTAAAGGGCATTAAAAACTAGACAAGAACGGAGTTACAATTGGCTTGAAAAGTGGAAAAACCCTAGCTATGTCTTCTCCCTTCAAGTTTCAACCAAGCAAGAAGAAGATGGACTAAATTTTTGCTCTTATTTTACTTATTTCATCTTTAATTAACAAATTACTAAAATGCCCTTTTTATAAAACATGAAATTTCTCTTACTTCATGTCCATTTTTGTCCACTAACTTAACAAATGGTCTAATTACCATCTAAGGACCTTCAATTTAAAATTTCATAACAATTAGGCACCTCTAACGTGTAGAACTCAACTTTTGCACTTTTTACAATTTAGTCCTTTTTGCTAAATTGAGTGCTCAAACGTCAAAATTTTCGAACAAAATTTTCACAAAATCATTCCATAAAATTGTAGACCATGAAAATGTAATAAAAACAAGTTTTTCTACTTCAGATTTGTGGTCCCGAAACCATTGTTCCAACTAGACCCAAAATTAGGTTGCTACACAATCAAACTTGATGTGTCTCAATTTCTTGCATTCATAACATATGATGGGGTCCTCCTTAGTAGATTCAATCTTGGGTCATTCATTCTTTTTAAATTTTCTTCCTTTTTTGGACCTCACAAACCTCTTGAATCTTCTTGCAAACATGGTCATCTCTTCATCCTCATCCATATCTTTATTTGAATTACCTTCTTCTATTGTGGACTTAAGGGCAACACCAACCTTCTTCTTTTCAACTTTTTCTTCTCATTTATTCACCCCCTTAAGTCTCATTTCATGAGTGAGCAAAGAACCAATTAGCTCTTCTATTGAAAGAGTCTCCAGATTTTTAGTTTCCACTATGGCTGTAACTTTGGCATTCCAAGAGAAAGGCAAGCTTCTAAGCATCTTCTAGACTACTTCTTCATTGGGATAGGTTTTCCCATAGGATTTGAGCTTATTGATGATGATGGTGAATCTATCGAGCATACCTTTAATGTCATCCTTGGGCTTCATCGTGAACGTCTCATAATTAAGAGTGAGAATTCCCACCTTTGATTTCTTGACTTAATCGGTAGCCTCATGAGTGACCTCCAATTTGTCCCAAATTTCCTTTGCATTGGAATATGAAGAAACTCTACTATATTCATCCAAACCAAGTGCATAAAAAAGTGTATTCATGGCCTTGTGATTGAGTTGTATGTTTCTCCTATCTTTCTCATTTCATTCCTTCTTGTTCTTTAGAACTAACTTCTCTCCTTCTAACTTTTGAGGAATGGATGGACCATCCATGATGACTTCCTACACAACAAGATTGTTGGCTTGTATGAACAATGTTATTCTAGTCTTCTGATATGAATAATTTGTACCATTGATGCAAGGATGTTTATTAATGAAATGAGACTTACCAACCATAATGGAGCTAGAAGAAGATGTCATCTTGTGCGGTTTGAATAGAAGAAAGTTGAGCTACCTTGAGGATCTTTTTTGGGTTGTTAGATCATCTTTTAGAGATAAGCTCTGATACCAATTATTAGCTTAATTAATCAAATCAAATTACCAAGAGGGGGTGAATTGGCTTGGAAGTAAGGAAATAATATGAAACAAGGAACACAAAGATTTAAAGCAGTTCAACCCCAATTCCTACTCCACTACCTTAGCTTTCCACAATTAAGGATTTTCCTAAATTTATTAATTTGTTCAACATTTGAGGACAAGGTTTAATATTGCAACTTTCTTAAGATTTCTACCCCAAATCTTAAGATAAACCCTCTCAAAGAATTACAAAGAAGCAAACTAAGAAATAATCCTAACAAGATTAGAATGTTTATAAATTAGACAAATAAACAAGCAGATACTTGAGCAAAAGAAAGACAGTAAGAGCTCACAAGTGTGTACAAGAGAATTTTGGAAGTATTGAGTATAAAGGTTGTTTGATTGATGATTTTTGCTTGAAAATGTTTTCTTGTTGTTGTAAAAACTTTAGAAGATGTCATTTATACCCTCTAATTGATTTCCAATCATTGAGGCTGTTGTGGTAGTTAATAGAGCCATTGTGGATGTGCAAACCAGAACATTTAATCACCTACAATAGTGAGTATCTGTAACACCCCTAACTCGTTCGGATACTTCATATGGCCCGATAAACCTCGGACTCAATTTGCCCTTACGACCAAATCTAAGCACCTTCTTCCAAGGTGAAACTTTGAGAAAGACCTTGTCTCCAACCTGATATTCAATATCTTTTCTTTTCAAATCCGCATACGACTTTTGGCGATCCGGCGACTTTCAAACTTTCACGAATTACTCGAACTTTTGCTCGGCATCCTTAACCAAATCAACCCCGAAGAATTTACCTTCACTAAGTTCAGTCCAGAATAATGGGGTACGGCATTTACGACCGTATAAAGCCTCGTAAGGCGCCATCTTAATACTTGATTGAAAGCTATTGTTGTAGGCGAATTCAATCAAAGGTAAATACCGTTCCCATGAACCACTAAACTCAAGGATGCAACATCTCAACATATCCTCGAGTATTTGAATTATCCGTTCGGATTGACCATCGGTTTGGGGATGAAAAGCGGTGCTAAAATGCAGCTTGGTACCCAAAGCATCTTGCAATTTCTTCCAAAATCGCGACGTAAATCTTGGGTCTCTATCCGACACGATAGAAATAGGCACCCGTGTAATCTCACAACTGAGAAACGTACAATTCCGCTAATTTGTCCATTGAAAAATCCGTGCGTCGGGGATAAAGTGAGCCGACTTAGTTAGTCTATCGACAACGACCCAAATCGCATCCTTCTTACTCACGACAATGGCGGTCCGGATACAAAGTCCATTGTGACTCGATCCCATTTCCATTCGGGTATCATGATCGGTCAAGTAATCCCGATGGCACTTGATGTTCCGCTTTCACTTGTTGACATATCGACACCTTGAAACAAATTCGAAATGTCTCGTTTCATACCGGCCACCAAAATTGGCGTTTGGTCATTGTACATTTTAGTACTACCCGGTGGATTGACATTCGACTACAATGGGCTTCATTTAGAATTATCGAAATAAGTTCAATTCTTTGGAACACACAGACGACTTCTAAACCTTAAACAATCGTCATCATCAATTTGAAACTCGATTCCTTGCTCGTAACACACTCACCCCGTTTTGCAAGCAACTCCTCATCAACTTTCGAGCTTCCCGAATTTGATGAGCCAACAATGGTTTGGCCTTCAATTCGGCTACTAACACATTGTCGGGTAGAATAGACAAGTGTACATTCATCGTCAGAAGCAAACAAAGGATTTCGACTTAAGGCATCCGCAACCACATTGGCCTTTCCGGGTGATAATCAATAACGAGTTCATAATCTTTTAACAACTCGAGCCATCGTCTTTGTCGCAGATTTAAGTCTCTTTGAGTCATCAAATATTTGAGACTTTTGTGATCCGAATACACATGGCACTTCTCACCAAATAAGTAATGTCGCCATATCTTTAAGGCGAATACGATGGCGACCAATTCGAGATCATGGGTCGGATAATTTTTCTCATGTGGCTTTAATTGTCTCGACGATAGGCCACAACTCGCCTTCTTGCATCAATACGCAACCCAACCCAAGTAGGGATGCGTCACTATAAATGACAAACTCTTTGCCCGATTCGGGTTGCACTAGAATTGGGGCTTCATCAAATAAGCTTTCAGTTGATCGAAACTTTTCGACATTTCTCCGTCCATTCAACTTAACATCCTTTTGGAGTAGCCGTCATTGGCGTGGCTATCGTCGAGAAACCTTTACAAATCGTCGGTAATAACCGCAAGCCCCAAAAGCTCCTAACTTCGTAACATTCCTTGGTGGTTTCCAATCGACTATGGTCGAAATTTTGTTCGGTCCACCGACACCGATGCGCACATCACGTGCCCCAAAAAGCTAACCTCTTTCAACCAAAATTCACATTTATGAACTTTGCGTGATAACGCTTATCTCGTAAGATTTGCAACACTAGCCTCGTGTTCAAAGATGTTCGGTTTCATCTCTCGAATAGACCAAAATGTCATCGATAAATACAACTACGAACCGATCCAAGTATGGCCTGAAAATTCTATTCATTAAATCCATAAACACCGTAGGGCATTAGTGAGCCCAAACGGCATCACCAAGAATTCAGAGGACCGTACCTCGCTCTAAAAGCGGTTTTGGGTATGTCCGATTCTCGGACCTCAACCGATAGTACCCGACCTCAAATCTATCTTTGAAAACACCGAGGCTCCCTTTAATTGATCAAACAAATCGTCAATTCGTGGCAATGGATATTTATTCTTTATCGTCACTTTATTGAGTTGACGATAGTCGATGCACAACCTCATGGTTCCGTCCTTCTTCTTCACAAACAATACAAAGTGCCCCCATGGAGAAAAACTCGGTCGAGCGAAACCTCTATCCGTCAATTCTTGCAATTGAACCTTCAATTCCTTTAATTCCGTTAATGCCATACGATACGGGCTATTGAAATCGGCGTAGTACCGGTACAACTTCGATGTCAATTCCACTTCTCGAACCGGTGGCAATCCGGTAACTCCTCGGAAAAACATCTCAATACTCACAAACCACTGGTACCGATTCGAGTTTCCTTTCCGTCTCTTTACTCCCAACCACATACGCAAGGTATGTTTCACACCCTTTTTCACATATCTTGACGGTCATAGAAGATATTATTGTCGCACTCCTTTAAATCAAGAGACTCGACTCGGACTACCTCATTATTTGCACTCCTCAAATTAATGGTTTTCCTTTTGCATCCACCAACGCATCATGTACGGTCACCAATCCATACCAAGAATAACATCGAATTCATGAAATGGTAGAAGCATCGGATCGGTAGGAAAACAGATTCTCGAATTATTAGGGGCATCTCTTGCACACTTTATCAACAAGCACGTATTGACCCAAAGGGTTTGACACTCGAATTACGAACTCAAGAGACTCAACGGTAGAGTCTTCTTGGATGCTAAGGTTTCACATACATATGAGTGAGTAGAGCGGGGTCAATCAATGCAATCACAATAGTATCAAAGAGAGTAAAAGTACCGGTGATAACGTCGGGGAGGATGCCTCCTCTCGTGCGCGGATGGCATATGCTCTAGCAGAGCACGGGTCTCGGATCGGACGGCCGATTAGAGGCTCCTCTCGATTACCACCCCTACCTCCAGAGATTCTCGGGGCCTACCTCCACCGTCGTTCCACTAGGTCTTGCACCTTGCGTCTTATTCCTCTCATCTAGCTCCGTGCAATCTCTAATGAAGTGGTCCTTCGAACCGCATCCATAACAGCCCTATTAATGACTTACCCCAACATTCACCTAGGTGTCGTCTTCCACATTGGGGGCATTCAGTCTCTCTTGACGATTATTGCCCACACTAGCTACTGAAGTAGCTCGAGTCCGTCAATGGTCGGGCTCTAATGGAAATTCCCGCATCGTCCTCGACTTCTTGGTGTCCTCCCGAACCTCTTTACAGCCGAGAACGGAGCTTTACTCGTCGATCTTTTACGGTAATCTCTTGCTTCAAATTCAGCCTTCTTCTTCTCCTCCCAAGTTCTTCCGCTTTGCGTGCTCGTTCGACTAGTGTCACGAACTCCTTTATCTCCAAAATTCCCACTAGTAACTTTAACTCTTCATTCAATCCTTCTTCAAATCTTTTGCACATCGCAACCTCATCAGCCACACACTCCGAGCATACCGACTAAGTCTTACGAACTCATGTTCGATTCGAGATCTGATCATCCGCCTTGCTTGAGTTCCAAGAATTCCTTACGCTTCGATCGATGAACCGTTGACTAATGTATTTCTTTCAAATTGGATTGGAAGAAATCCCAAGTAACTCGCTCATTTGGGACTATGGAAATTAAAGTCCTCCACCAATAGTAAGTGAGTCTCATAACAAGGATATAGCACACTTAAGACATTCGTCGGTGTGCATGATATCATCTAACACTCTAATGGTGTTATCGAGCGAACTCGGCCTTTTCGGCATCATCAAGAACTATGGCCTTGAACTCCTCGCCCCACGCTTCCTAATCAAGTCCACGGTGGTTTACTCAGCCTCACGGGATCGATGAATCGGAGGCATTGCGGAGTCTTGGGGTGGAGTATTTAAATTCGGGAATGGTTGGACAGCCGGGTTGGTTCGGCATATTGCGACCCACTCATTCATCATAGTGAAGAAGGCTTGTTTCGCCCTTCATTTTGATTATTCGCGGATGACCGAGGCTCAACAGCGGTGTCCCTTGCGCAGAGCAGCCGCTACACTTTCAACGTCATCCGCCAAGGGTCTCTCTACCCGGTTCCATCGCTAATCAAAACAAAAATTTCAACCGTCAAGTCATCACATTATTAAGCACTATCAATTTGGCATGTATAGCTAGACTCACACGCTATGGTAGTCCTAGAACCGACTAAACCATAGCTCTGATACCAATAAAATTGTAACACCCTAACTCGTGACCGACGCCGTTGTCGGACACGAGGGTTAACGAGACAAATCCTCTTAAAGTACCGACCAATTTGGCATTTCTGGACAGGCTGGAAAACTGCGTCACCGTCGCCTTAAAATCATATCTCGAGTTCCAAAACTCGGAAACTGGTTTCGTAAATTTTCCTGAATTTAGACTCATATATCCATCCATGGATTTATTTTTAGAATTTTGGTTGGGCCAATTGGTACAGTTTATTAGTTAAAGTCACCCATGTTACAGGGATTGACTGCTCTGACCTCCGCTCGTTACAACTTGAATATCTTTCTGTACAGGGCTTTAATACTGGTGCCGTTTGTTTCTAATGAAACTAGACTCAAAATGGAATCTGTACATATAAGGCATGACTCCTAATTCTTTCTGGATAATTTATGGTAAATTTTCAAAGTCACGACAGGGGACCCAGAAATCGTTCTGGCCCTGTCTCACGAGAACTTTAATATCTCCCAGTATACTGCTCATATGGTCGTTTCGTTTCGTCCATATAAAAATAGATTCATCAAGGATCAGTTCCATAATTTACTCACTATTTAATTCTACTTATACTATTTTTAGTGATTTTTCAATCTCATCTCACTGCTGCTGTCCGCAACAGTTACTGCAGTAGACTATGCCAATTTCATGAATTTTTCCTTGGCCTTAATCATCCATCATACATGACACAAATTATGGCCACCTTAACAAAATTTGAGTTTCTAAGACTCGTGGCTATAGGTTCTAGCATCCCACTCGACGACCACATAGGCCGTTTTCACATGGCTTAAAGTTTACAACCCACAATTCGACAAAATATAATAGCCTATACATGCCAAATGTTCTTCAACAACAAAAACAATACCACAAGATTTCAGCCGGTGTGATGACTTCAACGACGGTTCCGAGCACGCAACAATACGAGTCCAAGAGACCTAAAATGGGTGACAAGAAAACACCGAGTGAGTTTACAACTCAGTAAGTCATAAGCATTCGTCAATCCACTGATAAAGTTACTACTACATGTACAACAAATGAGGCTAGGTACTCGTCCATATCGAATCTATACCATAATACCTCGGACCTTTTGGTCCAATCTCGTACCAATTCATACATCCACATTTCATATTCTACACAACAAGATAATCGAAGCATTTTTACACATTAACTCATTTTCCAGCACAACCATACAATTTCAATCATCACATAGATTTAAGGCTTACCAAATTCAACCCCAAGCATGAACGTATTACCTATTCGTCATGAGCTCAAGGTACTTACCCGATCCGCTGTCCATACTCACTCGATGGAGACACACCTCCATATAATTGTTCGATTGGAGATATTTATATATATATAGAGTACGCACACACGATGCTTAATACTCGATTTCGCACACTTAGTGCCATGCGATTTAGGCCCGCACACACAGTGCCATGCCCTTCGAGCTCGCACACTTAGTGCCATATATTTCCAGCATGCACACTTAGTGCCATATATTTCCAGCACGCACACTTAGTGCCAATCTCGTCACCGTACACACGTATTGCCCGCACACTTAGTGCCGAAAGCAAACTTTCTACACATTTCACTATTTCTTTTACATTCAACAATTGTCATCACTCCATACACATACATTTTCATTTATATATATATATCATCCCATTAAACACAATTGCATAAATTTTACAATCATTTAAGCAATATCAAATACGTGTTAATGACTTACCTCGTGTTGGGTAAAATAGTTCCAAGTCGGCTACTCGATGACCTTCGTCTTTCCCTTGCTTGATTCTCCTTCTTTAACTCCTTGAGCTTAATCAATAAATCACTAGTTTAACCATCTTGCTAAACATTCATAATTCAACTACACATGCATATGTATGCTTGTATATTCGGCAACCATTCTTACTAATCGTCCATTTGGTCGATTATACACCTAACCGAATATGCACCAAAACTTGATTCAACATTACCTACATACTCACTTTAATGGCGAATATATATATATATATGTACAATGTCAACTAACATCTTTTAATCACCTAATTTCATCTCATGAACATTTAATCAAATTTTCCCAATCTAGCATATTTTCACATCCATTTGTAACATCATGTACAAACACATATACACATATATCAAAACACAAATTTTTACCTATAATGCAACAAGCATAAATCGCACTTATGAGCATGCCATGGCGAATACATCCCACACCATCCCCTTTCAATTTTTGGTCATGGTTAAACAAAGAAAACTCCATGTCTTACTCAAGAATGCTAAAAGAAATTTCAAGAGTAGTCAATCCATCATTACATGTATCATCAACAAGCTTCACATTTAGCATGCAATGGCTTTAACACAATATCAACCTTGGCCAAATACCATTTCCATGGCATAACAAGGATTTGAACCATGGGCTAACATGAACATCAAGTTAGCAACTAAAACATGCATGAATCTCATGACACAACCTCAAACATACCTTAATCTTGACACAAGTATGACCAAATCTCCTTCTAGTTCTCTTCTAAACCAAGCATGAAGCAAAAATCCTTCCTTTTTCCCTTAGTATTTTCAGCCAAGATTTTGAGAATGGATGAACAATTTTTTCCTTTCTTTTCCTCTACTCACGGCAACAAAGGGGGGCATCCATGCTCATTTTTTTTTCATTTCTTTATTTTTCTACATAATCCACTAACTAAACATGTTGGAAACATGTTCCCTTGCCCATATTCTTGTCATGGCCGCCACTCACCTTAGGAAGTGGGTTATTTGACATGCAAGGACAACTATTTTCCCACATGTATTAATAGGCCACCTTACAATTGCCTAGCACATTTCTAAATTTTCTCACATAAGTCCTATTTGATAAAAATTCACTTACTATTAACAAAATCCAAACACGAAATTTTCACACATGCATATATACATATAATGAGCATCAATTATGATGGTTAATTATTATTATGACTCGGTTTGGTGGTCCCGAAACCACTTTCCGACTAGGGTCGATTTAGGGATGTCACAGTATCGATACCTGATAAAAAGGTATCAATATTTTTTGTAATAAATGCTAAATTTAGTGACCATTGGAGTTTAAATATCGATACCAAAACAATTTTATTGATACTTTATGAAAAGGTATCGATACCGTATTAAGACTTTGTAAGTTTTAGGGAAAACAAAATGCCATTTTGGTATCAATTTTCCAAAGGGTATCAATATTTTTAAAATTACCAATGCTTGGCCAAAAATGTATTGATACTTTTTGGTCTGGAGCAATTCTGACTAGTTTGAAAGGTATATTGACTCTATAAAATGATAAATGACTTTCTTACTTAGTCAAAATCATTTTAACTTGATTTTAAAATTGTTATAAAAATTTTAACTTGATTTTAAAATTTGGTTTAACATAAGTGTTTAGGTAAATGTCGAATAAATGGGTGTCATTTGAGGCATATTGGTATAAATGATTGAATGTGTTTGAAATATGGTAAGATGGTATGTTTTCTATTGAGTTTATGCAGATTTAGATGTGTCTAGGACACCACTTGATTTGTATTTGATTTGTGCATGAAAAAGTAGTTGAGATACTTCTTTTTTGGTTATTTGAAAGAAAGTATTGATCCCTTTAGTTAAAGTATTAGTACTTTACCAAATGAACATTATTTTTAAATGTACAGAATGTTAAAATTGTATTGATATCAAATTAGAGTATCGATAATTTTAAATAAGTACCAGTACACAATCTCAACTATCAATACTAGTGATTATGTAATTGTTTTATAAAACAAATAGAATGCCAATTTGGTATTGACCGCCTCCAAACGTACGAACGTGTAGAGTAAAAATCCTGCAAATAAAAAGATATCAAATCAATACGGTATCTGTAAGCGAACAAGTCAAATTGTAGTATAGTTTTAGTGTTACAACAGAACATAGGGATGTATTTCGAAGATCGTACCCAAAGGAGGTTGAATTAAATCTAGCTATATTTTCTACACTAGCAGGTCTAAATTGCAATCACCAAAATTCATATCATGATAAATAAAAGCAATGATTAATATTGTAAAATAGAAACTAACTACTAAAAACAAAGTTAATAACCGAAAATCTCTCAATTAACAGACAGAAGATTAACTTGCTTCAGTGGTTGTAATTAACTCTAGAATTCAGGTTTTATTAGGGAATTAGTTAATAATTAAACAATATGACCTCTCGACCTCTACTGCTTAATTAATTGACCACTACACACTTATCTCTTGACCTTACTTTCTTGACCGGGATAAATCCACAGTTTACTCAGTAAACTTATCTCTCGACCTCTTTTATCCTATATTACTTCCTAGGTTCATCAATCTTAGGGTTTAAATGATCATGATTTTATACCAACTAACTTTATTGGAAAATCTAATTCTTTTGTTAATCACTCCCACATCCACTTGTTAATCTCCCTATAGATCTAACCACTCATAAACACAAGCTCCATATTTTCTAAAACTAATTTAATCATGCACAAACAACACAAATAAATTAAAACAAGATAATGATAGAAATTGCTCCGTTTGATGAACTTGATACACTCAGAATCACAAAATCTTTTGACAGTGATTGAGATATCATCGATTGCAAACAAGAAACAAAATAAAAATACAAAAAATACTTAATAACAAAGAAAAAGAAAATAAGTTGTGTTTTAAAATAAACTAAACTAAAATAAAACCTACATTACTACCTAAAACCCTAAAATGGCTTGGAAAAAGCTCCCTAAACCTTGTCTCAACTTAACTATTTATAGACTAAGCTTAGCGGCCCTAATTAGGTCAAATATAAGCTTTAATGACATAAAATATGATTTGTGTTGACAGAAACTCCCTTGCTTAATTTCTGCGCATCATCACCCCTATGTCGTGACACACAGCATCGAATATGAAATTCTGCATTGGTTCAGTAGTGTTGCGACTTCAAAAGCTTGTGTTACGATCCAACTATCATTCCTGATGCTTTTTGTCTTTTAAAGGGAACTCTTGCACACTCAATTAAATAATTAAACCACCTTAAGGTCGATATTGGCCCAATAGGCCGACTAACTCGCAATAATGCTTAAAAATGCTTCTTTTTCAATATTTTAAATCTAAACTAAGAAATGTGAAAATGCAATAAAATATATTAAAATGCCTAGAAAACAAGCCCGTTAAGTGTCGAAAAGTACTTAATCTGCCACTACAATTTGTGGCAGATCAAATATCCTTACATTTAAGCAGTTGCTTGTCCTCAAGCAAATGAAAATGGAAAAATAAAAATTAAAGAAAACAAAAAGAAAAACACAAAGACAGTGTACTTGAGAATGCTTCGAACATGAGACTGGATTTGAGCAATGTAAACTAAATGTTATGCATAATCATGTAATTCTAATGTGATACGTAATTAACTCCCTATTTTTAATATCAGGGAGATTAGTTCAATAGATTACAAGGCAAACAAATTAAAGAATGTATATCTACCTAACCATTAATACCAATGGCATGACGTCTACGTTCGTGCTGGGACCAAGAAAAAAGGATCAAGCGAGTATATCTTTGACTCAGGGTTTCATTTATGGTTCATCAAGAAAATCGATTTTGGATCAAAATAAGGTACTGGGGAATTCATGCATCAGGTTGGCTTTTTAGCTCTAATGTATCTACCAAATAATGCATCGGGTCAGTTCAGGGTTTCATTCATGGTTCATCAAGAAAATTGGGTCAGCTTAAAAATTGTTCGAATTATAACTAAAGTAATTGTAATCGTGCCTTGGCTGCGCTCCATCACTGCCTGTGTTGGGAAATGTACCCATATTGTAGTAAACATGTAATTGTTTTCTATGAATTTGAACGATGAATGAATAAATAAAGTTAACTTCACATTTGACTATTATGTCTTTTCTGTTTCTTTCTTTCATGTTTTGCATGCATAGAAAAATTGTGACAATCAAATATTAGTTCACTGATTATCTAAGTTCAAACTGATTATAAGTGACATTGTAAGAACATTTACATTACGAGAAAGACAAATTAATTAAGTAGTAATCAAAATGAGTTCGTAATCCTAGAAAATAATCAAAGTGAGCATTTGATTCAAATACTTGAAGGATTATTATGTTGTCTACAATTCCAATTGGGGAGATGGCTAGTCTTAGCTATCGGAGTAGTTAACTCTACGAGTAGAGGCATAGATTATTCATTGGAAGAATAATACATTGGACTAGACCCAAGATGAATTAATTTTGAATCCATTTGGGATTTAGTTCACTTGTAACGTTAATGGTGTGGTTTACCTAAATCCTGAGTTAGTCACTGACCATTCGTATGTAACTCATGTGCTTTGAAATAAGTGGAGGCTTATGCTCTAAAGTTGATCGAGCCCGTAGCCGGTATGTTGGGAAAATGACTTGTCTATGGCATCGCTTTACTAGCAACAATGAAATTTATAGGTCGATTAAAGAGTTAACAATATCCTCTCATTGGCATTCTGTGGATTGATAAATATGGAACGTGGCCATTGGTTGCTCGTTCTCAAATGAGCAATTTATCAATGATTTGTTGACAATGATCATAATAATCATTAAGAAGACACAATAGTAACAATTAGATAAAAAGGGTAACACACACATGACGACGTCATTGGCCAAAGCAGTTGGATAAATTGCTTTTGTAAAAAGTATAAAATAAAGAATTTTCAATAATTCTACTCCTTGTGGACTAACTCCATGATTAATTAAATTGCGAATTATTGGAACAATGCTTTTAGATATGATTGCAATTATTTGAGCCTAATTGTATATATTTGATTGGTCCCTATGCTAGCTCAAAAAAAGCTCAATCGGACTACATTTGAATCAAAAGAAAATTCTACGACTTTGGAAATAATTTAATTGAGTTAATTTATTCAATTTGGAATTAAATTAGACAATCATAAGAAATGTTCAATTAGAGAATTTTATTAAAGAATTTTATTGACAAATTAATTTTGAAAAATCTCAATGATTTTTAGGAAAATTAATTTTGATTAAGTAAAATAAATTAATCAAATTAATTAAAATTAATATGATATTTTGGAAATTAATTTAAAGTCAAAAAATTGGTTCAATGAGTAATTGTACTTGAAAATTGGGCCCGTGAACACAAAACCAAGACCGAGACCCAAAGACTGGTCGAACTGGGCCTGGTATCTAAAATTGGGCCAACGGTCCAACTGGTGGCTAAATTGGACTGATCGAGTCGTCACTAAGCCTAAACCAAACTGACTCGGGGTGCCGTTAGGGTGTTGCACCTACGATGGCACCACTGGACATGATGATGCCAGTGACAACAACAACATTTCAGTAGCCGACGGGTGGTCCTTCTTCAATTGACCAGTGGAGGAATCACACTCCTATTCTGACTCAACGGAGTAATTTGATTTCAGATTAACTATTCCAAAAATAATATTATTTTAATAGATTTAATTTAATATTTTTCTTAATAGTATTTCATTAATTTAATATTAAAGTAATTATCTTAATATTAAATTTAATTTATTATTTATCTTATAAATAAATATTCTATTAATTTAATAGATTTAATATTAAATTTAATCTAATATTTACCTTGATAAGTATTATATTAATTTGATATTAAAGTGATTAAGTTTAATTTTAATTGAACTCTCTAAACTCTCCCTACATAAAGAGAGCATTAAATCAATATTTTTCACGCACTTGAATTCAAGAGAATCTTGTATAGAGAAAATTATCTGAAGAAATTATTTCAGAAGATTTTTAGAAATATTTTTCTTATTTGCAACTTGACCCAGAATTTTAGATATTGAAAAATTACCCCATTGGTAATTTTGTGGAAAATTTTCTTATTCAAAGCGAGCCCACACTTGATAAACGTGAGTTCAAGGATAGCAAAGAAAAATACTTGGTTGAAGCGTTCATCCTAGACAAATCAAAGAGGTACAATTTTGATTAAGTGTTTATTATTTTAGATATCACAACCAAGTTCTTGTTTTTGGAAAAAAAAATTAAAATTCTAATTTTTCCCTTAAACTTATTTTCTGCTGAGTTTTCCAAACCAGTTTTTCCAATAGTCTTCCCATTGCCTCTTCCTGTAGCTGTCTTGGTAGCTCTACTACCCAAAGTTTGGGTTGGGCTTTGTCGGCTCTGGCTACGAAATTTGATCCCTTTTGTAGATGGGTGTTCCGGTTGAAACATTGTCTTGTCATCTGAGGCTAGGAAAGGCTCTTCATCATCTTCATCTCCCCCCGGTGTCATTGAAATATTGAACGAGCGTAACCGATGGCCAAATGATATGCCTCTATGCGTAATCAATGCCCATCGAGGACATCTCTTGCATTCATCATATGGCCCACTTAATATCTGACATGTACGTCAAATTGGTTAATTAGGGCTAGGTTTTGCTCTTCCACTTGGACGGTGATAGGTCATCTATCTTCTCCTTTCGGCATTGGTTCTACTCTTTCACCTATTTTCACTACAAGTCAACTAATTGACCATACATGTTATACCTGAGAACACTATTTGTCGTCATCACAAATTGTTCGGTGGGTCACATAAGAACCTTCGCCGTTTTACAGAGGGCTGTCACGAGATGGGGGAAGTACATGTGTAACACCCTATACCTCGGATTCAAGCTAGAAAGTGCTACGCTCCAAAATTTCAAGTTTTAACCATCACATTCACTTAATACATTCCGCCTACTATATTAATTAATTTCCAATAATATTTAAATTATGAATCAATAATTAACTTTGCCAACTATATGAAATTAATACAATTATATTTTACAAAGTCATTTTCATATAAAGACAGTTTTATTTAATCTTAGAAATGTATCCTACAAACCTATATAATTTCGCCTTATGCTTAACCTTGAGACTCTGCCTCTGGGTCACCCTACTGTATGCATATTACAACAAGAAACCGTTCTACCTGAACTCGACATTTTCTGGCCTGGTCCCTTCGCGAACTCTTGAATTTCCCTTGATACCTGCAATACATAATGACACATACATAAGTTCAAAAGAACTTAGTGAGCTATCCATACCTTGCATCAACAAAATTCTAATAAGCTGGTGATTCATGATTTAGAAGTAAAGTCTAACTGTCTGGACTAGGATTGGCATAGTATCAACGTCACACGGACTGACTCACTTGTATATGCTACGTTATCCTCAAAACACCATCACTTATTTACTTGCACATCTTGGAGAACAATTCATCTTACTAACTACCTTTGATCTATTATGGATAAGGGTGAGTATTTGATCGAGTTGAGTTGAATCGAGTCAAAAAATTTTGCGTTAGTCGAGTTGACGAATCTTATTTTAGTAACTGAATTCAATTTGAATTTTTTCCAAATCAAATTGAATCAAGTAAAAAATTTTCAAGTCGAGTCAAGTTAACAAATCCTATTATTTATACTCAATTTTGTGTTTACATTGTAACACCCCTAACTCGTGACCGACGCCGGTGTCGGACACGAGGGGTTAACGGCCAAATCCTCTCTAGATACCAACCAATTTGACATTACCAGTCAGGCTGGAAAACTGCGTCACCGTCGCCTTAAAAATCATATCTCGAGTTTCAAAACTCGGAAACTGGTTTCGTAAATTTTCCCTGAATTTAGACTCATATACCCATTCATGGATTTATTTTTAGAATTTTTGGTTGGGCCAATTGGTACAGTTTATTAGTTAAAGTCACCCATGTTACAGGGATCGACTGCTCTGACCTTCACGCGTTACAACTTGGATATCTCTCTGTACAGGGCTTTAATACTGGTGCCGTTTGTTTCTAATGAAACTAGACTCAAAATGAAATCTGTACATATAAGGCATGACTCCTAATTATTTCTGGATAATTTATGGTAAATTTTCAAAGTCGCGACAGGGGACCCAGAAACCGTTCTGGCCCTGTCTCACGAGAACTTTAATATTTCTCAGTATACTGCTCATATGGTCGTTTCGTTTCGTCCATATAAAAATAGATTCATCAAGGTTCAGTTCCATAATTTACTCACTATTTAATTCTACTTCTACTATTTTTAGTGATTTTTCAATCTCATCTCACTGCTGCTGTCCGCAACAGTTACTGCAGTAGACTATGCCAATTTCATGAATTTTCCCTTGGCCTTAATCATCCATCATACATGACACAAATTATGGCCACCTTATCAAAATTAGAGTTTCTAAGACTCGTGGCTATAGGCTCTAGCATCCCACTCGACGACCACATAGGCCATTTTCGCATGGCTTAAAGTTTACAACTCACAATTTGACAAAATATAATAGCCTATACATGCCAAATGTTCTACAACAACAAAATCAATACCACAAGATTTCAGCCGTTGTGATGACTTCAGCGACGGTCCCGATCACGCAAACAATACGAGTCCGAGAGACCTAAAATGGGTGACAAGAAAAACACCGAGTGAGTTTACAACTCAGTAAGTCATAAGCATTCATCAATCCACTGATAAAGTTACTACTACATGTACAACAAATGAGGCTAGGTACTCGTCCATATCGAATCTATACCATAATACCTCGGACCTTTCGGTCCAATCTCGCACTAATTCATACATCCACATTTCATATTCTACACAACAAGATAATCGAAGCATTTTTACACATTAACTCATTTTCCAGCACAACCATACACATTTCAATCATCACATAGATTTAAGGCTTACCAATTTCAATCCCCAAGCATGAACGAATTCTCTATTCGTCATGAGCTCGAGGTACTTACCGATCCGCTGTCCATACTCAATTCAATGGAGACACACCTCCATATATATAGAGTACGCACACACAGTGCTTACTACTCGATTTCGCACACTTAGTGCCACGTAATTTAAGCTCGCACACACATTGCCATACCCTTCAACTCGCACACCCAAAGGCCGTATTTTTCCAGCTTGCACACTTAGTGCCAAATATTTCCAGCACGCACACTTAGTGCCATATATTTCCAGCACGCACACTTAGTGCCATATATTTCCAGCACGCACACTTAGTGCCATATATTTCCAGCACGCACACTTAGTGCCAATCTCGTCACCATACACACGTATTGCCAAGACACATAGTGCCGAAAGCAAACTTTCTACACATTCCACTATTTCTTTTACATTCAACAATTATCCTCATTCCATACACATACAATTTCATTTATACATATATATATATAGCATTCCATTAAACACAATTGCATAGATTTTCCAATCATTTAAGCAATATCAAACATATGTGCTTAATGACTTACCTTGTCTTTGGGTAAATAATTCCAAGTCGGCTACTCGATGATCTTCGATTTCCCTTGTTGGACGCCTCCTTTAGGATCTTGAGCTTAAACAAATAAATTAACTCATTCAACCGCTTTGGTACATATATTGGTATCCACATTTTAATGATCTTATGACATACGGAACGACATGGTAAAATTTTTATCTTACTACCTTACGTTCTTAGCTATTCGCTAATAGCCTTATGCAATTACCATACTATCAATAATCCAATCATACATACACATATACATATTCGTATATTAGGTAACCACCCTTACTAATTACCCATTTTAGTCAATTTTATACAATCAAGGCAATATCATAAATGGGTATACTTATATAGCCGAATGTGCTAAATTTGATCTAACATCACCTATACACTTGATTGAATGGCGAATACCTATACTATCAATTATAGTGTCACTTTTATTCTTTCAAGCACATAGTTTCCTCCCATGAACACTTGGCGAATTTTCTTTTCTCTTCTAGCATAGCTTCACATCTCAAAATTAAGAGTTGCAAATTACAATTAGGTTACAACAATGCCCATAATTGACCGAATGCTTAAGCTCAACTAAGCCAAAAATTCATTCAACATCTTTTTAATTTGCCCTTCACTATTTTCTTCAATTCATCAAATACAAAGTGGTTTACATCTAATATTAAACCAAACTTGCTAGCACACAACATTCCTTAACCGAATGTTATAAACCCAAGCTACATATATTGTTCATTAAGACCCTTCGATGGCCACATTTGGCACCCCTTATGAACAAACCAATTTCAACCTTCAAAAGAAAAAAAAAAACATATGTACCAAGAGCTTCAACTACTTGGCCGAATATCAAACCTCCAAACAACAAAATTTAATCCATGAAATGAGTAGAACTTGAACTAATCACCTCATTTATACCTAAATTTCCAAGGATTTCAAAGTGCTTACCTCTTCCTAAGCATCATCCAAGCCAAATCATGAACCAAAGAATTCCATTCTTCTTCCTCCTTCAACTCACGGCAATGGAGAAAAGATGAGCATTCTTTTTTTTTTCTTCTTTCTTCTTTTACTAACATTATTTTATCTCCAATGACCCATTCCTTATTATTAAAATCTAATTAAACATATATATTGCCCATCAATATCCCATCTTGGCCGGCCACCATTAATAAATTGGGCAATTTGACATGCAAGTCCACCTTTGTGTTAACATGCACTAATAAGCCATTTAAAACTAGCCTATCATATTTCACCATGTCTCACATTGATCCCTATTTAATAATTTCTCATACAATTGGTAAAATTAGAGAATGAAACTTCCACATGTGCATGTACACACACAATAAGCATAGAATATAACAATTAATTATTTTTATGACTCGGTTTTGTGGTCCCGAAACCACTTTCCGACTAGGGTCAATTTTGGGCTGTCACATACATAGACTAATTATTTAACTAGTAGACGAAGTACAAGATTATTTAACTACATAAACAATATAATGGTTTTGCCTTTTAACTTAATGAGTAAACATTTATCAAAATGACGTAGTTTTGCCTTTTAAATTAATGGTTTTGATTTTAACTTTAGAAAAGGTAAAAATTTATCAAAACGACGTAGTTTTGCCTTTTCTCATTCGAATTTTCAGGTAACTTGAATTTTGTAATTGATATTCAAGTTAAACTGAAAAACTTAATTTTTATTCAAGTTGATCTGAATAACTTGATTAACTCAAATAACTCAAACTATTTAATTCAAAATTTGAATTTTTTATCGAGTTTTTTGAATCGAATTGGACTTTGATCACCCCTAATTATGGATGACTTGCGGCTATCAAAGCCTTGCTCATAAAAATCTATCACTTATGAGACTTTTCAGATGTAATATCAAAGTGCAGATAAACGTTTGACCTCTTGTCAGATTATTCCTATGAACTCTATCTTCATTAGTTACCTATGTGGATCCTTATGCAACTACTTCTTTGATAGGAAACCTTTGTAGATTCTTACTTGCGAACTTGTGAAAGATAACTCATGGATAATTCCCATTGCACACCTTGCATCAATGATTACAAATAATCCAATAAGCCAAATCTTGGTGAATAGTTCTTCTTGCAAATCTTGGTGAATAGTTCTTCGAGCCAACGTCTTTGTCGCAGATTCAAGTCTCTTTGAGTCATCAAGTATTTGAGACTTTTGTGATCCGAATATACATGACACTTCTCACCAAATAAGTAATGTCGCCATATTTTCAAAGCGAATACGATGGCAGCTAGTTCGAGATCATGGGTTGGATAATTTTTCTCATGTGGCTTCAATTGTCTCGACGCATAAGCTACAACTCGACCTTCTTGCATCAATACACAACCCAACCCAAGTAAGGATGCGTCCATCAGTAAATGACAAACTCTTTGCTCGATTCAGTCGCACTAGCACCGAGCTTCATCAAGTAAGTTTTAGTTGATCGAAACTTTTCGACATTTTTCGACCATTCGAACTTAACATCTTTACAAGTAGCTTCGTCATTGGTGTGGCTATCATCGAGAAACCCTTTACAAACCGTCTCAGAGTAACCGCAAGTCCCAAAAGCTCCAAACCTCATTAATATTTCTGGGGCTTCAGTTAAGTATGGCTGAAATTTTGCTCGGATCAACTCGAATACCGTCATGAGATACCACATGTCCCAAAAAGCTAACTTCTCTCAACCAGAACTCACATTTACTGAACTTAGCATATAACTGCTTATCCCGTAAAACCTGCAACACTAACCCCAGGTGTTCAGCATGATCGGTTTCATTTCTCGAATAGACCAAAATATCATCAATAAACACAACTACAAACCGATCCAAAAATGATCTGAAGATCCGATTCATCAAATCCATAAATACCGTTGGGGCATTAGTGAGCCCAAACGGCATCACTAAGAACTCGTAATGACTGTATCTCGTTCTGAAAGCAGTTTTGGGTATATCCGAATCCCGAATTCATGAATCGATAATAACCCGATCTCAAATCTATCTTTGAAAACACCGAGGCTCCCTTTAGTTGATCAAACAAATCATCAATACGCTGATATGAGATATTTATTCTTTATTGTCACTTTATTTAGCTGACGATAGTCGATGCACAACCTCATGGTTCCATCCTTCTTTTTCACAAACAATACTGGTGCACCCCAAGGTGAAAAACTCGGTCGAGCAAAACCTCTATCCGTCAACTCTTGCAACTGAGTTTTCAGTTCTTTTAATTCCGTTGGTGCCATACGATACGGAGCTATCGAAATCGGTGTAGTCCTAGGTACAAGTTCGATGCCAAACTCTACCTCCCGAAGTGGTAACCCGGTAATTCTTCGGAAAAACATCCGGATATTCACAAACCATCGGTACCGATTCAAGTTTCTTTCCTGATTTTTCATTATCAAGCACGTATGCAAGATACGCTTCACACCCCTTTCTCACATATTTTTGAGCTAACGTCGAGGATACTATTGTTGGCAATCCATTCAAGACAGTAGACTCAACTCGGATTATCTCATTATTTTCACACCTCAAATCAATAGTCTTGCTTTTGCAATTCATAACCGCATCATGCACGGTCAACCAATCCAAACCGAGAATAACATCAAATTCATCAAACGGTAAAAGCATCAAGTCTGCCGGAAAACGGGAACCTCGAATTACTAGGGGACATTTCTTACACACCTTATCAACAAGCACACAATGACCCAAGGGATTCGATACTCTAATAACGAACTCAGTAGACTCAACAGGTAAAGTCTTACTGGATGCTAAAGTCTCACATATATAAGAATGAATAGAACCAGGGTCAATCAATGCAATCACATTAGTATCAAAGAGAGTGAATGTACCGGTAATAACATCAGGCGAAGAAGCATCCTCGCGTGCACGTATAGCATAAGCTCTGGCAGGAGCATGAGCCTCAGATCTGGTGGTAACATCTCTAGATCCTCTCTGACCAGCACTAGCATTCCCTGCATTTTTAGATGGTCTACCTCGAGCAGTAGTAGCACCCGGTTTCCTACTCTGATTTACATTCTGTTCAGACAATCTCGGGAATCTTTAATAAAGTGGTCAACTGATTCGCACTTGTAACAGAGCGGTCATGGAATCTACAACTCCCGAATGCCATTTACCACAATATCGCACTGTTACGCCTCGACGATCATTTCCAACATCGGCGATCAAGTAACTCATGTACTCACAGGGGGTCGATCACGGTCTCATCTAGAAAAGCCCGACGTGTCTCTAGATCGGCCTAAATCATCTCTAAATTTCTTCGATGACTGTTGAAAGGGCTTTCTCGAAGATCTCTTACAAAACTCCTTTGCTCCCATATCGACTTTTCTTTTCTCCTCATCGAGCTCTTGACTTTGCAAGCTCGCTCACCAAGTACCACAAATTCTCTGATTTCTAAAATGCCAACATACAGCTTTATATCATCATTCAGTCCATCTTCAAAATGTTTACACATCACAGCTTCTGAAGAAATGCATTCTCGCGCATACCGGCTAAGCCTTAAAAACTTTCGTTCATAATCAGTAACCGACATGGAACCTTGTTTAAGTTGAAGAAATTCTTTTCGTTTTTGATCAATGAATCTCTGGCTGATATACTTTTTTCGAAACTCGGTTTGGAAAAACTCCCAAGTTACTTGCTCTCTGGGCACAACAAAAATCAACGTATTCCACCAATAGTAGGCAGAATCACGTAGCAAGGAGATCGTACACTTTAGGCATTCATCGGGTGTGCAAGATAGTTCATCAAGTACTCGAATAGTGTTGACCAACCAAAATTCAGCTTGCTCGGAATCGTCGCTGTCTGTAGCTTTAAATTTAGTAGCCCCGTGTTTTCAGATTCTATCAACTGGGGGCTTATTTAACCTTATCTGTCGATTCATCGGAGGTATCGCAGTGCAGGGGTTGTATTAGTCGGGAATGGGGTTGTGGAACACCAGTATTAGTTCGAATGTATTGGTTGAACCAATCATTCATTACGCTATAAAAAGCCTGTCTAGCTTCGTCATTCTGAATACTAGCAATAGGTTGAGAGTCCACCGGCGCTGTCCCTTGTGCGGGAGCAGGCGCTACACTCTCAAGATCATCAGCTACCGCTCGATTGGGATTGGGATCCATTACTATAAACAAACACATTTTTAACTGTCAGAAACCACCACACTATCAAATAGACACACAATGGCATGTATAGCTAGACCTGAACGTATTACGGTAGTCCTAGAATCGACTAAACCGTAGCTCTGATACCAATAAAATTGTAATGCCCCGCACCCGAGATCGTTGCCGGAGTCGAACACGAGGTGTTAACGAACTTAATTCATTTATTTACACAGTTCATTTTAAAATTTCCAGACAAGCTGGTTAACTGCATCACTGTCACCATAAAAATCATATCTCGAGTTCCAAAACTCAAAAACTGATTCCGTAAATTTTCCATGAAACTAGACTCATATATCCATCTACATATTTATTTCTAGAATTTTTGGTCTGGCCAATTAGTACAGTTTATTAGTTAAAATATCCCCTGTTTCAGGGTTTGACTACTCTGACCTTCATGCATTACGACTTAGATATCTCCCTATACAGGGCTTCAATACATATTCCGTTTGTTTATAATGAAACTAGACTCAAAAAGGAATCTTTACATATAAAGCATGACTTCTAATTATTTCTGGTTAATTTATGATAAATTTCCAAAGTCAGAACAGGGGATCCAGTAACTGTTCTGGCCCTGTTTCACGAAAACTTAAACATCTCATAAAATACGGCTCATATGGTCGTTTTGCTTCTTCCATATGAAAATAGACTCATCAAGGTTCGATTACATAATTTATTCATTATTTAGTTACATTCCTACTATTTTTAGTGAATTTTCAAACTCACATTACTGCTGCTGTTAGCATCTATTTTAAGGTAAATTTCACCTATTTCATAGTTTCCATGATTCAACTAGCCATTTGACATACATAGCACCAAATATGATCGTGATTAACCATTCCAATGGCTAATCATTGCCAAGCATTTCCACACCTCTCAATAACCATATATATACAAAATGATTTTAATACTATGCTCAAAATATTTAAGCCATTTTCGCATGGCTATCCGAATATATACACATTACCAAAGGTACTTGATTAACAACAAAGGTTAGTCCTATACATGCCATTATCAACGTTTAACTAAAAGAGTACCAAAAGGGCTTAGATAGTGTGGATGACTTCGACTTCGACAATCCCGAGTCCGATAGCTGACGAACAAAAATCTATAAAATAGAGAATTAAAGAAACGGAATAAGCATTTAATGCTTAGTAAGTTTTGAGTAACGAAATTATTTACGACTAAAGTATAACGTTCATATGACTAAATGAATAATTTCATATATGCACATTCTCAAAATCATAATTTCTTCACACTTCAACCAATATATTCATACACAGGGTATCAAACCTAACTAGAGGCAGGAAGCTCATTAATCAATGGAGCGAGTACTATTTGAAAAGAATCAACCTTTCCGATGCATATACGAAACATACCTTATCGTTTGTATTTTATGAGCGTATTAATTGAAATTATTACAGCAAGATCGCCGCTTCAAACCCAAGTATCTTGAGGATTTAGCGGATATAGCAACTCGCACAAATGCCTTGGTCTTAGCCCGGATATAGCAACTCGCACAAATGCCTTCGGGACTTAGCCCGGATATAGTCACTAGCACAAATGCCTTCGGGACTTAGCCCGGATATCATCCGAATAATCAAGCACATATACCAATAAATCATGACACATCCATATTTCATTATCATAACTAGAATTCAAACACAAGACGCTTATCAACCATTACCATTTTCGGCTCAATAGCCACATACAAAGAGCATGATTTTGATTTGCTTTATAACATGATCTCTATACACATTCGGCTACCCGTCATAGGTATAAACTAATCACCTCAATATACAATTCAAGTAGAATCATTATATCACCGTTTATTTGTTATGCTTATATGTCATGACTTAATCAAATCATAAACTAAGTTTCACTACTTTAAAACTTACCTCGGATGTTGTCGAACGATTTCAACGGCTATTCAATCACTTTTTCCTTTCCCTTATCCAACTTTGATCCTCTAAGCTCTTGAGCTAAATCAAACAATTTACTCCCCAATCAAACACAATCATACGACATTCATATACATTTTATACTAGCCGAAATGTACCATCAAGATATACTTTACTCAAATAATTTACCTTGGCCGAACATGTATAATGTTTTGTAGCTTAATAAATTTAACATACATTATGTATTTATAATATTTGTGCAGCCAATTATCCATGGTCATACACACACAATCAAAAATAAATACCAAATTTTCATATCCTTTATGCCCTAAGCCGAATACACTTGTCATGTTCACCTACATTTTCAAGTACAACATTCTCATATTCGGCATTAGTATCAAGCATAATAGCCAATTCTTCCCACCTTGAATCTATGCATCTATTTAATCATAGTTTGTTCAAGCACTCATACAACAAGATACATCCAAATTAACAAGAAACAAAACCTTATTTCTCCATAGCTACTATGGTAGAAAGTTCTAGGCATCTCAATACCGAAATTTTTAACATGGGTTGCCTAAAGAACTTGGTGATGAGTTCAAATTAATCTAACATTTCAAGCAACTTAACACATCCATATAACTAAAAATTCTAAGTTTAAACACAATACAACATTTTAGCACCATGGCGAATACTTCATGAAGTTGTTAAGACCCATCCTTTTATTAAGCACTCAAACTCAATCATCTTCATGCCTCATCACCACAACATCAAACACCAACCAAGATGACAACACCTATGGCGAGTATCATCTCCATCAAATAGCAAAAGAATTTAAACCAACATCTAAAAATATGCATGAATTTCATGGAATAACATCAAACATACCTCTTCCTAAACATCACCAACCGAACATGAAGCAAGAGAATCCTCTTCTTCTTCCTTCCTCAGTCACGGCAATGGGGAGCATGGATGAGACAACTTTGTTTTCATCACCCTCCCTTTTCATTACTTTATTACTAACCTTTTATTTTATTATTTCTAACATAAAATATTAACACAAAATGTTTATAATATGCTTTAACCCATAGCATGGCCGGCCACCATCTTGATTTTTTGGTTAATTTGACATGCAAACCCATCATTTTTATAACATGCATTAATAGTTCCTTATAGATTAACCTATCACATTTCAAAAGTGTCACACATAAGTCCTATTAACTAAATTCACATGCAATCGACTAAATCGAAGCTTAAAACTTTCACACATTCATATTCACATATTTTAGACAATAAATATCATATTCAAATACTTCGGTGACTTGGTTTAGTGGTCCCGAAACCACTTTTCGACTAGGGTCAATTTAGGGCTGTCACATACCAACTTGAGAAACCATCAATTATTCATGCACAAACTTTAACTACCTTCTTCCATGTAGACCGCTCTTTAATCTTTCTCTCTTTCAACCAGACTAGTGGAGAAGATGAAGAAAGAACATAAACATGAGATAACCAAACCAGAGAATAACGTCTCTCCCTTATATACTACTCATGTATTTCCTTCACTGATCTCAAATTCAGCAGCCAAGTGTACATGTCCATAATCATTACGTCTCCCACTAAGAAACTTTCTAGTTCCAATATAATCGGATTGCCGTTAAAATCCAGTCTTTTATCAACCAGTTCACCAATTTTTATTATTTATACTAAAGCCCACTCAATTTTTAAATTTCTCAATTTAGTTCCTAAATTCATTATTTTAATTTGAAATTAGCGTTTTGGGGTGTGACAACATATCCTGCCTCTAGCCACTAGTGTATTATAGCATCGCTTGATATATCCACTGATCGATGTAGACTAGCTGTCTCTGCAAAATAAAGTGAAGCAAAACCGCTTGAAAGGTGGTGCCGTGAAAGACATTTTGAGTTGGGGAGACAAGGGTGCAAATAAATTGCATCCTCATCTTAGCCATCTGAATCATAATGGCCTAATTAAACTTAATAGGTATATTAGAATCGATTTGGTGAGTCCACTCGTCATGCCCCTAGGTGAGATATCTGAAGACCGTGTCCATATCTTTGTCTCGATACATTGTTAAATCAACTAATTCTAAGAAATCAGAGGCATAAGATGGTGTGTCATAATACAAAAAAATTTCTCGAGGTGTGACTAATACCTCTTTTCCTTGAACTGTTACATGTATATGTATGTCACCTGAAACTTTGTGGATTTCCCTATTCTTGAAGGAAGCATAAAATTCGTAAACAATTGCGTTTATCACTGGTTCATTTAGGGTCCAACAAAAATTACGTCAGTGGTGGAAATCTATTAACTTCCAAATAGTTTTACATTTGATTAACGAGGGATTGAACCCCTGTTCTTGAATGAGCATACATTCATTCATCTATAATTAATACTTTTCCACTTCTAGGCTACGAAAATAGGCAACATCGAAATTTGACATTGCCTCTTAAGTGCGTCGTGCTTTAAGAGATGCCATGTACAGTTTTTAATTAAACATAAATAACTATAAAACAAAACATGTAATAGATGAAGAGATTAGAACATCAAACCTCGATTCGATCATGCTTTGCTTATTTTCAATGAGATCTACCTGTCAAATAAAAGAGAACAATGCTAGAAAAGTAATGAACAAAGGAGAAAAGAAGAAGTTACCAACAAAATTGGCAGTGGAAAGCTCGAAATTGAAGCAACTACTATGGAAGAGAGGTGCGGTGACTCCTATTGCTCTTGGGTGCTCTATTTGGTGTTTTGAAAGTGATATTTTAGGTCTAAAACCATACAGTTTATATAGAAAATCCAACAGGCCACTCGCGAAAACAGGGTGGAAATTGTAGAAAAAATATGTTGTGTTGCGACACTGAAGTATGTGTGTCGCGACACACCGTCCTAATTTCTGATAAATTTGTGTTGAAGTGCTATGTCACATCATGGGTCTAGGCGTGCCGTGACACAGGCTTAAAATTTTGTAAAAAAAAAAATTGGTTCAAAGTAACGTGTCATAACACAGAAGAACCTGTGTCGCGACACGACCTGGTATTTTCAAATTTTGAGGCTTTGAAATGGCATGCCGCAACACAAGGTTACCTATGTCACAACATGTACTGGGATTTTAAAATCATTTAGGTCCGAATTAGCATGTCGCAACACAATGGTACCTGTGTTGTGACACATACTAAGGGATGTAAAATCAATGTTTTTTGGACGTGTCAAACTCAGTGGTTGTGCGTAATCACATTAAAACACTTCAAAGGTCATCTAAGCTCTATATTAACCTAATTCCTACCCTAATAAAAATTAGAAATCCAAATTACAATCCTTAAAATCCAAATAAATGAAATTACAATATTTACAAGCATAATAAAATGTGGTGATTAAAAATATAGTATGGCTATCAGACTCATTCAGTAACCCATTACTGTCTATCATCACCTTTTTTTGCCTCTTTTGGTCATCTCAACTCGCCCATTTAAGGTCTATCAACTCCGGATCATTCCATTTGTCTCGTTCCCTTGGACCATATTTTCCTGCACATATCACACTCGAAAAATACCTTTCATCAAGGCTATTAGAAGTTTCGTGAAATAATGCAAAACAATCATTCCCTCCTTGTTTTTATAATCTCGCATCTTGGGAATCATGGTCATATTTAAACATCTCTATCTTACCATCAATTTTCGTGGTTAACTCATTTTTCTTGAGATCGATGGTTGATCTAGACGTGGCTAAAAATGGCCTACCTAACAGTATAGGGATCTCTTGATCTTCTTCGTAGAACAGCACTACAAAGTCGACCTGGACTATTAAATTTCTCACTTTAACTAACACATCCTCCAGTACACCTTTTGGGCATACTAATGACCTATTAGCTAATTATAGTGTTATCAATGTTTTTTTTCAACTCCCCTAATCTAAGTTTTCTATAAATCGATAGAGGCATTAAATTAATGTCAGCCCCTAAATCACAAAGGGCCTTTCTAAAATATATGTTCCCTATCTCTATCAGGATTGTAAAACTACTTGGATCTTTCAATTTTGAGGGTATTTTCTTAGCAATGATAATACTACACGAGGCATATTTGTTAATTTATTCACACTTTTTCAACTTTTTATGTCTTGACATAATTTCCTTTAAGTACTTGGCCTATTTTGATATTTTATCAATTAATTCTAAATGGGGTAAATTAACATTTAGAGGTTTGAAAAGATTCAAAAAATGGTTAAATAAGGCCTATAGGCCAATTTTGAAATTTTTTTAGGCCATTAGGCCTGTTTTAAATTTATTTAGGGAAATAAACCAATTTTGAAGGAAAGTTGGACGAGCTTTCCATACACTTGTCAGGAAAGCTCGACTAGCTAGACGTGTTTTCCCCTTAAGTTGCAATTGTTTAATTTTTTAATTCAATTAATTTCTTTGTTCAGATTGTTAAATGCTGGTAGTTTTGTCTTTAAGTTTATATATTTTTTTTTATTTCATGTTGTTTTAAGCTTCTTCTTTATATCTTCCTTAGTTAAATGATTAAATAATAATTATTTCATCCTTGAGACCCAATTTTAATTCCTTTTCTAAACACATTTGTAATTTTATTTCATATTGTTTCAACTTTTTTATTTTTAATTAATAAATATATTGTTTTCAATTTTTATATTTTAATTCATCATTTTAATTAATAACTCTTTTATTCATAAAATTATATAATAAATATGTAATTATATAATAAAATATATGCTTTACATATATCATTATGTTAAAAATATTTGAAATTAATAAATCTTTTATATATAATATAAACATCAACTAATTTTTTAATATATTTTTCTTTATATATAATATTTATATGTCAAATATTTATTTTCTCCATGTATATTGTGGGTATGGTAATTTCTAAAATTATAAAACAAAATAATTATTTCAAATATAATAATTATTTTTATATGTAAAAATATTTCAAATATCATTATTTTTCATCTACATTATAAGTATGATATTTCAAATATTTTTATACGTGAATATTTCAATTAATTATTTGAAATTTCATTATGTTTATATATGAAATATTTTAAATACACATATAAAAATATTTACTAATTTACTAAAATAATCATATTTGTAATAATTATTTGATTTTACAAATAAAAGAGTTATTAATTAAAAGATGAATTAACATAAAAATTGAAAATAATATATTTATTAATTAAAAAACTTGAAACAAGATGAAAAGAAAATTACAAATGTGTTTAGAAAATGGGGATTAAACCTAAGTCTCAAGGATGAAATCATCATTATTATTTAACCATTTAACTAAGGAAGCTAACATGTTAAAAACATTCATTAGAAAAGAAAAAGCTTAAAACAACATGAAACAAAAAATATAAACGTGAGTGGGAGAGGAATCGAACCTAGGACTCAAGGACAAAACCACCATGCAATGCCCCGAATTTTGGGCCTAGAAGTGTTAAGTCTTGAGTGGGTGCAGTCAGGAGACTGCACATAAATGTTTAGTCGTGCAAGGAAATGACACAAATGCATGTTTGTTTCAATGGTTAAGTGCTCTGGGAAGTGTCTAAGAAGTCCTGAGTTCAAGCCTTGGTTTTTTCAAAATTTTGATTTTATTTGATTAAAACCTGTCTTTAATCAATAGGCTTCTTAAATAAATGTTGGTAAAACATGTCATGAAAAGCTTGCTGGTCTAAGGGATAGTGGTGTGTTACTACTATTAAGAGATTGGAGTTTGAGTCTCGTTGTGCGCAAGGAGGATTTTATTTTGCTGCCTAAGCTGTGTGGGTAGTAGAGTTTGACCGAAACTCTGCTGAGCTGGGTGGAGTTTGAATTGGTTTGAGGAGATATTGATAGAGGGATTTTAGGAGTGATTTGGGAAGGAAATCGTGGGGAGTTAAGGGGGAGAGGTAGTGTTGTGCCGAAAGTGGACTGTGGGCACACAAGAATTCAGCCTTGAGGGTTTGTATCTCATTTCTTTTGTTTTTTGGCTGCTCTTTTTTGCTTGAAGGTTGAAATATGGTAGGAGTTCCTTACGGGTATCTTTCTGTCCTAGTTACTTCGTTTTTGGCAACCTTTTCTTTGGCCGAACACTCCCTTTTTGCCTTCAGCGCATTCGGATTTTGGGTTAGTCCAAGTTTGTTCGTCCCTAATATCTTACTATTAACCGATTGCTTCTCCTTGTGTTCCTTCCCTAATCAATTCTTCTTCTAGTTGAATACACCTTTTTCCTCCTCTTTCATTTCCTTTTTGTGTTGTCGGTTCTCCTTTCTTCTCATCAGGCTTTTGTGACCGAATGCTTCTTTATCTCCCTCTTCATTTTATCCTCTTTTCACCTTGTACCTTGACCGAATATTCAATCTCTCTCTCACTGAATTGGTTTTCCTTTTGGCTAAATACTGGTAGATCAATCTCTCCTCTCCTACCTATCTTCTTTTCCTAAGCTGTTAGTTTATCCGACATGAATTGCTTCAGGATGGTAAGTCTTTTGGTAAGAGTAGAATTTGTTTTTGTTTCAAACATTTAAGAGTATTGTTATTTAGTTCCTAAGTTGCTAACATTCGGTTCTATCAAATGGTGGTTGACAACTGCTAATCGTAGTGAGCGAGGTCTATCTTTGGAGCCTTAGACTACATCCTTTTTGGGAGTGATAAGGTGGGCAACGAAAGTGAGTCAATTTTTTTTGGGTTGGTTCCAAGAGTGATTAACATTGGTTATGGAATGGTCATTTTTTTTAGGGGCAGTTCTTCACAAAAAGGGGGTCGCGTACCTAGAATCCTATCAGGTGTGTAACCATACTGCTTTAACCATAAATTGGCAAAAGCCGGAAAATATGACTACTGACGCTACACGAGCGTGCATTCGCTCGTGTGGTAATCCGAATGCATAAATGTGGGCGTTAGATCATGGAGGCCACCATGAGCGATTTCATGGGCTTAGGTCGCTTTGGGCCACGTTGGGTTGAAATGGGCCGTGTGGGCTCCACGGGCTCGTGGGCCCTACACGGGTAAACCACACATACGTGTGGAGAATATTGGGCCAGGCTATGTAAACCACACAGCTAAGGCCATTTCTGGGCTATGTGGGCCATACGAGCATGTGGGCCCACATGGGCCCGCAGTATTGGCTGTGAGCCCATTATCACCGATTGACTGTTAAGGTTGCACGGGTCGCCCAAAATGACTGTGGACTTACTGTTGGGCCGGTAAGTGTACCCGAACCCTTCTTTTTGTAAATGATTGATATACCCCTATGTGATGTATGACTGTTCGAGCATGCCTTTTTTACTGTATAAACATTTATATTAAGTTGCATTGCATGGGGTGGGATATATGATATTGGAGGAAGTGTAATGAAAGGCTATAAGCCTATTATTGGCTGCTCTACTGCAAATACTGTTTAGTGCCGTAACTGGTGCTATTTTTTGGTGTGTAGGAATGGGTGTGTTGATTTTATCCCCACATGGTGTGTAGGGCTGAACGGAGTGGTGTGTAGAGGCTGGTTGGGTAGCATTTCTGATTTCAGATCTGTACTACACTGTTTACTGTTACTGCAATGGGCCAAGGCCCATATGACTGTTTTTGTATTGAGTTGGGCTAAAGCCCAAACTGATATTGCCACTGTTACTAATATGGGCTTAGGCCCAGACTATATTTGTTCACTGTATGTTTGACTGTCTGTTAATTAAGGGATTACACACTGAGTTTTTGTAAACTCACCTTTCTGTGTATCCGCGCAGGTAATCTTTAGGCAGATCAATGGTGCGAGGGACTCGAAGGTGGCCACACAACAGCTTATGCTTCCATATTTATCTTTTAAATTATAAATAGTTAAATTAGGGTATTTTTTATGTAATAAAGCCTCTCTGGATTTTATTTTAATTTAGGGATTTATATTTGTTTTTCTATAATACTACTAGTAATAGGAAAAACACACGGGTTTTCAAAAAGAATAATGATTTTCAAAAAACCACGATTACGTAAACGGTTTTAAGAGCTACCGCACGAAAACAATGTTTTGCAAGTAAACATTAGAACGCGACTGTTTTAAAAAGCTTCCGCTACAAACGAGATTTTGAAATTAATAACGTTTTAAAGTAAATACTTTTGATAGTGACTTAAGTTTTAAATCATTTTTTAGAGCACACAAAGAGGCTCAATAAAGATTGGGCTTTGCAAACGACATCATGCTTTACGAAAAACACTTTAATGTGACATCGCCAGGTTCGGCCAGAATGTCCAGGCCAGGTTTGGGGTGTTACACACCAACATTTAACCATCTAACCAAAGAAACTAATTGTATTAAAAATTCAAAAATTTCAACTTAAAAGGAAAGCACGTCCAGTTAGGTGATCTTTCTTGACACGTGTATGGAAAGCTCGCCCAGCTAAATGAGCTTTCCCTCAAAATTGGCCTATTTCTTTAAAGAATTTTAAAACCGGCCTAAAGGCCTAAATAAATTTCAAAATCGGCCTATAGGCCTTATTTAGCTTTAGAAAACTCACAAAATCTGTTTCTTCCCTCTTTTATTTGTCCTCAATCCTTTTTTTATGGTCACAAGATTTGAGATTACTGGCTCAGCTATCGATTCGACTACTTCTTTACTCAGCTCTTCAAGATTATTGTTGTCCATAAATTCATCAACAGATTCCGGTGAATCCTCATCTACATGTATAAGACCACTAGTGTTATCCAAGGTTTTACCTGACCGTAGAGCAATCGCATTAACGTGCTCTTTTCCATTTTTACGGGGATTATTTTCCATGCTACTAGAGATTATGGTACCAAGTTGCCTTTGCATGTTGCTCATCTTCTATATCATCTGACTCATTTGGTTTTGGAGACTCTCTTTGAAGTTTTTCAATGTTTCGAGTTAAAGTAAATTCAAACTGTACTTGTCGTATATACATCTTCATTGACTACATCTCTCCTTTTATCCGGTTGAGTCATTGACCACATACAGTATGGTCATTCCCTCTTGATCTGTCTTGAGATCTATCCACATGTGGGGTTGGTACAGAAGGTTTGGACAATTTTACATTGTGTTTCCACTTCCTTGATTACCTCCTCACCTTAGATTTGGGTGATCCTTCTAACCAGGGCTATACCTGTTCAAATAGGGATTGCCACCGGTATTACCTACTTAATTCACCTCGTCCAATTAGTACTCCAAGTTTTGTCCACAATTTTGCGTCGACTCCATTATGTTTGATTTAGAGGTTGATTCCAAACTATTTAACTTCTCCAAAATTAACTGATAAGCATCCACCTTTTGTGTTGATTTCATTAGCATTTGTTTTGGATTGTAAGTGAACCTTTTGTTCGACCACATATATGATTTCAAATCAATATCATCAATTATTTGATATGCTCGCTCGTATGTGTAGTTCATCAGTTCTCCTCTGGATACGCAATCTAGTGTAGACCTCAAATTGTTATCAAAACCATTGTAAAATATTTGCATCTAGAGCCACTCTTGCATTTTGCGATGGGGAAACTTCCTTAATAGTGACTTAAATCGATCCCATGCTTCATACAAATTTTTACTTTCATATTGCTTGAAGTTGAATGGATTTGCTTACCAGGAAAAATTTGTGTAGAAATTTTCTCGCTAATTTGTCCTATGTGGTTATGGAACCAGGTTCTAATGAATCCAACCAATCAGCACCATGTTCACATAAGGAAAATGGAAATAACTGAAGACGAACAACATCATCAATTATTAGAGGAACTGCATTAAGTGTTAATTTGGATCCTTCATCATGTTCCCTCAAAATTGCAATAAATTTTGGAACATTTGGATCGTAGCTGTCTCGATCTCAAAATTATTGGCGTTGATCGTCGGTCTTTCAATACTACCTCGCACAACATCTAGCATTGGTAATGTGTACTCACATAACGTCCTTTGAGCCATCAGTAGCTCTCCATGGATTTGTGCTTGCGGTTCAGGTTGATCGTCAAACAGTGGATTTTCCTGAGGCAAATCAACAACCACGGGTGGATCATTTTCCATGAATTGGTGATTTCATCTCAAAATTTGCTTTGGATTAGGCTATGGCTTGATTGGAACGCTTCCACTTCGGTTTTATATTGAAATCAGAGATAGAAAAGTGAAAATTAGTAACTAAAACTAAACCTTAATAAACAAAAGAAAATAAAACTAAGAACTCATCTATAATTTTTTTTTATTTTACTTTTTATCCTATAAGTGCAGAAAATAAATTTAAACTTAATGTCGAATCTTTCCAAGCAACAGCGCCAATAACTTACTACCTCCAAACGTATGAATGTTTAAAGTAAAAATATGCAAATAAAAAGATATAAAATCAATGCGGTACCTACAAGTGAACAAGTCAAATTATAATATAGTTTTAGTTTTATAACAGAACATGGATGTATTTCGAAGATCGTACCAAATGGAGGTTGAATTAAATCTAACTATATTTTTTACACTAGCAGGTTTAAATAGTAATCACCAAAATTCATATTACGATAAATAAAAGCAAGAATTAAGGTTGAAAAATAAAAACTAACTACTGAAAGCAAAGTTAACAACCGAAAATCTCTAAATTGACAGACAGAAGATTAACTCACTTCAGTGGTTGCAATTAACTCCAGAATTCTGGTTTTATTAGGGAAATAGTTAATAATTAAAAAATATTACCTTTCGACCGTTACTGGTTAACTGATTGACTAGTACATGCATATCTCTTGACCTTACTTTTTGACTGGGATAAATCCACGGTTTACTCGGCAAACTTATCTCTCGACCTCTTTTATCCTATATTACTTCCTAGGTTCGTCAATCCTAGGGTTTAAACGAACATGAATTTATACAAACTGACTTTATTGGAAACCCTAATTCTTTCATTAATCACTCCCACATCTGCTTGTTAATCTCTCGACCTTTCTAGCCACTCATAAAAACAAGTTCCATATTTCTAAAACCAATTTAATCATGCAAAAACACAAGAATAAATTAAAACAAGAAAATAATAGAAATTGCTCTGTTTGATGAACTTGATAGGCTCAGAATCGCAAAATCCTTTGACAGTGATTGAGATATTGTCGATTGAAAATAAGAAATGATACAAAAATATGAAAATACTTAATAATGAAGACTTGGATTCAAATCGAATCCAAGTCGAGGAACAATAAACTAAGTTGTCTTTTAAAATAAACTAAAACAAAACGAAAACCTAAAATACTAATTAAAGCCCTAAAACAACTTAGCAAAAGCTCCCTAAGCCTTACCCTACTTTGTAATAGTCTAGTTTTGACCCTAGTCGAAATAGTAGTTTCGAGACCATAAATTCAAGTTCAAAAAATATTTTAATATTATTTTCTGTGTCTGTGATATGTGAATTTACATCTGTGAACATTTCTGTGATTTAATTTGTCTGTTTTTGTGCTTAATTATGAAAAAGGATTAAATCGCGAAAAGTGTAAAAGTTGAGTGCTAGATGCTAAAGCACCTATTTGGCTTGGCTTTTAAAATTAAGGTCCTTGCATGTCAATTGGACCATTGTACTAATGCATGGACAAATATGGACATGAGTTGGTAGAAATTAATGTTATGCCATTAGGGGTAAAATGGAAAAAGGTGATAATAAGGTTATAATAATAAAATGAAAACATGAAATTGGCCATATTATCATTCATATAGCCGAAAATCAAAGAAAAAGAAAAAGGAGAAAGCCATTTTAGGTTTTGGCATTTTGATTGCTTGATTAAGGTACGGTTTTAACTCGATTTTTGATAATTTCTACATTTCTGTGATCGTTGCTTCGTGTTCTTCAAAACCCATGTCTAAATTTCTGTTACTGTTAAAGATTTCATGAAATGCCATTGTTGATATCGTGAGTTTTGTGATGTTTTTGAAGGAATTATGAAGGCTTGGTAGATGGTTCATAAGTTTTGTCTTTAAGTTTTTAATAAAATTGAGCTATTTGGGTTAAATTTTGAAAATGAGGTTTAGAAGGACTAAATTGTGAATTGAACATGTTGTATGGGCTTATATAGAAGCCATGAAAATTCAACTATCCCTTGTTGCAAAGAAATTTTGCATATTGGTGATTTTGTGAAAAAATGGACTAAATTGTCAAAGTATGAAAATGTAAGGGCTAAAATGTAAAGTGCCCTAAATATGTGTATATAGATTAAATTGAATGAAATGAATGATTGAATGGTTGAATTTGTATTGTATTAGATCAAGAACAAAAAAAATCAGACTTAGAACAGGGGAAGTCCAAAATAGTTGAATAGACAACTCATTTTATTCGAAATCCGTCCGAGGTAAGTCAAATTACAATTACGTGTTAATTGAAATAAATTCTGCACATCTAAACTGTAATATATATTGGATGGCCTTGAGTGCCTGATGAATATCTTGGAGTAAAGTATGATAATATGTTAATATCTGAAAAGCTCTGTATATTTCTAAGAAAAGTTGACATCTATCTGAGATATTGTGTAAGACCGTGTCTGGGACACAGGCCTCGATTGAGATTTATGTATAAGACATGTCTGGGACATCGGCATCGTATCTGATTTCGTGTAAGACCTTGTTTGGGACAGAGGCATTAATATTGAACTACATGTAAGACCACGTCCAGGACGTCGGCATTGTACTTGTTTATGAGCATCTATATCTTTTTTGACCGATCTGATGATAGCGTACGAAATCTGAGATTGAGTATATGAAATGTATAACCTATGTAGGTACGTTTGTATCGTACTAAATTTCTGAATACGAAAAACTCTGTCTCTGTGAAATATGTATGGAAATGAAGCATGACATATATGCAAACAAAGGAGCATGGTTAAGTTTATGAATTATTCTATGAAATGGTTATGAATCTATATGGGTGAATGGTATTTATATGCTTTAGTAGTTAGACCAATTGTATTTGGCTTACTAAGCTCTTTGTAGCTTACTCTGTGTTTACTGTCTATTTTACAGTTATCGTAGCTACTGAAGGCTCGGGGATAGTCGAGGATTGTCACCATACAATCGATCACATTTTGGTACTTTTGAAAGTGTAAATATTTTAAAGTATAACATGTATAGGCTAGAAGGTCTATATATATAAGTTTTGATGTGTATATACTATGCCATGAGAGTTGGCTAGCAAATAAAATGTTGTATATAGTTTTAGTATTTGGTTGATGGTGCCAAATGATGTATGGTTGTAGTGTTTTACGAGCGAATATGTTTTAGTTATAATGAAGCATGTTTTGAGCATGGAATTGGTTGAAAATTTTTGTATGAATGTTGTTTAATATGGCTTGTAAGGATGACCTCTAAAAGGGGTGGCAAATTGGCTTAAATCAAGCCTGCATGGTGCCACACGGTCAGGGGACATGGTTATGTCATATGGCCATGGGCTAAAGTCAGTAGCTAGCTAAGTATCACAGGGCCATAGCACGCGGGCATGCCTAATGGCTGTGGGTGAAAGTCAGTATGGTTACCCTGGTTTGGCACGGCTTGTTCACATGGGTGTGTCTGATGCCTGTGTGAGGTACACGGCTTGGACGCACGGACGTGTGACCTCAATAGAATTGTAAAATTTTCTATGTTCTGAATTTTATGAATGTGTTCGGTTTAGCTTTAACCGTTCTTAAACGTATGTTTTAGGACTCGTAGACTATATTTAGAGATGATTGCTTATGAATGATGTTAAATAATATCTGGGATTCTGAATTGGTCTGAAATGTTCTGTCTGTCTGGTAATGTCTTCTAACCATAATCCGATGTCGGTTACAGGTTAGGGGTGTTACATTTTATTTGATATCAAAGTTATAGTTTAGTCGGTTCTAGGACTACCACAACGTATGAGTCTAGCTATTCATGTAATATAACTGAATCTGTGATAGTGTGATGACTCCTAACATTGAAATATGCTTTTATATAGCAAATGGATCCTGATAGAGCTATAGCTGAAGATGTTGAAAGTAATGCGCCTACTCCTGTGCAAGGGACGGTGCAAGCTGATTCTAGACCGGCTACGAGTAGCCGTGATGGTGAGGCTAAGCAAGCTTTCTATCAGATGATGAATGATTGGTTGACTCAGTATATTAGAACCAATTCGACTGTACAACAACCTCCACCCCCGGTTAATCCTTCCCAAACTCCTGATATGCCGCGAGTGAATTTGGTACAGTTGAGTAGACCACCAGTTGATAAGATTAGAAAGTATGGGGCTGAAGAGTTCTGAGCTACAATGAATGATGATGCTAAAAGAGCCGAATTCTGGTTAGAAAATACAATACGAGTATTTGATGAAATGTCTCTAAGTCCTGAGGAATGTGTTAAATGTACCGTTTCACTTTTGAGAGATATGGCGTATCATTGGTGGAAAAATTTAATATCTGTAGTCCTAAGTGAATGGGTTACTTGGGATTTCTTTCAATCTGAATTTTGGAAGAAATATATCAGTCAGAGATTCATTGATTAGAAATGTAAAGAGTTTCTTGAGCTTAAACAGGGCCGTATATCTGTTACTGAATACGAACGTGAATTTGTGAGATTGAGCCAGTATGCTCAGGAATGTGTATCGAATGAAGCAATAATGTACAAAAGGTTTGAAGATGGACTAAACGAAGATATCCGTCTGTTTGTTGGGATTTTGGAAATTAAAGAAATGGTACTGCTCATTGAGTGAGCATGTAAAGCTGAAGAATTAAGTAAAGAGAAAAGAAAAGCAGATTCTGAGGCTAGAGATGCTAGAAAGAGATCTTCGAGTAGATCATTTCAATCTATGTGAAAGAAATTCTGAGATGATCAAAGCCGTCAAAATGCTAATATGGGACATTCAAACTGAGATCGAGCTAGATCACATTCAAACTTCAGAGTCCTTGCTACTTCCGTTGCAAGTGTCGGGAATGTTTGATCTGAGAGACCTGAATGTAAACACTATGGTAAAAGACATCCGAGAAATTGTAGATTGAATGACCGAGCCTGTTTCCGATGTAGATCTTTGGATCATTTTTCAAAAGATTGTTCTGAACCTCTTGAGCAAGAGAATGTACAGAATCTAAGACCGAGCAACACCTCAGTTAGAGGTAGACCTTCCAGAAATGCAAGAAATGCAAGTAGTGGTCAAAGAGCTACTGGAGATACTATTGTTAGATTTGAGGCCAGAGCACCTGCCAGAGCCTATGCTATCCGAGCTCGTGAGGAAGCCTCGTCTCCAGACGTGATTACTGGTACTTTTACTCTCTATGATACTTTTGTGATTGCATTGATAGATCCTGATCAACGCATTCTTATATCTGTATGGTTTTAGTGCATAGTAAGACTTTGCCTGTAGAGTCTACGGAATTCATAATTAGAGTATCGAACCCCTTAGGCAAAAGTGTCTTGGTTGATAAAGTCTGCAAGAATTACCCGTTAATGATACGAGATATCTATTTTCCTGTGATCTGATGCTTTTACCTTTTGATGAATTTGACATAATTCTGGGAATGAATTGGTTAACTTTGCATGATGCTATTACGGATTGCAAATGAAAAGTCATTGATTTAAGGTGTAAGAATGATGAAATAATTCGAATTGAGTCTAGTGATCTGAATGGACTACCAACTGTGGTATTTGCAATGAAAATACGAAAACATGTGAAGAAAGGTTATGAAGCCTGCTTAGTTTATGTGTTAGATTCGAAAGTGAATGATAAGAAAGTTGAATCAGTGCCTGTTGTTTGTGACTTCTCTGATGTGTTTCCTGAAGAACTACCTGGTTTGCCTCTGATTCGAAAAGTCGAGTTTGGCATTGAATTAGCACCTGGTACTACTCTGATTTCAATAGCTCCGTATAGAATGGCTCCGACTGAGTTAAATGAATTAAAATCTCAGTTGCAAGAATTGACCGATCGAGGGTTTGCTAGACCGAGTTTTTCACCATGGGGTGCTCCTGTTCTGTTTGTGAAAAAGAAAGATGGCACAATGAGAATGTGTATTGATTACCAACAGCTTAACAAAATGACTATAAAGAACAAATATCCTCTGCCTCGAATTGCTGACTTATTCGATCAGTTGAAATGTGCTACTATATTTTCAAAGATAGATCTGAAATCGGGTTACTATCAGTTGCGGGTAAAGGACTCTGACATTCCAAAAACTGCTTTCAGAACGAGGTACGGGCATTATGAATTTTTAGTTATGCCTTTTGGTTTAACGAATACACCTGTTATATTTATAGATTTAATGAATAGAATTTTCGGGCCGTATCTTAATCAATTTATTATTGTATTAATTGATGATATTTTGATTTATTCATGTGATGAATCTGAGCATGCTGAACATCTAAAAATAGTGCTACAGACTCTGCGAGATAAACAGTTGTATGCAAAGTTTAGTAAATGTGAATTCTGGTTGCGAGAAGTTGGTTTTTTGGGTCATATAGTATCAGCATCCGGTATCCGAGTTGATCCGAGTAAGATTTCAGCTACTCTGGATTAGAAGCCTCCGAGGAATGTATCTGAAGTCCGTAGTTTTCTAGGACTTGCCAGTTACTACAGACGATTTGTAAAAGATTTCTCCGTGATAGCAACTCCGTTAACAAAATTGTTTCAGAAAGATGTGAAATTTGAATGGTCTGAGAAATGTCAGAAAAGTTTTCATCGGTTAAAAGCTCTGTTAACTGAAGCTCCAGTACTGGTACAACCTAAGTCAGGTAAAGAATTAGTTGTTTACAATGATGCTTCATTGAATGGACTCGGTTGTGTTTTAATGCAAGAAGGAAAAGTTGTTGCTTATGCTTCGAGACAATTAAAGCCGTATGAGAAGAACTATCCAACACATGACCTTGAGTTAGCTGCCATTGTATTTGCTTTGAAGATCTGGCGTCACTATCTGTTTGGTGAGAAATGTCACGTGTTTTCTGATCATAAAATTTTGAAGTATTTAATGACGCAAAAAGATTTGAATTTGCGACAGAGAAGATGGTTAGAACTGCTAAAAGACTACGAACTTGTGATTGATTATCACCTGGGAAAAGCAAATGTGGTTGCTGATGCTTTGAGTCGAAAATCGTTATTTGCAATGAATGCTTATTTAGTTCTATTTGATGATGGTTCAGTTTTAGCTGATTACCTTTGTTTTTACAATAGATTATCGAAGCTCAGAAGGTTGATAATGAGATTATAGTTAAACGAACTCAGTGTAATTCTGATTCTGATTCTGAATTTCGAATAGATGATGATAATTGTGTGAGGTTCAGAAATAGACTTTGTGTTCCAAGAAATTTGGATTTGATTCAAACAATTTTGAGTAAAGCTCACAGTAGTAGATTGTCTGTACATCCAGGAAGTACGAAAATGTATAACGATTTGAAACAACTATATTGGTGGCTGGCAATGAAAAGAGATATTTCTGACTTTGTTTTGAAAATGAGGTTTAGAAGGACTAAATTGTGAATTGAACATGTTGTATGGGCTTATATAGAAGCCATGAAAATTCGGGTAGCCCTTGTTGCAAAGAAATTTTGCATATTGGTGATTTTGAGAAAAATGGACTAAATTGTCAAAGAGTGAAAATGTAAGGGCTAAAATGTAAAGTGCCCTAAATATGTGTATATGGATTAAATTGAATGAAATGAATGATTGAATGGTTGAATTTGTATTGTATTAGATCAAGAACAAAGAAAATCAGACTTAGAATAGGGGAAGTCCAAAATAGTTGAATAGACAACTCGTTTTATCTGAAATCCATCCGAGGTAAGTTAAATTACAATTACGTGTTAATTGAAATAAATTCTGCACATATAAATTGTAATCTGTATTGGATGGCCTTGAGTGCCCGATGAATATCTTGGAGTAAAGTATGATAATATGTTAATATTTGAAAAGCTCTATATGTTTCTAAGAAAAGTTGACATCTATCTGAGATATCGTGTAAGACCGTGTCTGGGACACAGGCCTCGATTGAGAATTACGTATAAGACCATGTTCGGGACATCGGTATCGTATCTGATTTTGTGTTAGACTTTTTCTGGGACGGAGGCATCGATATTGAATTACATGTAAGACCATGTCCGGGACATCGGTATTGTACTTGTTTATGAGCATCTATATCGTTTCTGACCCGTCTGATGATAGCGTACGAAATCTGAGATTAAGGATATGAAATGTATAACCTATGCAGGTACGTTTGTATCGTACTAAATTTCTAAATATGAAAAACTCTGTCTCTGTGAAATATGTATGGAAATGAAGGATGATATATATGCAAACAAATGAGCATGGTTAAGTTTATGAATTATTCTATGAAATGGTTATGAATCTATATGGGTGAATTGTGTTTATATGCTTTAGTAGTTAGACCAATTGTATTTGGCTTACTAAGCTCTTTGTAGGCTACTCTATGTGTTTACTGTTTGTTTTACAGTTATCGTAGCTACTGAAGGCTCGGGGATAGTCTAGGATTGTCACCACACTATCGATCCCATTTTGGTACTTTTGAAAGTGTAAATATTTTAAAGTATGGCATGTATAGGCTAGAAGGTCTATATATATAAGTTTTGATGTGTATATATTATGCCATGAGAGTTGGCTAGCAAATGAAATGTTGTATATAGTTTTAGTATTTGGTTGATGGTGCCAAATGATGTATGGTTGTAGTGTTTTACGAGCTAATATGTTTTTGTTATAATGAAGCATGTTTTGAGCATGGAATTGGTTGAAAATTGTTGTATGAATGTTGTTCAATATGGCTTGTAAGGATGACCTTTAAAAGGGGTGGCAAATTGGCTTAAATCAAGCTTGCATGGTGCCACACAGTTAGGGGACACAGGCGTGTCATATGGCCGTGGGCTAAAGTCAGTAGCTAGCTAAGTATCACACGGCCATAGCACACGGGCATGCCTAATGGCCGTTGGTGAAAGTCAGTATGGTTACCCTGGTTTGCACGGCTGGTTCACATGGGTGTGTCTGATGCCCGTGTGAGGCACACGGCCTGGATGCACGAGCGTGTGACCTCAATAGAATTGTAAAATTTTCTATGTTCTGAATTTTATGAATGTGTTCGGTTTAGCTCTAACCGTTCTTAAATGTATGTTTTAGGTCCCGTAGACCATATTTAGAGATGATTTCTTATGAACTGATGTTAAATAATATCTATGATTCTGAATTGGTCCGAAATGTTTTGTCTGTCTGGTAATGCCTCCTAACCTTAATTCGATGTCGATTACGGGTTAGGGGTGTTACATACTTAATTATTTATAGACTGAGTTTAGCAGCCCTAATTAGATCAAATACAAGCCTTAATGATATAAAATATGAGTTGTGCAGACGAAAGCGCCCTCGCTTAATTTTTGCCCATCGTCACCCCAACTATCATTCCTGATGCTTTTAGGCCTTCAAAGAGATATTCTGCGCATTTAATTAAATCATTAAAACTACTTGAGGCCGGTATTGGCCCAATAGGTCAACTAACTCGAAATAATGCGTAAAAATGCTTGTTTTGCAATATTTTAAATCTAAACTAAGAAATGCAAAAATGCAATAAATTATATAAAAATACCTAGTAAACAAGCTCTTTAAGTTTGTAAAATACTTAATTCGCTATTACGATTTGTGGTACATCAGGTAAAGATACTTATACCCCATATTTTGAAAAGTTTTCAATTTGGTCCATCTTCATGTTCGGGTCAACTTAAAAGCTTTCGTAAGCTCGATTAAGACTCAATTTTAATTGTATATTCTATTATGCTTAGAATAAAAAAATAAATTGGTGTTTAAACTGAATTAATTAATATGATCTGTATATGTTTGATTTGGTAAATGTAGCAGCATTCTATAGCTCGAGTTTGGAAATTGGACCAAGTAAGGGGTGTTACACATTTTACATAGTTTGACTTTGACTTGGTTTTAATTTAAAATGTGTTAAAAGGGGATAATGTGACAAAGATTTCATCCCCTTTCAACCCTACCAATCAGCTCCCTTCTCGACTATGGATAGTTCTCTTTCTACTTAATTTTCTTGCCATTTTCTCAAATCAACCCCAAAATTCTTTGACCCACTTTGATTTCTCACCAAAATCAAGTAGAAAACCCTAAATCCTAAACCTATTTTCCCGATCAATCTCTCTATTTTCAAACTAAGGTTCTTGGAATTAAAGAGATAAACTTAAAGTTGGAGAGAGAAAGTTTTAATCAAGGTAAAAAATATGATTGTTTTCTTCATCTCCACCTTAATTATTTGAGATATTTAGTGCAAGAATGTTACTTGGATGCATAAATTTACATTTTGTTTACATGGTTGTGCTGAAAAAATGAGGAGTGGGTGGAAAAGAGGACTAGTAGTATAAGGTTAATTGAATCCAAGTGTGTGATAGCATAGAAAAGCCTTTATTTGATTTTTGGCGCATCCAAGAGGTAAGTACCAATGTATTTGCTTACCTTACCTTTAATAACATAATTATTGTTTGGGATAAATTTTGAAATAAATAATTGAAAGGAAATTTTGTATTAATACGTGATTATGCAATGTTGATGTGTTGAGAAATTTAAATAATGTTGGCGATTTTTGCCTAATTATGTGTTTAGGATAATTTGTGAAATAAATATTTGAAAGGAAATTTTGTATTAATATATTATTATGCAATGTTGATGTGTTGAGATATTTGAAAGGAATTATAATGTTGGCGATTTTTGCCCTGAATCTTAAAAAATGAGATTTATTTTATAATTTGAATAGTTAGATGCCATGGTATGATTTTTATTGTTGGAATGAACATATATGTTAAAGTGTTCTTGAAAGTGAAATGGTCAATATGACATTGAAACAAGGCTAAGAGAAAATATGGTATAAAATGACAAGAATGAATTATGAAAATAGGCAAACATGTACTATGGAAATCAAACGATAATGGATTCCTTAAGAAGCATTTAAATGTGATCAAATTCTTTGGTATTAAGAATTATGTGTGAAAAACTGACTAATAAAGTATATAATATGAGGACATGGTGTAACACCCCTCACCCACATTCAATGTCGAAATAGGGTTACGGAGCATTACCGAACTTATAGCACAAATAATCATACATTTCATATATATTTCTCAAATTCAATTAATCATCACTCAAAATCATTCATATTGTCCCTATTACAAGCCTATGATGCCCAAAACATGCATTCAGAGTAGTTCGGGACTAAACTGATAACTTATGAAATTTCTAGGAAACTTAGAAAATTTTACAAAATACAAGGGACACACACCCGTGTGGCCTGGCTGTGTGTCTCACACGGCCAAAGACACACCCGTGTCATAGGCTGTCTGGACATTCAAAATGGGATCACATGGCCGTGTCCCAGCCCGTGTCCAACCCCATGTAACTCTCTAACTTGGTTCACATGGCAACACACACACTCGTGTGGCTAGCCCGTTTGGCCTAGAAATAGCCACACATGCCTGTGTGCTAGGCCGTGTGCTAGGCCGTGCCAAACCTTTAGGGTATATTAACTTATGTCACATGGCCAAGTCACACGACATTGTGCTGAGCCATGTGGATCATACTGACTTGATTTTTAATTCAACACCAAGGGACACGGCTGTGTAACATAACCGTGTGTCACACTTGGTTGTGACACACACCCTTGTCTCTTCCCGTGTGGACATAAATAGGCTATTTACCAAGTCATTTTGCCACCCAATTTACATGTACCTACATCAGACTCAAATGGCACAATTCATGGCATAAAAATAGGCATTCTAATAACCTCAACCAAAATAATTCATATCATTTTAATACCAACCAATTCAAAACACACCAATACAATAATATTGTAACATCCCGAAATAGGGCCTAGTCGGAATAGTGGTTTTCAGACCAAAAATCCGACATCAAAATATTTATTTTGATGATTATTATGAGGCCTAGAATATGAGTATAAGCATGTTGTAACACTCCTAACCCGTATCCGTTGCCGGAACAAGGTTATGAGGTATTACTTGACTGAACAAAACTTCTATAAGGTCAGAGATACTTACTAGACATAAATTATCAACACATTAGTTCAATTATAAGGCTTCTCTAAACAAAATGAGCAAGCCATCTTCGCATGGCTATAATGTATACAAAGTCGAAATATCATTTTACCTATAGTCTATCCTATACATGCCTTAAACCATGATGATATACAATCTTCTCAACTCACATAATGACTTGATAGTGTGATGATATCTCCGGCTCTTCCAACTCGAACTAAAGGATAAACCTATAAGAAATGGAAAAGAGAACACGGAGTAAGCTTCAATGCTTAGTAAGTTTTAAGCAATGCAAACAATTAATTTAGTTATAGATCAATTATTTCAAATTTTCAAGAAATCATTCCTAGGTAATTGCCATTTTGGCCAAGTATCCATGAACATAATGCATATTTAGCAAATTCATCTCACTTGAATCTGAACTCAATTAAAACCAAATATTCAATTCACAAATAAGATCATAAGAACTCGAAAAGCATCTCATTAACTAGTTTTAACCATGTTTGCAACAAAATCACAAATTCACTACAAGCTGTCTTCCTAAGCAACAGTCACTAAATTATTTATAACTGGAGCTAAGAAACTCCAAATCAAGTGATGTTAATTTTCCCTGAAAGTAGACTCACATATATTCCATCCATCAAATTTTCAGAATTTTTGGTTTGACCAATCAATACCATATTTTTATTGAAGTTTCCCCTGTTTCACTATTTGACTATTCTGACCACTCTTCACTACAAATCAATTTTCTCATTATACAGAATTCGAATTATGTTATCGTTTATTTCATTTGAAACTATACTCATTAAGGAGTCTAATTATATAAATTTTATCTTATAATCATCATTTTACAATTTACAATGATTTTCTAAAAACAGAACAGGGGATTTCAAGGTCATTTTGACTCTATCTTACGCCACTTCAAATATCTCATTATCTACAATTCTTTTGCTTACAAGGTTTCTTTTATAAGAAACTAGACTCATTAAGCTTTAATTACATAATTTATTCAGCTTCTAATTCAATTTCCACAATTTATGGTGATTTTCCAAAATCACGCTACTGTTGCTGTCCCAAGCAGATTTATTACAATTTGCTCTTTCACACATTCCTTGCATTCAAATTATCTAAACATGTATATCATGTCATTCAAGATCGAACTCAAATAACATAGGCATTAAAATGCTTCACTAACAGCTTTAGTTTCATTGAAATGCATAAAATACAAAATCATATTCACATTTAATTTTCCACGATCGTAATCACCTAAAAATAAATCATATACTTCCACAAATCTTTCCACAAGGACCAAGTGTTTATATTTGAATATAAACATAGAATCACTTCACAAAACTTCACACATTTACCGAATATATCATGATCACATATATAGTCATAACACTTATTCACAGATGCATCACTTTATATTCTTATAATTTAATTCAAATCAAATCACATACGAGTACATGATACGTACCTGGACAACTTAATATGTAATGCACTTTCAATTTGTCAACTTAGTGTAGGATCTTGTAATTGTATACTTTTATCAAATTCATCGGCACTTGGCACGCTAGGTATAAAACCGAAATTATGTTACCAGACAAAGCTCATGGGACTTTAGCCCGGATACATTTCAAAGACGAAGCTCATGGGACTTTAGCCCGCCCGGATACATTTCAAAGACGAAGCTCGGGACTTTAGCCGGATACATTTCAAAGACGAAGCTCATGGGTCTTTAGCTTGGATACATTTCAGATGTCTTGCTTATTTATTCACATGTTAACACATTTCACATAACATATCACATTAGCAATTCAATTGCTTCATTCTAATATAAGCACAAAATGTACACCTACCCTTTAACTTTCGGTTCAATAATCATACACAAGGAACACAAATGTCGAATCTGTGTCATGACATATGTATCCTAACTATTCCTAAGATTCATACAGGCTTTCGAATGTCGTAACTTCGGTTGAATCGAAGCTCGAACATAGTTTTCAAACTCATACACATTCGGCATTTACAAGTATAAATTCATATATTATATACCATCATATATACTTAACATTTAACTACATTTAGGCATGTGTATTTGCTTACAAACTTACCTCGGGCGTCAGAAAAGCGGATGAGCGCTAGTCGACAACTTTCGTTTTCCCTAGTCCAAATCCAATTTCTTTGGTTCTTGATCTAAAATATTCAAATTAAGCTCATTCAAACATATTTTCATTCAATTTAGTTCAAAAACACATAAATAGGCAAATTACCATTTTACCCCTGACATTTACAATTTTTACAATTTAATCCCTATTGCTCAAAACACAAATTATACAAAATTTCAATATACTCATGTTGGGCCGAATTTTACCCATATCCATACAAGTCCATATATTTCATCAATTTCATATTTTAGTCTCTCAAATTTTTATTTTTTCAATTAAGTCATAATTACTCAAAATCATCAAAAATTCCAATACAAAAATATGTTAACCCAACACCTATCTTTCATATTTCACCATCAAACCATAAAAATCACAAGCTTCCATCAATGGCATAACTAAAAATATTCATCAAAATTCAAATTTTAAGCATGGGTTTTGAAGTACTCGAAGCAACGATCTCAAAAACGTAAAAATTATCAAAAACCGACAAAGAACGAACCTTGGATTTGAGCTTGGGAGTTAGCCGAACCTAAGCTTCCTTATTTCTTTTTCTTTTCTTTTGTTTCGGCATGGGTGAAATAAAACATATGCCCACTCATATTTTACTTTATAATATCTTTTATATTATAAAGCTTATAATTTTTAGTTTTTACATTTGAAATAATACTAAAATCATATAATATATATATCCTTTACCAACCAAACAATAAGCTAATGCACATGATATGGCTTTCACGTTTATGTCTTATAATATATATTACACCTTAATATAAAATAATATTTAATTTACACACATATATATATCTTTAATAAAATATTATAAAACCATATGGTATATACTTACCACCGTCCCACTAGTAATCAAATGACTAATTACAACTTAAATACTTCAATTTAAAAAGCCACTAACAATTCGGCCCTTATACTATAAACCATCAAATTTTCTTTTTACATGATTAAGTCCTTTTATTTAATCGGATACCCAAACGATAAAATTAAAACACGAAAATTTTATAGATATAAATTCACACATAATAAACACATAAAATAATTTTTAAATATTTTTCTGGCTCGGATTTGTGGTCCTGAAACCACTGTTCCAAATAGGGTCTAAATTGGGCTGTTACAACTCTCCCCCCCTTTAGGGATTTTTGTCCCCAAAAATCTTACCAAAAAGTAGAGTAAAGGATTTTCTTCTTCATAGTACATTACTAATTCACACATGATTTCGAATTTCATATTTCTTTAATCTCTCAAGTAAGATCCTGATCTGTCTTTTGCTATACATCATATCTAACTGAACTATTTATAACTGTATTGAATTACCTTCATTTTCTGCTCAATTTCTCTGATAACATTAATCACACGGATCATTACCTCATAAAACTCGATCTTGAAACAACAGAGTTCGATAACTGCAACCATTCAATACCTTATATTATGTCATTAATATAATCACACGATAGCTTATCGAACAACAGTAGTCTTTCTTTGTTGCCTTCAAACTCTTACACGTTGACAAAACATAGTTTCGAGAATTTGAATTTTTTTTTTACGCCACAATCTCGTACTCAAAGCTTACAATAATTTCTTCCAGAATCACAATATAACTTCTAGATTTCAATCTGAAACAAGGTTAGATGAGCACCACGTGCAAACTGACAATCCTTGAAATGAATAACTCAACTGATTTATTAAAAGAGAAATCCATGCATACAGAAAGACTTATTTAGACAGTCATCGATAATTCAGATAACATCTATATTTTTCTAAGATAAAGATAACCCCAATACATAATTGATCGACACTCTATTTCTATAATCAACAAAGTCAGGAATACCATATTTCACATTCATTCAATGATATCACATCTCAAATTGTTGTGCATCTTGTTAATCCCGTATGAACAGACAAACTACCACTGAGAGTTTCTTGTAGCAGTTGTTACATAATCGTAGAGCTTTTCAGTATACAAACTCTATCTCAAACTAACAATTAATCTTCTATTCCACATCTAAGGTTCTAAATCAGAAATTAATTTATGTTGTACCCCTTTTTAACTTGTAATTCGCTGACACATTTCTGAATTTCACAACTTTACTAAATAGACATTTATTTATCTTCAAATCCAGCTAAGTCAATCACGTATTCATCGCTCGTAAAACACACAAAAATTTCCCATTCAAAACTTCCGAAACTATAATCATAATCACTTACAGACTCAAAAGTTTTTCGACGATTCGAGCTAGCCTTGCTATGCTAAATTCAAATCTTTCTCTGACATTAAACTTTCTAAACTCTTATAGTCATCACATATGTCACATAACTCTTTAATCTCACGAGTCAAAATGCGAATCGGTTCTTCTTTGTAGGTCATATTAGGCTAAATTTCAATCTCAGACGGACTAATCACATGTGATGGATCAGATCGATACCTCCGAAGCATCGAAACGTGGAATACATTGTGGATCTTTTCTAACTCAGGTGGCAACAATAATCCATAAGCAACCGGCCCGATACGTTCTATAACTTTATACGACCCAAGAAACCTCGAACTCAATTTACCTTTACGATCGAATCTGAGTATTTTCTTCCACGGTGAGTCTTTCAAGAAAACTTTATCTCCGATTTGAAACTCTATATCTTTCCGTTTCAAGTTTGCATAAGATTCCTGTCGATCTAACGCTACTTTCAAACTTTCACGGATCACTTTCACTTTCTGTTCAGTTTCTCTTATCAAATTGACTCCGTGTATCTTATTTTCACTGAGCTCAGTCCAGTACAATGGCGTTCGGCATTTACGACCATTCAAAGCCTCCCAAATTTGCTGATTAAACATCAATTTAGTTTCTAGCTCAGCCAATAACTACTCATCATTTGATAAGATTAATCACATGATTGTCGGTCGTAAAACACATAAAGATTCTCGCTCAGAACCCCAAAGACTATAATCATTTGTCCAGATTGATAATCAATCACTGACTCATAATCTTACAACAGTTTGAACCATCTTTAATTCTTGTGTCGAATAACTCTTTACCTGAGAACTGGCGCTTCAATAACAATTTCTTCAACTGTTTATCACTTTATTGATAAATATCACATCATTTAAAAGATATTTTTCACAGATAACCATATAGAATCATAAGAAAGAAGAGATCTGTAATCTCAAATATATCATTATCTTGATCTTTTAAGAAAGCGCCCATATCGGATGACAAATATCTCAAGGATGTCTTAGAGGAAATCCGAGTAAAACATCACTCACATGTACCGTAATTAACAGTAATGAAACAATATAATCTTCATGTATACTAAGTAGATCAAAAACTAGTAGGATCAAAATACCAACATCACACAGATTCTATCGTAGATCTTTTCTTTCAATAAAATGAAATAGGATACTAGAGAAAGATATAATAATGTTAATTGTAACCCGAACAGCCCAACAATGCTTTCAGATATCAATATATATAGATGACATTCTCATATGATAAGAATTTTCATTTGAAATATACAGTTACACATACCTCTGAGGATAAATGTACACATAGAATGCCCAGAAGAAAACGTAGTAACTGCCCGACTATAATCACTGCACTCAGCTATCATTTCAATTCAAACATAATCCTACTGTCTAATTCTATCATCACTGATTTCATAATATTCCATTACTAACAGAAATCAATTCAGAAATACTTCCAGTTAATACGTTCTTTAGACATCATACCTGAATACTTTCATCTCATCGAATTCAACTTCTTCTTTAACAGTGAATTGGCATATTACGAATGGCCTTCAACATGATCCAATATTTTTTCTGTTACTGTCTTCACTTGCGGACTCATTCTCTTATCTGATCACAATACTAATCTTTCAACCACGAAACTCTGTAATTTCGCACTCGTAAGCGTATTTAATCCATATAGTACGGATCTCATTACAATGCTTTACCGATGAGGGGGTGAGGGTTGTAAAGCCAACAATTTTAACTCTTACGTAAGCATGCACATCACACATACTATTATGAACGAATAGTTCATTACTAATTCTGTATTCTCAAACATCTAGTAATCATTTATTTATGATCACTTGGTACTTAACACATAGCTCATACGCTAATTCAAATCATAAATTCTAAGTCAAAATATTCACACAACCATCATATACCCAACATCACAACTCATATACTCATATAATTATAACATTTATCAATAGCTAAATATCATGCAATCTGATTCATACCTTTTATGAGTTTCAACTCATCACCAACACATTTTCACTCAAACGTTTGAGTATAACATTCTATACTATCAGAATTAGCTCGGTTGGAAAGAATATCTGTCTTACAAAACAATTTCATTAGAGTCGGGAGATGTCACACTATCACGAGTAGTAATATGGCATGTATAGCTAGACTCACATACGCTAGGTTAGTCCGAGAATCGACTAAACCATAGCTCTGATACCACTAAATGTAACACTCCTAACCCGTATCCATTGCCGGAACAAGGTTATGAGGTATTACTTGACTGAACAAAACTTCTATAAGGTCAGAGATATTTACCAGACATAAATTATCAACACATTAGTTCAATTATAAGGCTTCTCTAAACAAAATGAGCAAGCCATCTTCGCATGGCTATAATGTATACAAAGTCGAAATATCATTTTACCTATAGTCTATCCTATACATGCCTTAAACCATGATGATATACAATCTTCTCAACTCACATAATGACTCGATAGTGTGATGATATCTCTGGCTCTTCCAACTCGAACTAAAGGATAAACCTATAAGAAATGGAAAAGAGAACACGGAGTAAGCTTCAATGCTTAGTAAGTTTTAAGCAATGCAAACAATTAATTTAGTTATAGATCAATTATTTCAAATTTTCAAGAAATCATTCCTAGGTAATTGCCATTTTGGCCAAGTATCCATGAACATAATGCATATTTAGCAAATTCATCTCACTTGAATCTGAACTCAATTAAAACCAAATATTCAATTCACAAATAAGATCATAAGAACTCGAAAAGCATCTCATTAACTAGTTTTAACCATGTTTGCAACAAAATCACAAATTCACTACAAGCTGTCTTCCTGAGCAACAGTCACTAAATTATTTATAACTGGAGCTAAGAAACTCCAAATCAAGTGCCGCTAATTTTACCTGAAATTAGACTCAAATATCTTCCATCCATCAAATTTTCATAATTTTTAGTTTGACCAATCAATACCAGATTTTTATTTAAGTTTCCCCTGTTTCACTGTTTGACTATTCTGACCACTCTTCACTACAAAACAATTTTCTCATTATACAGAATTCGAATTATGTTATATTTTATTTCATTTGAAATTAGACTCATTAAGGAGTCTAAGTATATAAATTTTATCTTATAATCATCATTGTACAATTTACAATGATTTTCTAAAAATAGAACAGGGGATTTCAAGGTCATTTTGACTCTATCTTACCCCACTTCAAATATCTCATTATCTAAAATTCTTTTGCTTACAAGGTTTCTTTTATAAGAAACTAGACTCATTAAGCTTTAATTACATAATTTATTCAGCTTCTAATTCAATTTCTAAAATTTATGGTGATTTTCTAAAATCACGCTACTGTTGCTGTCGCAAGCAGATTTATTACAATTTGCTCTTTCACACATTCCTTGCATTCAAATTATCTAAACATGTATATCATGTCATTCAAGATCGAACTCAAATAACATAGGCATTAAAATGCTTCACTAACAGCTTTAGTTCCATTGAAACGAATAAAATACAAAATCATATTCACATTTAATTTTCCACGATCGTAATCACCTAAAAATAAATCATATACTTCCACAAATCTTTCCACAAGGACCAAGTGTTTATATTTGAATATAAACATAGAATCACTTCACATAACTTCACACATCTACCGAATATATCACGATCACATATATAGTCATAACACTTATTCACAGATGCATCACTTTATATTCTTATAATTTAATTCAAATCAAATCACATACGAGTACATGATACGTACCTGGCCAACTTAATATGTAATGCACCTTCAGTTTGTCAACTTAGTGTAGGATCTTGTAATTGTATACTTTTATCAAATTCATCGGCACTTGGCCTGCTAGGTATAAAACCGAAATTATGTTACCAGCACAAAGCTCGGGACTTTAGCCGGATACATTTCAAAGACGAAGCTCATGGGACTTTAGCCGGCCGGATACATTTCAAAGACGAAGCTCGGGACTTTAGCCCGGATACATTTCCAGTGTCTTGCTTATTTATTCACATGTTAACACATTTCACATAACATATCACATTAGCAATTTAATTGCTTCATTCGAATATAAGCACAAAATGTACACCTACCCTTTAACTTTCGGTTCAATAATCATACACAAGGAACACAAATGTCGGAATCCTGTGTCATGACATATGTATCCTAACTATTCCTAAGATTCATACAGGGCTTTCGAACGTCGTAACTCGGTCAAATCGAAAGCTCGAACATAGTTTTCAAACCCATACACATTCGGCATTTACAAGTATAAATTCATATATTATATACCAGCATATATACTTAACATTTAACTACATTTAGGCATGTGTATTTGCTTATAAACTTACCTCAGACGTCGTAAAACGGGACGGAGCTGCTAGTCGACAACTTTCGTTTTTCCCTAGTCCAAATCCGATTTCTTTGGTTCTTGATCTAAAAATATTCAAATTAAGCTCATTCAAACATATTTTCATTCAATTTAGTTCAAAAACACATAAATGGGCAAATTACCATTTTACCCCTGACATTTACAATTTTTACAATTTAATCCCTATTGCACAAAACACAAAATATACAAAATTTCAATATACCCATGTTGGGCCGAATTTTACCCATACCCATACAAGTCCATATATTTCATCAATTTCATATTTTAGTCTCTCAAATTTTTATTTTTGCAATTAAGTCCTAATTACTCAAAATCATCAAAATTCCAATACAAAATATGTTAACCCAACACCTATCTTTCATATTTCACCATCAAACCATAAAAATCACAAGCTTCCATCAATGGCATAACTCAAAATATTTATCAAAATTCAAATTTTAAGCATGGGTTTTGAAGTACTCAAGCAACGATCTCAAAACGTAAAATTATCAAAACCGACAAAGAACGAACCTTGGATTTGAGCTTGGGAGTTAGCCGAACCTAAGCTTCCCTTATTTCTTTTCTTTTCTTTTGTTTCGGCATGGGTGAAATAAAACATATGCCCACTCATATTTTACTTTATAATATCTTTTATATTATAAAGCTTATAATTTTAGTTTTTACATTTGAAATAATACTAAAATCATATAATATATATATCCTTTACCAACCAAACAATAAGCTAATGCACATGATATGGCTTTCACGTTTATGTCTTATAATATATATTACACCTTAATATAAAATAATATTTAATTTACACATATATATATCTTTAATAAAATATTATAAAACCATATGGTATATACTTACCACCGTCCCACTAGTAATCAAATGACTAATTACAACTTAAATACTTCAATTTAAAAGCTACTAACAATTCGCCCTTATACTATAAACCATCAAATTTTCTTTTTACATGATTAAGTCCTTTTATTTAATCGGATACCCAAACGATAAAATTAAAATACGAAAATTTTACAGATATAAATTCACACATAATAAACACATAAAATAATTTTTAAATATTTTTCTTGTGACACCCCTAATGTGACCCTAGTCGGAAAGTGATTTCGGGACCACAAAACCGAGTCATAAAAATAATTAACCATCATATTTGATGCTTATTATATATATATAGGCATGTGTGAAAATTTCATGTTTGAATTTTGTTAATTGTAAGTGAATTTTATTAAATAGGACTTGTGTGAGAAAATTTAGAAATGTGCTAGGCAAATGTTAAAGTGGCCTATTGATGCATGTTAGAAAATGCTTGTCCTTGCATGTCAAATTACCCAAAACTTTAGGTAGTGGCCGGCCATGCTATGGGTTAAAGCATATTATAAACATTTTGTGTTAATGTTTTATGTTAGAAATAATAAAATAAAAGGTTAGTAATAAAGTAATGAAAAGGGAGGGGTGATGAAAACAAAGTTGTCTCATCCATGCTCCCCCATTTCCGTGACTTGAGGAAGGAAGAAGAAGAAAATTTGGTTGCTTTGATTTTTGGCTTAGAAGATGGCTAGAATGAGGTATTTATTGAATGATTCTTGAAAATCTGTGCATGTTTGAGATGATTAGTTCAAACTCTACTTATCCCATAGATTAAACTTAGAATTTTGAGGTTTGAGATTCGGTCAATAAGCTTGAAACTCATAGTAGTTTGTTTTGATAAGCTTGGTATACGGATGATAGATGTGTTTTGGTTTTGGTTTGATAACGATGTGAATGATGGTGATTTTCGGTCATGTATTAACTTAAATTGTAAGTATGATTTATGGTATAATTTGTGTGATGGAATGGTCTTGAGATTTGGCTTGATTAAATGGGTAAAATGCTAAGTGTATTAAAGATGATGTAATGGTTATTTCGGTTTATGTGAAGTAAATATAGATGATGGTTATGAGCTGTTTTATGATTTGTTTATAATGTCCGATTATGATCATTTATAGAGATGTGAATGAATTGTTGTTATGTGAATAAATATTTGTTTGATGATATATATATGTATTCGGCAATGGGATAAAATGTGTATTAAGGTAAGTTTCATGGTGATTATGCTTGGGATGTTGGGTTAATATTCGGCATTGAGTAATGTGGGGTAAGGTGATTAATCGGCTATGAAATTAGCTAAATTGAATAGGTATGTTTAATGATATGCTTAGTGTAATGTATAATCTTGTAACTCGGTTTAGTATTGAGATAAAGGTTAGATGTATGATTGAATTTTGGTATGTGTTAAATTGGTTAATCAAAGATTTAATAGGACGAAATGTTAATGAATAACATAATTGGTTTGCACCTTAAATAGTTGAAATAAAGCTTGCCGATTATGATTAAATGTTTAAATTGTAATGGTCATATATAGGTATATATATATATATATGCCTTATGTATGTACCATGTACACATAAGGACATTCGGAAATATGATTAAATTCATGTATAAGGAAGCATGATAAATTAAGTGACTCCTTGCTTGTGAATGTGAATTAGATATAAATTAAATAAGCATGAAATCGAGTCATGGCATGTTTTATTAAATATGATACATATTGAAATCTATTGTTTTAGATATAGATTAAATGATATGTGATTGCCAAATGTGATTGTTAAGTGAATAATATTAGTTAAGTACTTAAGCAAATCTATTGTTTTACTTAAGCTTAAGAGCAAAGAGGATCAAAGTCGGATAGGGGAAAAGAGAAAGTAAACGAATGGCCGTGGATATCTAGTCATCGACCACTTCCGAGGTAAGTTTTAAGTGATTAAACGTTGAGTAAATTCAATCATAATAGGAAATAATGAGTTGATTTAATAAGATATGATGTGGCCATGATATGTCTTAAACTGAAATGGTAAGTTCATAAGTGTTTGGACTTGGAAATTTAAGAGCAAATTGTAATAATTTGCTTAGGACAGCAGCAGTAACGTGATTTTAGAAAATCACTATAAATTTTTAGTGTGGAATTATAGGCTGAATAAAATATGTAATAAAAGCTTAATTAGTCTAGTTTCTTATAAAAGAGACCGTGTAAGCAAAGAAATTTCCTATAAAGAGATATTTAAAGTTGTGTGAGATAGTGTCAGAATGACTCTGAAATCCCCTGTTCTGTTTTTAGAAAATCATTATAATTTGTACAAAATGGTTATAAGATAAAATTTATATGCTTAGACTCCTTAATGAGTCTAGTTTCAAATGAAATCAAATAGAACATATTTTGAATTCTGTACAATGATAAATTTGATTCGTAGTGAAGAGTGGTCAGATTAGTCAAACAGTGAAACAGGGGAAACTTTAAGAAAAATCTGGTATTGATTGGCCAAACCTAAAATTCTGAAAATTTTATGGATGGAATATATATGAGTCTATATTCAGGGAAAATTAACAGCAATTGATTTTGAGTTTTGTAGCTCCAGTTATAAATAATTTAGTGACTATTGCTCAGGAAAACAGCTTGTAGTGAATATGTGAATTTGTTGTAAACATTGATGAAACTATTTGAGTTGCTTATAAGCTATTGCTGAAATTGATGTACAAGATAAATATATATGTATATGTGGTAAAGCCGAATGGCTAATGTGAAATATGTATGAGATATGTATATGTGGTAAAGCCGAATGGCTGTGAAATATGTATGAGATATGTATATGTGGTAAAGCCGAATGGCTAATGTGAAATATGTATGAGATATGTATATGTGGTAAAGCCGAATGGCTAATGTGAAATATGTATGAGATATATATATGTGGTAAAGCCGAATGGCTAAGTGAAATATGTATGAGATATATATATGTGGTAAAGCCGAATGGCTAATGTGAAATATGTATGAGATATGCATATGTGGTAAAGCCGAATGGCTAATGTGAAATATGTATGAGATATGTATATGTGTGAAATATATATATGAGATATGTATATGCGGTAAAGCCGAATGGCTAGTGTGAAATATATATATGAGATATGTATATGTGGTAAAGCCAAATGGCTAGTGTGAAATATGTATGAGATATGTATATGTGGTAAAGCCGAATGGCTAGTGTGAAATATGTAGGAGATGTGTGTACATTGTGGCCGAATGACCAAATGTGAAAGGTGTGTATTATTAGATATTTGATGAAGCAAATGAATTACAAATATGACAGTCGATGTGAATGTTGTGACATGTGATTAAATGTACATGAAACTTGAAATATATTCCGGTAAGACCCGATGACTACGTGTGGAGATTATGTCCGGTAAGACCCGATGACTACGTGTGGAGATTTTGCCCGGTAAGACCCGATAACTACGTGTGGGGACTATTCGAGCTAAAGGTTTCATTGAAGATTCGAGTAAAGCATAAGATTATACAACTTCACAAAGAACAATTGGTAATAAATACGCTCAATGCGTTAAGTTGGTCGTATGTATTTTGAGATTATATTTAAGCTTGATTTGGACTAAATCACAAGGTCGTTATGTGATGCATATGTGAGTAAAGCAATAAGACTATTCGATGATTATTGTGCGTTTGGTCAATGTGGAAAGTTAGGTGAAAACATGTAATGTACCTATGTTTATAAGAGATCACTATCAAGTGAGAATTTATCTGCCTATTATATATGATGAGATGTGCATATTCGGTAAAGGGATGGTATGCTAGAAGGAAGAGTGAAATAAAAATACGAACAACTATGTTATAATTTGATTGTTATCTGTTGACACTGCTTAAAACTTACTAAGCATTGTAATGCTTACTCGCTTACTTTGTTTCCTCTGTTTTATAGATCTCATTTGGAAGCTATAGGCTCGGGATCGTCAAGAACTAGTCACACTATCACTATCCACCGCTAGTTCTTGTTATGTTTTGAATTATTTTATGGCATGTAAAGAATAGACCAAAGGCGTAAGAATATTTAGGTTAATGTATATAAGCCATGCGAAAATGGCATCTTTTGAATGTGTACTTATAGAAGTTAAATTGTATTCTGATCGTCTTTAGTATTTACCTAAAGGAACGTTCTTTATAAAAAAATATTCAAAATTTTCACCGTTTCGGATATGAGTTTCAAGTCCGTTAATGCCCCTTTACCTATTCCGACGACGGATACGGGATAGGGGTATTACATTTCTGGCTCGGATTTGTGGTCCCGAAACCACTGTTCCAAATAGGGTCTAAACTGGGCTGTTACACATGTGTTAAAGTTTCTTGAAGAAATTCTAAGTATAAAGTGTTCAATTGGAAATTAGGGACTAAATTGAATAAATTGCAAAACTTGATTTCTAGAAGCAATTTGTATGGAATTGCTTTAGATTATGAATTAGAAGGTCTTGGAGAGCAATTTTTCCAAATTCTAAATTTTTGGACAAAAATGGGCTTGCATGGATGAAATTTTAAAGAAAGAGCGTAAGGGCATTTTGGTCATTAGTCATTTTAATGAATTAAAATGGAAAAAAAATCAAGCCAAAATCAGCCATTTTCTCCTTCATCCAGCCAAAAATTTGGGGTTCTCCATAGCTAGGGTTTCAAGCTTTCCAAGCTCAATAGTAAGTGCTCCCAAGCCCCGTTTTTCATGCTATTTGTATTTTTGAAATCCCGGTAGCTTCCTCTCTCCATTTCTACCCATATTTCATGCTAGGGTTCATGTTTAAAAATTTACCCAAGCATGAGTTTCTTATATTTTGATGGATTATGGAGGAATATGAAAGATGAATGTGTATTAAACATCTTTTCCTAGTTGATTTTCATGAAAATCCTTTATAGGGACTATTTTGCAAAAGATGTAAATATGTAGTAGAAATGAGAAAATAATGGACAATGTGGGCTACCATAAGAAGGAAAAGTGTTCGGCTAGACTTGGGTAAGATAGAAAGTGCATGTGTTTCATTATACGAGCCTATGGACTATATCGTAAAAATGTCAAAAGTTAGGGGCAAAACGATCATTTGGACCAGGGGCAGATATTAAACTTCAAATACATAATGTAGTGTATTAATGAGTTAATTTTGTTGATATAGACCCCGAGGAACAAATTTTGAAGGTTGATCGTGGTAAACACAAGGTTTCGGAATAACCGAAACACAACTCCAAAAAGAATACCAGGTAAGTTCGGATAACTTAAAGTAAACCCTTAATATGCATAATTGTATGGTTTATGAATGCTTGATGATTACATTTGTTATTGGTATGAAATATCATAGAAATGCATATTGATGATAACATGTGAAAAATATCTCGGTTGAGGTTGACAAAGGGAATTCGATGGATAAACCCTCATTGACATGTGAACTAAGATCCTGCAAATGTTGCAGTAAGGATTTAGCCCGGACGGGTAATCCAGATCTCAAGTATGAAAAGGAATCTAGCCCTGACGGGTGTTCCTTGAATGATCAAGCCTCCTGAAGAATATGTGTGCATGATGGATTCAGCCTGGACGGGTAATCCTGTAACACCCCAAACCCGGCCTAGACGTTATGACTGGATCCGGTGCGCCACATCGATGCGTTCAAAACGTTCCGCTTTACTTAGTTTGGAAAACTTAGTTGGGGTTGTAAAGATACTTTTAAAGCGTGTTAAGGTGAATAGAAGTCATGCACCGGGTAAGAAACCGGGAAGAAGAGGAGGTGAGTCCGTCGGATCGCTAAGTACCAAGCTCCTTCGGATCCAATCCTAGACATGCACACCACCATTGCCACACCTTAACGACTCGTATAATTTTGAGAAAACTGTCGGTTATGTCTATCTTAAGAAAATGATTAAGTTTGAAAACGTTTGCTTAGCGGAAGTCTTACTTGTAATCGTGTTATTTTGAAATCCTTAATGTTTTTGAAAACGCGTCCTAAAGCTAACTCATTTTCCTTAGTCATCATAGTTTTTTCATCATAGTAAAATAAAATAATAAAAGTAAAACAAAACCATAAAAATAATTAAAAGGCCTTATTACACTTAAAACCCAAAACCATAGATGAAATTAAAAGGACGTCCAGTTCACCAGAAAAAAAAACTAGGTTCGTAGAAACATGTGGGCGATCCAAATCCTCACAGCTCCAAGCCCACTATGGTTGAGGATTACTGCGAGGATGAAAATAAGGGGTGAGTTTTGGAAAACTCGGTGTGTAATTCAACCCAACCATAGCCTAAATCAGTTCAAACCACGAGACAGAATAAGTTGGCCTCACCCCGAGCAGATATCGAATAAAGCCCATAGGCCCGAATGCACTGCAGCAGATATATCATGCTTATGCGAAACCCAACCATATCCAACCACATACACCCCATACCATCCTTTCACCATGTGGGAGACTACTCGACCCACCCAACCACTACACGCCACGAAATATGCAGCATGGCGCCAGATACGAAAATGTGACAGAGTCACCAGATCTGAATATTTTGTGGCGGTGCCACCGTATCAGATATACGTGGCGGGGCCACGTATCAGAATAATTTGTGGCATAGCCACCGTAACGCTTCCTCCATAATATAACCCATGTCCCCATGCAATGATATACATTCATGGCATACATCATACTGATTTAATTCATCATCTTTTTTGAGACAAAATTAACCCTAGGGGTATAAAGGTCATTTTGCATACATAGGGGTATAATGGTAATTTTGCATACATAGGGGTATAATAGCACATCTAACTATTTCTAAGGTTTCCATGCATATCGTAGCCATTACGTTTAGCCATAAACACTTACCGAGTGTTCTTACCGAATTGGGCCCATTGGCCCATTAACCCAGTTTTGGCCCATTAAGCCCAAAATATCAAAACGCACGAAATCGCACGTACTGCAGTTTTATCACTTTCGATTACCAGTAATAATTACCCATACGTCTTACGAGCATTCGCACACTCGCAAGTGCCCAAAATACCGGCTTTTCGGCATTTCGGCTTTTGTCGATCTAGCCTATGAGAGGGTGTCAGTTACACACCTGATTTGTGACGACTTGCTGACAAGATCCACGCGCGAACTGCCTACAATTACATTGCTACAATTCTTAGATTGCAAATCACAACACTAATCTCCATAATATACTTGCCCATATTCGACTCTGTCCCTAAAAGCCTTTAAAACTTTACCTTCTTGCCGAAATCCGATGGCTAGATCCAAGTCTGATCGCTCCAAAGATCTAAGCCTTCGATCCAACCCTTGAGAAGACATTAATCATCAAAATAAATCATCGGTTAAAGACCCTTTATGCCCTATGCCCAAATCGATAGCCTCCCTAGATTTTAGGGACTTCGGCTTTTTCCTAACTTGAAAAATAAGACTAGATTTGGAGTGATGAGCACTTACCACTTATTCCTTCCTCGCTTTCCACGTAGATCGATGCGATTCAACCTTTAAACGACGGTAAAACTTGAATCTAGAAGCTTTGAAGTTTCGCTACAAGTCCCTAACTCTATAGTAGTTTCGCTTTTCTAGGTGATATAGAAAATAATGATTTGAGGCTATAACCCGGGTAATGTTGTCGACAGATGCTAGGGGTTTAGAGGAGAGGAATGTTGGTCAAAAGGAAAACATATTGAGGAATATGGCTTTGGAAAATGGCACAAGAATATAGCTTTCGGGATTTTGAGATTTGAGGTTTGGCTTTAGTCTAAGAAAATTAATGGAGGAAAGTGATGTAGAGTAGGGTGGAGATGGACAAGAGGTTTGAAAGGTTCGGCTATGGAGAAAGAGAATAAGAAGAAAGCAAAATGGCTAAAGGGAGAAGGTGAGAAAAGCAACAAGCGGCACAACTCCTCCCTATTGCCGAATTTATACTGGCACTTTAACCTAGCCGAATTTACCCCCTAAAGAAACCCTTGGCCGGCCACCTCTTGCTCCTCAAGAGTCCAAAATTCGGCCAACACAGCTCACCCCAATCAACTCTTAGATTTCCTCCCTTATCTCTATCCTTATTCAATCCCCTTACCCTCTTAAACTCTTCCTGACAGACTTTTATTTCAGTTCCACTACTTCCTTTTCCTGTACATAAAAATTAATCACTTAATTTGCTGTCATTGTGACTTGAACCTGGGTCCTCCCCAAGCTTCCACACGCCACTACAACCTTCCCAGTGGCGTCACATGCCACTTTACCTCTTGCTTCCTTGTGATCCATTTTTCACAAATAATTCCTAAAAGCCCAATTTATCAGAACCCCTTTCTCTTATAGAATTAAATTTAATTAAAACTACCGGGTTTTATCCTAAGCTTGGGCCTTCTAGAGGCCCACCAACATGATTAATCCTACACATAACAAACAGAACACAGAATTTTAAATTTTACAACTTTTACAGAATTCCCAAAAATTGGGGCGTTACAAATCCGATTAGGGTCTAAATTTAGCCTGGACTGGTAATTCAGATCTGAGCTCATTAAGGGTGTTTGTCGTTATAAAGGATTTAGCCTGGACTGGTAATCCTGTCATCACCTTATGAGTTCATATAATGGGGGATTAAGCTTGGACTGGTAATCCTGCCATATGATGTGAGGTTCGCGGGAGTGTGTATATGAAATGATCATTCGTATGAATTGACGAATAATGGGTATTCCATCGAGATTTCCTAGAAATTTAACGAGATTAACATCGTATATATATATATATATATATATATATGTGAATGGAATGTTGAAAGATGAGCTCATCTAGTTAAATTACATGATACATGACTATGTGACTAACTCATTGATTGAGTGTATGTGATAGGAAATTATTTCATAATGGATGATTTCATGGTTTAAGTGTGGATGTATGCTAATTACTTGGTAAGTTTACTTTCTATTTATTCGAGCTTACTAAGCATGAAAATGCTTACCCCCTCTCTTTTCCCTATTTTACAAATCTCAAGGACTCATAAGGATTGGAAGACGGTTGGAGAAGCAACGCACTATCAACTAGTCAAGCTTTGGTAGAAAAACACTTCTATTTTGTTAATGGCATGTATAGGGCTTTGAGTATTTTGTCATATGTGTCAATTGAATTACAAAATGAATGCATTTAAATATGTATTCATCTTTTTGTATAAGGCCATGGAAATTGGCATATTTGGAAATAGGCTATGACCTGCCTTTATATGCATGTTTATGTTCTTATATGATGGGTTGCTACAATTGGCAATGAGTTCAAAAACGAGCCAAATTTTGAATGTGCTACAATAACACAAGAACCCATAAATACTAGATGGGAAATAACCTTTTTGTATAAAACCAATGATATGAGGTTTCCATACAACTAACTTCATCAAGATCATTTACAAGTGTACAATCATGTTTTACTTTGAATTTGGTATCCATTAAGAAGAAGAAGTAGAAAGGGGTGACTAAAGGCTTGGAAAATAGCCTATTAAGGTCCACATGGTTAGACACACGGGCGTGTATCTAGGCCATGTGTGACACACGGTCCATCCCCATGGGCGTGTGGTATGGCCGTGTGTCCCCTGCACCTAAAACTTTAAGTCAAATTAGCACACGGGTAGGACACACGGGCGTCTGTCTTAGCAGTGTTAATTTAACAGAATGCTCAAGTTTTGGACACTGGGTGAGCCCACGGGCGTGTGTCTTAGCCGTGACTAAAAGTTAGTGTTCCCACGGGTTAGAGGCATGGACGTGCCCTAGGCCATACGGGCGTGGGTGACCACACGGCCCATCATACACGGGCGTGTGACACTTCTAAGTAAGGAAATTTTTTAAAGTTATTAAATGTTCCCGGTCCTATCCTGAACTATCTCTATGTATATTTAGGGCCTTGAAGGTCCATTTAAGGGACAAGATGTGAATGCCTGAAAGTTTCAAATCTGAGCTAAACTTGGTAAGTCAATTCAGCATGTTTTAAATGTAAAGTTCCGGTAATACCTCGAACCCTATCCTGATAACGAATACGGGTGAGGGGTGTTTCAAATATACCATTCAATTCCTAATCTCAAATCATCAATATAAACACTTCCAATTTTGCATCATTTAGTCTAATCTCATAAACATACCAAACTCATTTCTTAACCATTTTCTATCCATAATACCTACTATCAACAAGCATCACATAACCATCATCTAACACATCACACAAGCCATAAGCACATATATATACATGATCAACTATACCAAAATAAGCCAACTCCTATGGCTATATACAAAACCAATCTTTAGACATTTACAAGCCAATTCAAATGGCTAAATTCTTTATCAAACCATAACCAAAATGACCATAATCCTATACATGCCATATACTCAAAATACTTAAGTTCAAAAGCACCAAAGTGATAGTTGGATAGTGTGATGAAGTCTCCAATGATTCTTGAATTTGAGCTAGCTTTAAATTTACTATAAAACACGAAAAAAAAAATAAACAATGTAAGCTATAAAACTTAGTAAGCTTGTATGAAAATAATAAGCAAAACTCACCATTTAATTACCATTCAAATATATGCATATAACATACTACAAAATATTTAACCACAATGTTAACATATTTTCAATCACCTATTTAACCATGAACTCAATTATTTCATATGTTCAATCATATACATTTTCCGTACATACCTGTATTGATATGTATCTATTTCTCACCATTTCATATCTTTGATATACCCGTTGAACCATTTGGAGTAATACAAGATACTTAAGAATCTCGTACCCTAATTGCCAATATATATAGCCGAAGCTATCTCAATATCATATCTCAACAATGCTTTATTTCAAGCTATCAATGAGTCTCCTCAAACAAGCTGACGGTCATGACGTAACTACAAGTGCTGCTCACACAAGCTAACAAGAATCCGCAACACGTGCTAGATAACTCAACCACTGCTAAGATGTACGGACAAGCACCCAAAACAATAATAAGCCCTAATGACATGTCATTTGTATCCTAATCTATTCCTAAGGTTCAATCGAGATTTCTCATTTTTCGAATTGTCATCAAATATGTCCGCAAGGTTGTATTCACAATTTATAGAATATCAAAGCATTTAAAACACAAATATAATAATGCTTATTACATACGAACTTACCTCGAATGTAAAAACGGTGAATTAAGTTGCTTAGTCAGAAACTTTATTCTTTCCCCGATCTAAGTCTGTATTTCGCCTTTCTTGATCTAAACAATATTAACTTTAGCTTATTTAATTATCACTCTATTCAATTTAGTCCAAAATACACATTAAGGAAAATTTACACTTTTCCCCTAAAATTTTAACATTTTTACAATTTAGTCCTTATTCTATAAAATCACAAATTCATGAAATTGAACCAAAATCCATGCTAGCCAAATTTCAATTAGGTCCCTAGAAGTCCATATTTTTCATTTATTTCACAATTTAAGCACAAAATTGATATATTTCACAATTTAATCCCTAATTGAACATTTTACTAAAAATCACTTAACAAATATTGTTTATCTAAAAACAAGCATGCATTTTCTACCATTAAACATCAAAAAACACATAGATTCATTAATGGTAAAACCCTAAACCTTTAAAACTTTTGTAAAATAGTCCCTGGGCTAGCTAGATTAAGTTACAACGATCTCAAAAACATAGAAATCATTAAAAACGGGACAAAATTGAACTTACATGCATTAAAAAATGCTTGGCCGGACCTTGAAGCTATTTTAATGGCTTCCTTCTTGCTAATTCTAGTTAGCAGAAACATGAACAAAGTGAAATTTTGGTTTTATTTTTACTTAATATTAATTTATAACTAATTTACTTATTTAACCTTATTCAAATAACCTTTCAAGCCATTAAAAGATGTCAATATTTGTTCACTAACTTTATAAATGGGCTAATTACCACTTAAGGACCTTTACTTTAAGGTTCTATAGCTATTTGACACCTTTAACTATTAGAACACAAGTTTTACACTTTACGCGATTTAGTCCTTTTTAATCAAATTAAGCACTCAAACAATAAAATTTCTTAACAAAAATTTCACACAAACATACTATCATGATGAAGACATTAAAATAATAATAAAATATTTATTTTGACCACATATTTGTGGTCTTAAAACTACTATTTTTATTTGAATAAAACGGGCTGTTACAACTCTCCCCCAAAGGAATTTTTGTCCCTAAAACTATTGCCAGAAAAGAGGTTAGGGTATTGTTTTCTCATAGCTTCTTCGGGCTCACACGTAGCCTCTTTGACAGTGTGCCGTTGCTACAAAAACTTCACCAAAGCTATGCATTTATTTCTTAACTCTTTAACTTCTCGACCTTAAATTCAGACCGGTTCTTCGTTATATGTCATATCAGGCTGAATTTCTATCTCAGACGGAGAAATCACATGTGATGGAATCTTTTCTAATTCTGACGATAAATCTAGCCGATATGCTACAGGCCCTATTCTTTCAATAATTTCATACGGCCTGATAAATCGTGGACTCAGTTTAACTTTGCAACCAAAACAAATAATTTTCTTCCACGAAGATACTTCAAAAATGCTTTGTCACCAATACGAAATTCAATGTCTTTACATTTCAAATCCGTGTACGATTTTTGTTGATGTGAAGCTACTTTCAGATTGTTGTGAATTACTTTTATTTTCTCTTCAGTTTCTCTGATTAAATCAACCCCGTGAATCTTTTTCTCACTAAGCTCGGTCCAACACAATGGAGTTAGGCATTTGAGACCATATAATGCTTTATATGGTGCTATCTTTATGCTCGATTGAAAGTTGTTGTTATACGCGAATTCAAACAACGACAAATATCTCTCCCAGTTGCCATCAAATTCTAAAACACAACAACGATGCATATCTTTGAGAATTTGTATCACTCTCTCAAACTGACCATCGGTTTGTGGATCAAATGCGATGCTAAATTTCAACTACATACACAGAGCTTCTTGTAATTTCTTCTAGAATTATGACGTAAACCTCGGATCTTTATCCGAAATAATCAAAACTGGCACACAGTGAAATCTAACAATCTCAGAGATGTACAATTCAGCCAATATATCAAACAAATAATCTATACGTGTGACAGCCCTAATGTGACCCTAGTCGGGAAGTGGTTTCGGGACCACAAAACCGAGTCATAAAAATAATTAACTGTCCTATTTGATGCTTATTATATGTATATATGCATGTGTGAAAAATTTCATATTTGAATTTTGTTAATTGTAGGTGAATTTAGGTAAATAGGACTTATGTGAGAAAATTTAGAAATGTGCTAGGCAAATGTTAAAGTGGCCTATTGATGAATGTTAGAAAATGTTGTCCTTGCATGTCAAAATACCCAAAAGTTGAGCTAGTTGTAACACCCCGAACCCGAGACCGTTGCCGGTGTCGGACACGAGGGGTTAACAAGCCAAAACCACTTATGGCACCGACCAATTTGACATTCCCAGGCAAGCTGGAAAACTGCGTCGCTGTCGCCTTAAAAAGTATATCTCGAGTTTCACAACTCAGAAACTGATTCCATAAATTTTACCAGAATTTAGACTCATATATCCATCCATGGATTTATTTCTAGAATTTTTGGTTGGGCCAATTGGTACAGTTTATTAGTTAAAGTCGCCCATGTTACAGGGGTTGACTACACTGACCTTCGCGCGTTACAACTTGAATATCTCTCTGTACAGGGTTTCAATACTGATACCGTTTGTTTCAAATGAAACTAGACTCAAAAAGGAATCTGAAAATATAAGGCATGACTTCTAATTCATTCTGGATAATTTATGGAAAATTTTCAAAGTCGCGACTGAGGACCCAGAAACCGTTCTGGCCCTGTCTCACGAGAACTTTAATATCTCTCGGTATACTGATCATATGATCGTTTTGTTACTTTCATATGAAAATAGACTTGTCAAGGTTCGATCACATAATTTATTCACTATTTAACACCATTCCTACAAATTTTGGTGATTTTTCACATCCACATCACTGCAGCTGGCAGCCTCTGTTTTTAAGGTAGGCTTTACCTATATTGTAGTTCCCATGGACCAACTATAGTCTAGTCATACTTAGGTCCACATATGATCATATTTAACCATTCCAATGGCTGATCATGTGACCAACTCTCTCATTCCAAACCATAATCACATCATGAAACCAAATATAATTACAAACCACATATGGTCAAATTCCATACTCCACTATTACGAACCATTTTCGCATGGCCGTACACATATACATCACAAGTACTTAAAAATAACCGAGGGTAGTCCTATACATGCCATATCCAAAACTCAACTAAAGGAGTACCAAAAAGGGCTTTGATAGTGTGGTTGACTTCAACTTCTATGATCCCGAATCCGATCGCTAACGAGCAAAATCTATAAACAGAGAAACAAAGAAACGGAGTAAGCAATTTATGCTTAGTAAGTTTCGAGCCATAATATACACACAACCAAAGCATAGCATTCAAGTAGCTAAACAATAATTCATATGCACAATTTCTCAAAGACATGCTTACTTCACAATCCCAACTCTTATATTCATACGCAAATAACGGCCTAGTTAATGCCGATAGTTCATTTATCATTAGAGCGAATATTCGTACGCATTTACTCATAGTGTGCAAAGCACACACAAAACATACCTTGTTGTTGGGAATTTCACATGTGCAATAACTGAAAATTTTCCAGCAGCTTATAAATTTCAATTCACATACCTTCGGAGTTTATCCGGATATAGCTACTCGTTCAAAACACCTTCGGGACATAGCCCGGTTATGGTAACCCGCACAAATGCCTTCGGGACTTAACCCGGATATCACAACTCGCACAATTGCCTTCGGGCTTAGCCCGAGTATCATAGCTCGCACAATTGCCTTCGGGCTTAGCCCGGATATCACTCGAACATTCATACACATCTTTGTTTCATTTTCACAACAAAACTTTTATGCACAATTCACTTAACAAAAATATCATTTCGGCTCAATGGCCATATACAAGGGCAGAATTTCGATTGCTTATTACTTCATTCAATCGAATCAAAATCTAAGTTTCGATACTCGAAAACTTACCTCGGATGTTGTCGAATGATTCCGATGGCTATTCGACTACTTTTTCCTTCCCTTTATCGGATTTGGTCCTCTTTGCTCTTGAGCTTAATTTAGCAAATAAATTGATTCAATCATTTGAGTATCAAAAGAGGAACTCAAGGCACTTAGCCCACATATATTCACTAGACATTAAAGTCACATAAGTACGAATTCATGAATCGACTCAACACACAAAGCCTTCAACATGCTTACTCATGGCGAACAACACAACCTCTTAGGTACTCATTCATGGGCCGATTATGCATGTTGATGTTGAGGCCAATTACATGTTTAATACCACACATGCATGGCACACATTTTACTAGCTAATGCTTTATATATTGTAGCTCAATACACATCTATCATTTGCTTCATAATCAAAACACAATCACATGAAAATACATACTTTGAGGTAGTATATATGTCATTCCAACACATCATGTGCAAACATATATATATATATATAGGTGCATGGCGAATCTCAAGGGTTCATACCCGTCCAAACACAAATTTTACCAATCAAGTAACAAGCATAAATCATGCTCATGAATGCACCATGGTCGAATACATCACAACCATACCCTTTTAACTTTGGTCATGGTTAAACAAAGAATTCAATGTCCTACTCAAGAATACTAAAAGAAATTTCAAGAGTAGTCAATCCATCATTACATGCATCATCAACAAGCTTCACATTTAGCATGCAATGGCTTTAACACAATATCAACCTTGGCCAAATACCATTTTCATGGCATAACAAGGATTTGAACCATGGCTAACATGCACATCAAGTTAGCAACCAAAACAAGCATGAACCTCATGACACAACCTTAAACATACCTTAATCTTGATGCAATTATAGCCGAATCTCCTTCTAGTTCTCTTCTAAACCAAGCATGAAGCAAAAATCCTTCCTTTTCCTTAGTATTTTCGGCCAAAGAAGAGAAAATGGATGAACAAAATTTTTTCTTTGCTTCTCTTTCACTCACGGCAAAAAGGGGGAAAGGATGAGCAAATTTTGATTTTTTGTTTCTCTTCCTACATGCTTAATTTTTTATCATTTATCACATCATGCATTAACAAAACATGTCATAACATGTTTTCCTTGCCCATATTCCCTTGTCATGGCCGGCCACTATACCATCTTTGGGGAAATTTGACATGCAAATCCCTTATTTTTGCATGCATGATCAACTAGTCATCACACATTTCCCCATCATACTTTCAAAGTTTACTACTAGGTCCTTTCTAGTGAAATTCACATTTATAATTCTAAATTGAAACATCAAAATGTCATACACAAATTAACACATATCATAGGCATCAAAATAAATTTTTAAATTATTTTTATGCCTCGGTTTTGTGGTCCCGAAACCACATCCCGACTAGGGTCAATTTTGGGCTATCACACTAGTGGCCGGCCATGCTATGGGATTAACCATATTATAAACACTTTGTGTTAATGTGGCATGTAGGAAACAATAAAATAAAAAGTTAGTAATAAAGAAATGGAAAAAGGAAAATGATGAAAAAAATGTCCATCCTTTAACATCTTTGGCCGAAAAGTTTAAGGAGAAAGGAAGAAGAAAGGTTGAAGAGGTTCAGCCATGCATGTAACTAGGCTAAGGTATGTTTGATGTTGCTCCATGAGATTCATGTATATTTTTAGTTGTTAGCTTGAGTCCTACCTAGCCCATGGTTTAAATCTTTGCTATGTGAGGGAGATGATACTCGACCATGGGTGTTGTCTTCTTGGTTGATGTTTGATGTTGTGTTGATGAGGTATGAAGATGATAGAGTGTGTGTGAGAATTTGAAAAAGGTAGGTCTTAGCAACTTCATGAAGCAATCGGCCATGGTATATCCATAAGTATGATTTATGCTTGTTATGTCATTCATGGTTAAAATGATTCGCCGCTTCATGTAAAAATAAAATATACATGTGAATTTGGTTATTATATTTGGTTGAGGTGTTATACATGATTTGGTATTAAATGATATTAGGTTATATTCGAACGTAGAAAGAGTTTATTTTGATATGCTTATTACATGGTAGGTAAGATTTGTGTTTTGGATATATGTTTATATTTGGTTAATGATTTATTCTTGTGAAGTATAAATTTGTAACATGAATTGAGTTGGAAGTTATTATAATGTATTTGTGCATTCGAGTATATGATGAAAATATATGAGATGGTTATAATCAACTTTGTGATTCGGCTCTTACACACATATATATATATTTGCACATGATGTATTGGTATGACATATATATTATCTCAAGGTATATATTTATATATGGTGGTGTTTCAGTTATGGAGTAAATGATGGATGCGTATTGAGTTATAATATGTAATGCATTAGTTAGTAAAATGTATGTCATTTATATGTGGTATTAAGTATATAATTGGCCTCAACCTAGACATGCATATTCGGCCATAGGAAGAAGATTGGTGTTGCATGTATTCGGTTAGAGGCAAGCATATTGATGCTTTTATCTTGGCTTAGACAATCGGCTAAAAGGGAGTGTGGGTTAATATGTTGAGTTGATTCATGATTTCATATGTATGTGACTTTAATGTCTAATGTATATATATATGGGCTAAGTACCTTGAATTCCTCCTTTCGATGCTCAAATGATTAAATCAATTTATTTGTTAAATTAAGCTCAAGAGCAAAGGGGAACTAAATCAGATAAAGGGAAGGAAAAAGTGGTCGAATAGCCATCGAAATCGTTCGACAACATCCGAGGTAACTTTCGAGTAACGAGACTTAGTTTACAATTTGATTAAGTCATGACGTATGAGCATAACAAATATACGGTGATATGATGATTCTACTTGAATTATAGGTTGAGTAAATTAGTCTATGCGTATGACGGGTAGCCGTATGTGCATAGAGATCATGTCATAAAGCAAACTAAACCATGCTGTTTGTATGTGGTTAGTGAGCCGAAAATGGGATTGCTTAATACGTGACTTGTGTTTGAACTCTAATTATGAAAATGAAATATAGATGTGCCATGATTTATTGATATGTGCATGAATATTTGGATGATAATGGGCTAAGTCCCAAGGCATTTATGCTAGTGACTAGTTCCGGCCGAGTCCCAAGGCATTTGTGCGAGCTACTATATCCGGCTAAGTCCGAAGGCATTTGTGCGAGTTACTATATCCGGGCTAAGTCCCGAAGGCATTGGTGCGAAGTTACTATATCCGGCTATGTCCGAAGGCATTCGAGCGAGTAGCTATATCCGGTTAAATCTGAAGGTACTTGGCTTGGGAATGAGCGACCTTGCTGTAATAGTTTCAATTAATACGCTCGTAAAATCCCAAATGATGAGGTATGTTTCAGATATGCATTGAATTAGTTGATCCCTTACGGATAGTATTCGCCAATCGATAAATGAGCTACCGCCTTTGGCTAAGTTGATCTTTTGTGTATGAATATAAGGGTTGGTAATGTGAAGTAAGTATGATATTGAGAATTTGTGCATATGAAATTATCTGTTTAGCCATATGAATGCTACACTTTAGTTGTGTCTACTTTCATGGCTCAAAACTTACTAAGCATTAAATGCTTACTCCGTTTCTTTGAATCTCTGTTTTATAGGTTTTGGTTCGTCAGCTATCGGACTCGGGATTGTCGAAGTCGAAGTCATCCACACTATCAAAGCCCTTTTTGGTACACTTTTGGTTGAACTTTGAAATGGCATGTATAGGACTACCCTTTTGATGTTGGTCATGTACCTTTCGGTATTGTACAAATTTGGATAGCCATGCGAAAATGGCTTATATATATATTTTGAGCACAATGTTATAACCATCTTGTATGTATATGGTTATTGAGAGGTGTGGATATGCTTGGCAATGATTGGCCGTTGGAATGGTTAATCACAACCATATTTTGTGCTATATATGCTAAAAGGGTTAGTTAAATCATGGAAACTATGTAATAGGTAAAGTCTACCCTAAAGGCAGATGCTAACAGCAGCAGCGGTGTGAATTTGAAAAATCACTAAAATAGTAGGAATGGAGTTAAATAGTGAATAAATTATGTAATCTAACCTTGATGAATCTACTTTCATATGGAAGAAACGAAACGGTCATATGAGTCGGATTTTAAGAGATATCTAAATTTTCGTGGGACAGGGCCGGAGCGATTTCTGGATCCCCTGATCTGACTTTGGAAATTCATTATAAATTAACCAGAGATAATTAGAAGTCATGCCATATATGTATAGATTCCTTTTTGAGTCTCGTTTCCTTAGAAACAAACGGCATAAGTATTGAATCCCTGTACAGGGAGATATATAAGTCGTAATGCATGAAGGTCAGAGCAGTCGAACCCTGTAACAGGGGAGACTTTAACTAATAAACTGTACTAATTGGCCCGACCAAAAATTATAGAAAAAAATTTGTAGATGGATATATGAGTCTAGTTTCAGGGAAAATTTACAAAACTGATTTTTGAGTTTTGGAACTCAAGATATGATTTTTAAGGTGACAGTGACGCAGTTAGCCAGCTAGTCTGGAAATTTTTAAAATGGACTGTAAAAATAAGGGAATTAAGTCTGTTAACCCCTCGTGTCTGACTCTGGCAACGGTCTCGGGTACGGGGTGTTACAATTTTATTGGTATCAGAGCTACAGTTTAGTCGATTCTAGGACTACCGTACTACGTTTGGGTCTAGCTATACATGCCATTATGTGATTATTTGATAGTGTGGTGATTTCTAACAATTGAAAATGTGGTTATTTATAGTAATGGATCCCGATCCCGACTGAGCGGTAGCTGATGATCTTCAGAGTGTAGCGTCTGCTCCCGTACAAGGGACAGCGCCGGCGGACTCTCAACCTATTGCTAGCAATCCGAATGATGAAGCTAGACAAGCTTTCTATAACGTGATGAATGATTGGTTCAACCAATACATTCGAACTAATACGGCTGTTCCACAACCTCCATTCCCGACTAATGCCACCCCCACACCTACAATACCTCCGGCAACTGACCAAATAAGGTCAAATAAACCCCAGTTGATGAATCAAAACACGGCTATCTTGAATTTAAAGCTACGGACAATGATGATGCCGAGCAAGCTGAATTTTGGTTGGACAACACTATCTGGGTACTCGATGAGCTATCTTGCACACCCGATGAGTGCCTAAAGTGTACTATCTCCTTGCTACGTGATTCTGCCTATTATTTGTGGAATACGTTGATTTCACAGCCTCGAGAGCAAGTAACTTGGGAGTTTTTCCAAACCGAGTTTGAAAGAAGTATATCGATCGAGATTCATTGACCAAAAGCGGAAGGAATTTCTTGAACTTAAACAAGGTTCCATGTCGATTCATCGACTATGAACGAAAGTTTGTAAGGCTTAGCCGGTACGCGCGAGAATGCATTTCCTCAGAAGCCGTAATGTGTAAATGTTTCGAGGATGGACTGAATGATGATATAAAGCTGTATGTTGGCATTTTAGAAATCCGAGAATTTGTGGTACTTGTCGAGCGAGCTTGCAAAGCCGAGGAGCTCAATAAGGAGAAAAGGAAAGCTGATATGGGAGCAAAGGAGTTTCGTAAGAGATCTTCGGGAAAGCCCTTCCAATAGTCATCGAAGAAATTTAGAGATGACTTAGGCCGGTCTAGAGACACTTCGGGTTTTGCTAGACGAGATCGTGACCGACCCCCTGTGAGTGCACGAGTCACTTCGGTCGCTAGTGTTGGAAATGATCGTCGAGACAGAACGGAGTGTCAGTATTGTGGTAAATGGCATTCGGGGAGTTGTAGATTCCATGACCGCTCCTGTTACAAGTGCGGGTCAGCCGACCACTTTATTAAAGATTGCCCGAGATTGTTTGAACAGAACGTAAATCAGAGTGGGAAACCTGGTGCTACTACTGCTCGAGGTAGACCATCTAGGAATACGGGCAATGCTAGTAGCGGTCAGAGAGGATCTAGAGATGCTACAACCAGATCTGAGGCTCGTGCTCCTGCTAGAGCTTATGCTATACGAACACGCGAGGATGCTTCCTCGCCAGATGTTATTACCGGTACTTTTACTCTCTTTGATACTAATGTGATTGCTTTGATTGACCCTGGTTCTACTCATTCTTATATATGTGAAACCTTAGCATCCAGAAAGACTCTACCTGTTGAGTCTACTTAGTTTGTAATTCGAGTGTCAAATCCCTTGGGTCGTTACGTGCTTGTCGACAAAGTGTGTAAGAAATGTCCCCTAGTAATTCGAGGTTCCTGTTTTCTGGCGGACTTGATGCTTTTGCCGTTTGATGAATTTGATGTTATTCTTGGTTTGGATTGGTTGACCGTGCATGATGCGGTTGTGAATTGCAAAAGCAAGACTATTGATTTGAGGTGCGCAAATAATGAGATAATCCGAGTTGAGTCTACTGTCTTGAATGGATTGCCAATAATAATATCCTCGATGTTAGCCCAAAATATGTGAGAAAGGGGTGAAGCGTATCTTGCATACGTGCTTGATAATAAAGAGCCAGAAAGGAAACTTGAATCTATGCCGGTGGTTTGTGAATACCCGGATGTTTTTCCCGAAGAATTACCGGGTTTACCACCTGTTTGGGAGGTAGAGTTTGGTATTGAGCTTGTGCCTGGAACTACGCCGATTTCGATAGCTCCGTATCGTATGGCACCAACCGAGTTAAAGGAGTTGAAAGCTCAGTTGCAAGAGTTGACGGATAGAGGTTTTGCTCGACCAAGTTTCTCACCTTGGGTGCACCAAGATTGTTTGTGAAAAGAAGGACGGAACCATGAGGTTGTGCATCGACTATCGTCAACTGAATAAGGTGACAATAAAGAATAAATATCCGATACCGCGCATTGACAATTTGTTTGATCAACTAAAGGGAGCCTCGGTGTTTTCAAAGATAGATTTGAGATCGGGTTATTACCAGTTGCAAATTCGAGATTCGGATATACCCAAAACTGCTTTCAGAACGAGATACGGCCACTACGAGTTTTTAGTGATGCCGTTTGGGCTCACTAATGCCCCTGCAGTATTTATGGATTTGATGAATCGAATCTTCAGACCGTATTTGGACCGGTTTGTAGTTGTGTTTATTGATGACATCTTGGTCTACTCAAGAGATGAAACTGAGCATGCTGAGCACCTAAGATTAGTGTTGTAGATTTTACGAGATAAGTAGTTATATGCTAAGTTCAGTAAGTGTGAGTTCTGGTTAAGGGAGGTGAGCTTCTTGGGTCATGTGGTATTCGCATCGGGTATTCGAGTAGATCCGAGCAAAATTTCAGCCATACTTAACTGGAAGCCTCCGAGAAATATTATTGAGGTTCGAGCTTTTTGGGACTTGCTTACATTACTCTTGACGGTTTGTAAAAGGTTTCTCGATGATAGCCACACCAATGACGAAGCTACTTCAAAAATATGTTAAGTTCGAATAGACGGAAAAATGTCAGAAAAGTTTTGATCAACTGAAAACTTATTTCACTGAAGCTCCAATTCTAGTGCAGCCCGAATCAGGCAAAGAGTTTGTCATTTATAGTGATGCCTCCCTACTTGGGTTGGGTTGCGTATTGATGCAAGAAGGTCGAGTTGTAGCCTATGCATCGAGACAATTGAAGCCACACGAGAAAAATTATCCGACCCATGATCTCGAACTAGCTGCCATCATGTTCGCCTTGAAAATTGGCGACATTATTTATTTGGTGAGAAGTGCCATGTATATTCGGATCACAAAAGTCTCAAATATTTGATGACTCAACGAGACTTAAATTTGTGACAAAAACGTTGGCTCGAGTTGTTGAAAGATTATGAGCTTGTCATTGACTATCACAAGGGAAAGGCTAATGTGGTTGCGGATGCCTTAAGTCGTAAATCACTGTTTGCTTTACGAGCGATGAATGTACACTTGTCCATTCTATCCGATAATGTGTTCGTGACAGAATTAAAGGCCAAACCATTGTTGATCCATCAAATTCGTGAAGCTCAGAAAGTCGATGATGAATTGGTTGCAAAACGGGCTGAATGCGTTTCGAATATGGAATCAGAGTTCCAAATTGATGATGATGATTGTTTGAGGTTCAGAAGTCGTTTGTGTGTTCCAAGAAATTCAGAACTTATTTCGATGATTCTGAACGAAGCTCATTGTAGCCGAATGTCAATTCACCCGGGGAGTATGAAAATGTACAACGATCTGAGACATCAGTTTTGGTGGCATGGTATGAAACGAGACATTTCCGATTTTGTTTTGAGGTGTTTAATATGTCAACAAGTGAAAGCGGAACATCAAGTACCTACAGGTTTACTTCAGCCGATCATGATACCTGAATGGAAATGGGATCGAGTCACGATGGATTTTGTATTTGGGTTGCCATTGTCGGCAAGTAAGAAAGACGCGATTTGGGTTGTTGTTGATAGGCTGACTAAGTCGGCTCACTTTTTCCCCGTACGTACGGATTTTTCATTGGATAAACTAGCTGAATTGTATGTTTCTCAGATTGTGAGATTGCACGGGGTACCGATTTCTATTGTGTCGGATAGAGATCCGAGATTCACTTCGCGATTTTGGAAGAAATTGTAAGAAGCTTTGGGTACCAAGCTGCATTTTAGCACCGCTTTTCATCCACAAACCAATGGTCAATCCGAGCGGATAATTCAGATACTTGAGGATATGTTGAGATGTTGCATCCTCGAGTTTAGTGGTTCATGGGAGCGGTATTTACCTTTGATTGAATTCGCTTACAACAATAGTTTTCAATCAAGTATTAGGATGGCACCTTACGAGGCTTTGTACGGGCGTAAATGCCGTACGCCATTGTTTTGGACCGAGCTCGGTGAAAGTAAAATTTTCGAAGTCTATTTGATTAAAGATGCTGAACAGAAAGTAAAAATAATTCGTGAAAGTCTGAAGGCAGCATCAGACCGTCAGAAGTCGTATGCGGATTTAAAATGAAGAGATATTGAGTATCAGGTGGGAGACAAAGTGTTTCTTAAGGCCTCACCTTGGAAAAAGATACTCAGATTTGGCCGTAAGGGCAAACTGAGTCTGAGGTTCATAGGGCCATATGAAGTATCCGAACGAATTGGTCCAGTTGTGTATAGATTGATTTTGCCCCCTGAACTTGAAAAGATTCACGACGTCTTTCATGTTTCGATGCTTCGACGTTATAGATCTAATCCTTCGCACATAATAAGTCCCTCCAAGGTTGAAATTTAAGCCGATATGAGTTATGACGAAGAACCGATTCGTATCCTGGCTCGTGAAGTGAAGGAATTGAGAAGCAAAAGGATTCCGTTAGTAAAAGTGTTATGGCTCAAACACGGAATCGAAGAAGCTACTTGGGAAACCGAGTCATAAAAATAATTAACTGTCCTATTTGATGCTTATTATATGTATATATGCATGTGTGAAAATTTTCATATTTGAATTTTGTTAATTATAGGTGAATTTAGGTAAATAGGACTTATGTGAGAAAATTTAGAAATGTGCTAGGCAAATGTTAAAGTGGCCTATTGATGAATGTTAGAAAATGTTGTCCTTGCATGTCAAAATACCCAAAAGTTGAGCTAGTGGCCGGCCATGCTATGGGATTAACCATATTATAAACACTTTGTGTTAATGTGGCATGTAGGAAACAATAAAATAAAAAGTTAGTAATAAAGAAATGGAAAAAGGAAAATGATGAAAAAAATGTCCATCCTTTAACATCTTTGGCCGAAAAGTTTAAGGAGAAAGGAAGAAGAAAGGTTGAAGAGGTTCGGCCATGCATGTAACTAGGCTAAGGTATGTTTGATGTTGCTCCATGAGATTCATGTATATTTTAGTTGTTAGCTTGAGTCCTACCTAGCCCATGGTTTAAATCTTTGCTATGTGAGGGAGATGATACTCGGCCATGGGTGTTGTCTTCTTGGTTGATGTTTGATGTTGTGTTGATGAGGTATGAAGATGATAGAGTGTGTGTGAGAATTTGAAAAAGGTAGGTCTTAGCAACTTCATGAAGCAATCGGCCATGGTATATCCATAAGTATGATTTATGCTTGTTATGTCATTCATGGTTAAAATGATTCGGCTATGCTTCATGTAAAAATAAAATATACATGTGAATTTGGTTATTATATTTGGTTGAGGTGTTATACATGATTTGGTATTAAATGATATTAGGTTATATTCGAACGTAGAAAGAGTTTATTTTGATATGCTTATTACATGGTAGGTAAGATTTGTGTTTTGGATATATGTTTATATTTGGTTAATGATTTATTCTTGTGAAGTATAAATTTGTAACATGAATTGAGTTGGAAGTTATTATAATGTATTTGTGCATTCGAGTATATGATGAAAATATATGAGATGGTTATAATCAACTTTGTGATTCGGCTCTTACACACATATATATATATTTGCACATGATGTATTGGTATGACATATATATTATCTCAAGGTATATATTTATATATGGTGGTGTTTCAGTTATGGAGTAAATGATGGATGCGTATTGAGTTATAATATGTAATGCATTAGTTAGTAAAATGTATGTCATTTATATGTGGTATTAAGTATATAATTGGCCTCAACCTAGACATGCATATTCGGCCATAGGAAGAAGATTGGTGCTGCATGTATTCGGTTAGAGGCAAGCATATTGATGCTTTTATCTTGGCTTAGACAATCGGCTAAAAGGGAGTGTGGGTTAATATGTTGAGTTGATTCATGATTTCATATGTATGTGACTTTAATGTCTAATGTATATATATATGGGCTAAGTACCTTGAATTCCTCTTTTCGATGCTCAAATGATTAAATCAATTTATTTGTTAAATTAAGCTCAAGAGCAAAGGGGAACTAAATCAGATAAAGGGAAGGAAAAAGTGGTCGAATAGCCATCAAAATCGTTCGACAACATCTGAGGTAAGTTTCGAGTAACGAGACTTAGTTTACGATTTGATTAAGTCATGACGTATGAGCATAACAAATATACGGTGATATGATGATTCTACTTGAATTATAGGTTGAGTAAATTAGTCTATGCGTATGACGGGTAGCCGTATGTGCATAGAGATCGTGTCATAAAGCAAACTAAACCATGCTGTTTGTATGTGGTTAGTGAGCCGAAAATGGGATTGCTTAATACGTGACTTGTGTTTGAACTCTAATTATGAAAATGAAATATAGATGTGCCATGATTTATTGATATGTGCATGAATATTTGGATGATAACCGGGCTAAGTCCCAAGGCATTTGCGCTTAGTGACTAGTTCCGGCTGAGTCCCAAGGCATTTGTGCGAAGCTACTATATCCGGCTAAGTCCCAAGGCATTTGTGCGAAGTTGCTATATCTGGCTAAGTCCCAAGGCATTGGTGCGAGTTACTATATCCGGCTATGTCCCGAAGGCATTCGAGCGAGTAGCTATATCCGTTAAATCCAAGGTACTTGGCTTGGGAATGAGCGACCTTGCTGTAATAGTTTCAATTAATACGCTCGTAAAATCCCAGCGATGAGGTATGTTTCGTATATGCATTGAATTAGTTGATCCCTTACAGATAGTATTCGCTCAGTCGATAAATGAGCTACCGGCCTTTGGCTAAGTTGATCTTTTGTGTATGAATATAAGGGTTGGTAATGTGAAGTAAGTATGATATTGAGAATTTGTGCATATGAAATTATCCGTTTAGCCATATGAATGCTACACTTTAGTTGTGTCTAATTTCATGGCTCAAAACTTACTAAGCATTAAATGTTTACTCCGTTTCTTTGAATCTGCTTTATAGGTTTTGGTTCGTCACCATCGGACTCGGGATTGTCGGTTGAAGTCGTCCACACTATCAAAGCCCTTTTTGGTACACTTTTGGTTGAACTTTGAAATGGCATGTATAGGACTACCCTTTTGATGTTGGTCATGTACCTTTCGGTATTGTACAAATTTGGATAGCCATGCGAAAATGGCTTATATATATATTTTGAGCATAATGTTATAACCATCTTGTATGTATATGGTTATTGAGAGGTGTGGATATGCTTGGCAATGATTGGCCGTTGGAATGGTTAATCACAACCATATTTTGTGCTATATATGCTAAAAGGGTTAGTTAAATCATGGAAACTATGTAATAGGTAAAGTCTACCCTAAAGGCAGATGCTAACAGCAGCAGCGGTGTGAATTTGAAAAATCACTAAAATAGTAGGAATGGATTTAAATAGTGAATAAATTATGTAATCGAACCTTGATGAATCTACTTTCATATGGAAGAAACGAAACGGTCATATGAGTTGGATTTTAAGAGATATCTAAATTTTCGTGGGACAGGGCCGGAGCGATTTCTGGATCCCCTGATCTGACTTTGGAAATTCATTATAAATTAACCAGAGATAATTAGAAGTCATTCCATATATGTATAGATTCCTTTTTGAGTCTCTTTTCCTTAGAAACAAACGGCATAAGTATTTAATCCCTGTACAGGGAGATATATAAGTCGTAATGCATGAAGGTCAGAGCAGTCGAACCCTGTAACAGGGGAGACTTTAACTAATAAACTGTACTAATTGGCCCGACCAAAAATTATAGAAAAAAATTTGTAGATGGATATATGAGTCTAGTTTTAGGGAAAATTTACAAAACTGTTTTTTGAGTTTTGGAACTCAAGATATGATTTTTAAGGTGACAGTGACGCAGTTAGCCAGCTAGTCTGGAAATTTTTAAAATGGACTGTAAAAATAAGGGAATTAAGTCTGTTAACCCCTCGTGTCCGACTCCGGCAACGGTCTCGGGTACGGGGTGTTACAATACGTACTGGAATGAAATGTGTAGATTTCATCAGTAGATCAACGACAACCCAAATAGCATCTTTCTTCTTTGGAGACAGGGGTAATCCTAATACGAAATCCATCGTAACTCTATCCCATTTCCACTCTAGTATCATCATAGGCTGTAGCAATCCTAAATGCACCTGATGTTCAGCTTTAACTTGCTGACAAACCAAACATCTCGATACAAACTCATAAATGCCTCTTTTCATGCCCGACCACTAATACAACTCTTTCAAATCATTCTACATTTTAGTACGCCCCGGGTGAATAGATAAACAACCACTGTGTGCTTCATGTAGAATTTTCTAAATAAACTTGGAATTCTTTGGTACACAAATTCTAACTCGGAACATTAAACAATCATCGGATCTGATATGATAGTCTGAATCACTAATTAACTCACATTGCACTCTTTTAGCTTGTAACTCATTATCAAACTTTTAAGCTTCACAAATTTGTTGAAGAAATACTGGTTAGCTTTTAATTTTGCTAGAATCGAACCATCATCAGACAAGGTTATCTGAGTATTCATCCCTCTCAAAGCAAATAAAGATTTTGTAATCAAAGCATCTGCGACTACATTTGTTTTCCCTATATGGTAATCAATCACCAACTTATAGCCTTTCAACAGCTTAAGCCATCTTCATTGTTGCAAATTCAAATCTTTCTGAGTCATTATATATTTCAAGCTCTTGTGGTCGGTAAAGATATGGCACTTTTCACCGTACAAATGATGTCACCAAATTTTTAAATTCAAACACAATAGTAGCCAACTCTAAATCGTGTGATGGGTAATTCTTTTTATGCATTTTCAGCTGTTTGGAGGCATAAGCTATCACTTTTCCCTCTTGCATGAAAACACAACCCAAATCGTTCAATGACGCATCACTGAAAATCACAAACTCATTACCCGACTCAGGTTGAACCAAAACTGGTGCCTCAGTTAACAATGTTTTCAACTGTTTAAGATTGTATTGGCATTTCTTGGACCACTCAAATTTCACATATTTTTGGACCAATCTATTCATCGGTGTAGCAATCATCGAAAATCCTTTAGCAAAACATCGATAATAACCAGCTAAACCTAGAAAGCTTCTAACTTCAGACACATTTATCTATGGTTTCCAATCAACATTTGAAGAAATTTTGCTCGGGTCAACTCGTATGCCTTCAGCTAAAACAATATGTCCTAAAAATCTGACTTTTTGGAGCCCAAACTCACATTTGCTAAATTTAGCAAACAGCTTCTTAACTCTCAAGGTTTGTTGTACAATCCTCAAATGTTCGGCATGCTCAGACTCATCTCATGAATAGATCAGAATGTCATCAATGAATATAACCACAAATCTGTCTAAATACGGTCTAAAGATTTGATTCATCAAATCCATAAAAACTGTAAGAGCATTAGTTAATCCAAAAGGCATAACAAGAAATTCATAATGCCCGTACCTTGTTTTGAACGCAGTTTTCGGCACATCTAAATCCTTAACTCGCAACTGATAGTAGCCAGATCTCAAGTCAATCTTTGAAAACACTGTTGCTCCTTTCAACTGATCAAACAAATCATTGATTCTCGGTAAAGGATACTTGCTCTTTATCGTAACCTTCTTGAGCTAACGATAATTAATACAAAGTCTCATTGATCCATATTTCTTCTTTATGAACAATACTGGTGCACCCTAGGGTGAAAAACTAGGTCGTGCAAAACCTCTATCTGTTAACTCATGTAACTGAGCTTTCAACTTTTTCAACTCTGTCGGAGCCATTCTATATGGAGCTATAGATATTGGTAATGTTCCCGGCACCAATTCAATAGCAAACTCAACCACTCTAATCAGTGGTAACCCCAGTGACTCTTCTGGAAACACATCCGGATACTCACAGACTACTGGCACAGATTCAATTTTTGATTTAAACAGCTTTGTATCCAGTACATAAGCAAGATAAGCTTCGCAACCTTTTCTCACACATCTCTGATGTAACAACCCGATTTAGACCCTATTCAAAACGGTGGTTTTGGGACACGAATCCGAGTTAGAAAATTTTTAAAAAAAATTGTGTTTATTATGTGTGAATTTATATCCGTGAAATTTTCGTGTTTTAATTTTGTCGTTTGAGTGCCCAATTTAATAAAAGGGCTTAATCACGTAAAATGGAAATTTTATGGTTTAATTTCTAAGGGCCGAATTTTTGTTGTCTTTATTGCACGAGGTATTTAAGTTGCAATATTACCATATGAATTAGTGATGGACGGTTGTGGCCTTAATGTGTAAGTTTTAGTTATTAAATATCAAAGGTTAAATTAGTAAAATATGTAATAATATGTATTAAATAAAACATAAAATTTAAAAGCCATTTTGTTCATATTTCTTCCCATGATCAAAACATCAAAGAAAGAAAAGAAATAAAGCTTTTAAGGGTTCGTCCAAAGACTAGCTTGATTAAGGTATGAAACTAGCTCGATTTTTGATAATTTTTACGTTTTTGATATCGTTGCAGTGTAATGTACAAAGCCCATGGTTTAATTTTTTATTTTGATGTATATTTTAAGTTATGCCATTGATGAATAATTGAGCTTTGTGATGTTAGATGATGAATTATGAAAGATATGTTTTGGATTAATATATTTTGTATTGGAATTTTTGATGAATTTGAGTAATTAGGGCTAAATTGCAAAAATAATAAATTGAGGGACTAAAATGTGAAATAAACAAAATGTATGGACTTGCATGAGCAGGGGTAACATTCCGCCTAAGCATGGTGTGTGCAAATTTTGCATGTTTTGTGTTTTGTGTAAATTGGACTAAATTGTAAAAAGTGTAAGACCACGTCTGGGACATTGGCATCGATATGTGATTACGTGTAAAACCCTATTTGGGATAGTGGAATCGATATGTGTTCTCGTGTAAGACCATATCTAGGATGTTGGTATCAATATGTGATTACATGTAAGACCACGTTTGGGACGTTGGCATCGATATGTGATTACATGTAAGACCCTATCTGGGATAGTGGCATCGATATGTGTTACATGTAAGACCATGTCTAGGACGTTGGCATCGATATGTGATTATGTGTAAGACCATGTCTAGGACATCGGCATCATATTTGATTCGTGTAAGACCTTATTTGGGACAGTGGCATCGATATGTGATTACATGTAAGACCATGTCTGGGACATTGGCATTGTACGATATGTGTGATTATCCGAGTATCCTATTCAATTTTGAATGGTTCAATAGGCAATGATAAGTTATGATCGAATGTGTAATCGAGCTAAAGTGATCAGGTATGTAATAGCTAAATTGCCTATTGGAAAATAAGGTAAGTTGACTATTTGATATATGATACAAATTATATATGATGCTAATGAAAATATGTGTATATGAAAAGTATATTCGGCCAAATGTTATGTCTAAGTGATATCATATTTGTGATCTATGTACAAACATATATGAATGGTTATATTTTTCTTTATGACTACAAATTATAAATATACATGAGATGATTCATGAGATACAATCTTGATTATGTATATTTGATTGAGTATAGGTTGTTTCGGGGCCTAATGATATATGTATAAAATAGTAAAATTGTGAAATACATGTTTATACTAAAGGTTAATTGTGCATTCGATTATGTGATAATTAAATGCAAATGATATTTTAATGAAATGCGAAATTATGTATAAGACATGTATAATTTAGTAACTTATTTGCTTATGACTTACTAAGCTATGATAGCTTACCCTGTGTGTATGTTTGCCTCTATTTTATAGAGTTTGGAGACTAGTTACGAGCTCGGGGATCGTCAGCAAAGTCTATCACACTATCAACTACTTTCGGTATTTTTATAAGCGGGACTTCGAACCTATGGCATGTATAGGCTAGATTATATTTGGATATGTTTGATTTTGGTATGTGTATATATACATAAGCCATGCAAAAATGGCTTGTTTATTTTGTTAAGTTCGATTTCAAGGTTTGATCAAATTATTGTTATGTTTGGTTTTGGTTTTGGTGTTTCGGCTATGGTTTATACATAGATAAATATAAGTGAACTTTGTTGATATGCTTTGTAAAGGTTTTATTATGTGATTTGGTATTAAAGTACATTCGGTTATGGCATATAGGTGAAATTATGGTTGGATATATGATTGAGTAATATGCTTAATCAATGGTTGTAGCTTGATCATGTTCAAATGTAATGTGTATTTTAATGATATATGATATGCGTGAGATATGCTTGATATCATGGATGGATGTATTCGGCAATTGAGATAAAATTGGATTATTATGTGAAATATGGTAATTGTTTATTGATTTGTCATAGATAAGTAGTTAATTGAATAGGTAAAAATGCAAAATGAGTTATTGATTATGGAATGGTCATTTAGGTTGGAAATGCAAGTATTTAAGTTGAATAAATGGTACATTATGAATTGAATATAATTTTTTGGCTATATATATGTATGCATAATAGAATTTGTATTCAATGAATTGGTCTTATGTATGACCTTTGATACATTGTAAGAATTGTATTCAATGAATTAGCCTTATGTATGACCTTTGATACATTGCAAGAAAGGAGATATTTTCATGTTTAGATTCGGGTTTGATACTTTGTAGCATTAGACAAGTGTTTGCTTGTTATACGTATATATACATATTTGTGATGTGTTCATGTGAAATGCAAATTATGATTGACATATTGGTTTGGTTATATGAAATGTTACATGCGTGTAAAGTAATAGAGTAAAATGAAAGTAGACATTGAATAAAGCATATGTATTTAGCATGTTTTAATATTCGGCTATTGCATTGGAAATTGACCATATGAATAGTAATTCATGCTATAAGATAACAAAATGGTTATATGCGAATTTAATAAAATTGTTTGTGCTTTGTGTATTAATGATTAAGTATATTATAAAAGAATGAGTATTATTTAATTCATTTTGTGGTCATATGAATTGGGTGTGTTTGGTTATGTTTTTGTAAAGATTTAACTTGTCTTTTGGCTTAATAATTTAATATAATGACTTAGATATTAGGCATGCAAAATGGTTCACGTTTTTATGTACTATGCGCATAAAGCTATAGTAATAGAACTAATATTGATTTCTTTGGAAGATATGTTAATGCAGTTTATGTTATAAGCTTATAAGTCATGATTCAAGAATTGTTAAACTGAAGTTACAAATGTATGCCTTCGAATATGATCTGAGTGATTATGTGAATTTATGAAAGTTGTATCTTTTTCGGTAATACCTCGTAACCCCATTCCAACAGTGGATACGGGTTAGGGGTGTTACATCTGACCTAACATAGATGAAATCACAACAGGCAATTCACTTGACTCATCTAATTCAATTCGAATGATTTCACTATTCTAACTTTTCAATTCAATAATCTTTCGTCTACAATTTACAACGACATCATGTAGCGTCAACCAATCCATACCCAGAATTACATCAAACTCATTAAATGGTAGTAGCATCAAATTAGCAGGAAAATAGTAACCTCGAGTCATTAAAGGACAGTTCTTGCAAACTTTATCAACTAGAACATATTTGCCTAAGGGGTTTGTCACTTTAACCACAATTTCAATAGACTCAACAGGAAAATTCTTACTAGACACTAAATTCATACAGATATATGAATGGGTCGATCCAGGATCAATCAATGAAATTACATTAGTGTCATAGAGAGAAAATGTACCAATAATAACATCAAGTGAAGACGCATCTTTGCGAGCACGAATCACGTAAGCTCTAGCAGGTGCTCTGGCCTCAAATCTCACAGCGAAGTCCTTTGCTGTTCCTTTAATACTAATCACATTTCTAGCACTTTGAGGTAGTCTACCCCTAGCAACTGTATTACTCGGCCTTGAAGTCTGAAGATTATCTTTCCCAGATAAATAAGGACAATCACGAATAAAGTGTTCTTACAAACCAAATCTGAAACAAGCTTTCTTATTATTCATCCAACAATCTCCAAAATGTCATCGACCATACTGTTGACACTTGGGATTATTGTTTCTCACGCTGCCAACACTCGATTCTGATGTAGCTTAAGCTTTAGGACTTGAGTATTTCTTTCCACGCTCTCTGTTTGGATACCCAACTGAAGTATTCAAACGTGTGTACGAATCTCTTGATTTCTTTGATGAAGATTGATATGGTTTATTCATCGATCTTTTTCTTGAATCTCTAGCCTTGAAATCTACCTTTCTCTTTTCTTTGCCAAGTTCTTCGGCTTTTCAAGCTTGGCCAACTAAAATAACAAATTCTTTCAATTCTAGAATCTCCACCAATAGTCTAATGTCTTTGTTCAATCCATCTTCGAACCTTTGACACATAATTGCTTCGATTGAAACACATTCTTGAGCAGAGTCTAACAAACTCTCGCTTGTATTCGGTCACAGACATACGGCCCTGTTTCAGTTCAAGAAATTTTTTTCGCTTTTGATCAATGAACCGTTGATTTTTGAACTCAGCTTGGAAGAAATCCCAGGTAACTCTTTCTCTCGGCACTACTGATACTAGAGTATTCAACCACTGATACTCGGTGTCCCTCAAAAGTGAAACAGTATATTTTAAACACTCAGCTGGTATCCAAGAAAGTTCATCAAATACCTGAATTGTATTTTCAAGCCAAAACTTGGCTCTCTCAGGATCATCGTCAACATTAGCTCTAAACTCTTCAGCTCCGTGTTTTTGACTCTTATCAACTGGCGGCTTATTCAATCTTAAAAATTCCATACCTTAAGGGGCTACGGGAATTGGTTGGGGATTAGGTAGGGGTGGAGGTTGTTGAGTAGCCGGGTTTGTTCGAACAAACTCCGTAAACCACTCATTCATCATCTGGAAGAAGGCTTCTTTAGCCTCTCCTTCCTGGCTACCCGATACGGCTCTCGACTCTGATTGTGCTACTCCGTGAATGAAGGCAGGTGCATTACTTTCAACATCATCAAATACAACTCAATTGGGATCCATTTACTATATGAAAACAAGATTTAAATTGTCAGGAGGTGTTACAATGTCACATGTTATATATGGCATGTATAGCTAGACTTTCACCTATGCTACGTTTATCTGAGAATCGACTAAACCGTAGCTCTGATACCAATAAATGTAACACCCCTCACCTGTATTCAACGCCGGAATAAGGTTACAGAGCATTACCGAACTTATGGCACAAATAATTATACATTTCATATATATTTCTCAAATTCAATTAATCATCACTCAAAATCATTCATATTGTCCCTATTATGAGCCTACGAAGGCCCAAAACATGCATTTAGAGTGGTTCGAGACTAAACCAATAACTTATGAAATTTCACAGAAACTTAAAAAATTTTACAAAATATAGGGGACACATGCCCGTGTGGCCTGGTCGTGTGTCTCACATGGCCAAAGACACCCCCGTGTCACAGGCTGTGTGGACATTCGAAATGGGATCACATGGCTGTGTCCCAGCCTGTGTCCAACCCTATGTAGCTCTCTGACTTGGGTCTCACTACCAACACACACTCCCGTGTAGCTAGCTCGTGTGCCCTAAAAATGGCCACACACGCTCGTGTGCCAAGTAGTGTGCTAGGTCGTGCCAAACCTGTAGGGTATACTGACCTATGCCACACGACCAAGTCACACGCTTGTGTGCTGAGCTTTGTGGAGCCTGACTTGATTTTTAATTCAACACCAGGGGACACATGGCAATGTAACGTAACCGTGTGTCACACACGGCTGAGACACACACCCGTGTCTCTACCCATCTGAACAAAAATAGACAATTCACCTAGTCATTTTGCCACCCAATTTGCATGTACCTACATCAAACTCAAATAGCACAATTCATGGCATAAAAATAGGTATTCTAATAACCTCAATCAAAATAATTCATATCATTTTAATACCAACCAATTCAAAACACACCAATACAACAATATACCATTCAATTTCATACCAAAATTCCTAATCCCAAATCATCAATATAAACACTTCCAATTTTGCATCATTTAGTCTAATCTCATAAACATACCAAATTCATTTCTTAACCATTTGCTATCCATAATACCTACTAACAACAAGCATCACATAACCATCATCCAACACATCACACAAGTCATAAGCACATATATATACATGATCAACTATACCAAAATAAGTTAACTCTCATGGCTATATACAAAACCAATCTTTAGACATTTACAAGCCAATTCAAATGGCTAAATTCTTTCATCAAACCATAACCAAAATTACCATAATCCTATACATGCCATATACTCAAAATACTTAAGTTCAAAAGCACCAAAGTGATAGTATGATAGTGTGATAAGGTCTCCAACGATTCCCGAATCCGAGCTAGCTTTAAATTCCCTATAAAACACGGAGAAAAATAAACAATGTAAGTTATAAGCTTAGTAAGCTTGTATGAAAATAATAAGAAAAACTCACCATTTAATTACTATTCAAATATATGCATATAACATATTACAAAATATTTAACCACAATGTTAACATATATTCAATCACCTATTTAACCATGAACTCAATTTTTTCATATGCTCAATTCATATACAATTTTCATACAAACCTGTATTGATACGTACCTATTTCTCACCATTTCATATCTTTGGTATACCCGTTGAACCATTTGGAATAATACAGGATACTCGAGAATCTCGCACCCTAAGTGCCAATATATATACCCGAAGCTATCTCAAATCATATCTCAATAATGTTCACTCTCAAGCTATCAACGGGTCCGGTCACACAAGCTGACGGTCATGATATAAGTACATGGTACTGCTCACACAAGCTAACGAGAATCCGCAACACATGTTGGATAACTTAGCCACCGGTAGGACGTACGGACCAGCACCCAAAACAATAATAACCCCTAATGACATGTCATTTGTATCCTAATCTATTCCTAAGGTTCAACCAGGATTTATTTTTTTCTGAATCATCGTCGAATAAGTCCGCAAGGTTTTATTCACAATTTATGCAATATCAAAGCATTTAAAACATAAATATAATAATGCTTATTACATACGAACTTACCTCCAATGTAAAAACGACGAATTAAGTCAATTAGTCTGAAACTTTATTCTTTCCCTAATCTAAGTTTGTATTTCGTCTTTCTTGATCTAAATAATATCAAATTTAGCTTATTTAATTATCACTCTATTCAATTTAGTCCAAAATACACATTAAGGAAAATTTACACTTTTGTCCCTAACATTTTAACATTTTTACAATTTAGTCATTATTTCATAAAATCAAAAATTCATGTAGGTCCCTAGCAGTCCATATTTTTCATTTATTTCACAATTTAACTACAAAATTTATACATTTCACAATTTAATCCCTAATTGGACATTTTACTAAAAATCACTTAACAAATGTTGTTTATCTAACAATAAGCATGTGTTTTCTACCATTAAACATCAAAACACACATAGATTCATCAATGGTAAAAGCCTAAACCTTTGACACTTTTGCAAAATAGTCCCTGGGCTAGCTAGATTAAACTGCAACGATCTCAAAAATGTAGAAATCACTAAAAACGGGACAAAATTGAACTTACATGCATGAAAAAATGCTTGGCCGAACCTTGAAGCTATTAATGGCTTCCTTCTTGTTAATTTCAGTTAGGAGAAAGATGAGCAAAGTGAAATTTTGGTTTTATTTTTACTTAATATTAATTTATAACTAATTTACTTTTTTAACCTTATTCAAACAACCTTTTAAGCCATTAAAAGATGTCCATCTTTGTCCACTAACTTTATACAGGGGTTAATTACCACTTAAGGACCTTTACTTTAAGGTTCTATAGCTATTTGACACCTTTAATTATTAGAACACAAGTTTTACACTTTACGCAATTTAGTCCTTTTTATCAAATTAAGCACTCAAACGATAAAATTTCGTAATGAAAATTTCACAAAAACATACTATCATGCTGTAGACATTAAAATAATAATAAAATAATTATTTTGACCTTGGATTTTTAGTCCCAAAACCACTATTCCAATTTGACTAAAAATAGGCTATTACACATGGTCACCTAAAGAGCGCGTGAAATTGAAGTAATAATAGACAAGATTGCTCAAGGAGCATGTACTACCCCTCACCTGACCCGATTGCCAAATCCAAGATAATGATATAATATATATTACCGAGGCAACTACAGTTTCAAAATAAATGAGCTTACAAAAGTCATTAGGTTCAATACTTACTTATAATATGTTATTTAATCAAACCTAGGTTATAATCAAGCTTACGAAAGCTCTTGTGAAAACTCAATGTTAATTGGAGGATTAAAATGTAAAATTTTCACAACAAAAGAAGGATGTCACAACGATGAGGGAATCTGTAACCCCCTAAACCCGGCATAGACGTTATGGCTAAATCTCAAAGATCACATTGGCAATGTTAATGGCACAGAAAACCATTTACTATTTTCACTTAATAATAATCCTTAATTCAAAAACATCATCTTGAGTTGCTCAAAGAAAGGCCAAATATTGTCTATAAATTTTCTTTTGAAAGAATTCGTCGAAATAGTCTTTCGTTTAGAAGAATTCAAGTATTAGTTTTCAGAAAATGTAGTTTTTTAGTTAAAATATCACAACGGACATTTTATATATTTAGAACTTGTTCGTCATTTTAAAAATGTAGATTTAATATAACTTGTATACCATCAGTTTCATAAGCAAGAATGTTGAGTTTTGAAAATAGAGTATTGAATTTGAAAACACTATCGTTGAGTTAGATTAACCTTACTGTGAAAAAAAAATCCATCATTAAATTATTATTAGATAAAACCTCTTAATTACTAGTTTAAAACATAAATCATGCAAAACCATCCAAAAACCACGATAAATCCAAAGTCCAAAAGAAAGTCTCAAACCAAAGTCCACAGAAATAATAACACACCCAAAGTATATCAAATACCACTTAAATAAATTTTTCTGAAAACGACCGAGAGAATCTCCATAAGTTGAGCCCATTCTTTTCGAAGTCTTTCCATGCTTTAGGAATTGGCACACTTAGTGCTTTAATGGTTAGCCGAAGCTAGAACGATCCCGCACACTTAGTGCCATCCCAAATAACCGAAGTTATCTAAATATCACACACTTACTGTCTCATATAACTGAAGCTATTCCATTTCGCACACTTAGTGCAATTTATAACCAAAACTATTTCCAATCGTACACTTAGTGTCGAACATAGTCGATTTATCATCTTAATCAAACCATAGTCAAATATATATACAACTTATACATTGTCAAAGCATTAAAACCTACTTGTAACATCATTTATCATGTATGAACTTACCTCGTACTTGAAATTGACGATTCAGTTCATTTACTCGATAATCTTCGATTTTTCTCGATCTAAATCCAAATTCCTCTTTTCTTGATCTATAAGTATTCAAAATTAACCCTTTTATTCAAAAAATATTCAATTCAATCCATATACATATATTTAGGATATTTTACAAATTAGTCCTCATATTTTCATATTTTGACAATTTAGTCCCTAATTCACAAAACCACAAAATACACAAAATCTCCTTTTACACATGTTAGGCTGAATGTTCATAGAGTTCAAACAAATCCACATATTTCATTTATTTCACATTTTAGTCCCTCAATTTACAAATTTCATAATTTAGCCCATTTTACTTAAATTCATCAAAAATTCAAAGACAAAACATAGTAATCTAACACATATCTTCCATTTACTATCATCAAACTTCATAAAACTCACACTATCAACAATGGCTCAACTTAAAATAATCAACAATTTCCAAAATTCATACATGGGCATGATAGTATACAGAGTAACGATCACAAAAACATAGAAATTATCAAAAACTGAATCAAAACCATACCTTAATCAAGTGATCAAGTGTTGAACCCTAGCAAACCTTTTTACTTTCTTTTCTTTGATAATTTTGGCAAGAACAAACACCAAATGACCTATTTCATGCCTTTATTTTAATTATAATTCATTTAATAATTAGCTTACCATTTTGCCCTTACATTAAAACATTAATAAACCATTATATTAAAGCCATTAATGTCATTCAATACATTCCATGGTCAAATAACCACATAAGGACCTCACAATTAAAGAAACATAGCAATTAGGCACTTTAACAAATAGAATGCAAATTTTGCATTTTACGAAATTAGGTCCTTTTTTATAAATTAAACACACAAACGATAAAATTTTCACAAGAAACTTTCACACATAACAACTCAAATATTATAAACACTAAAAATAATAATAAAATAATTTTTTGACCTAGAATTTATGGTATCGAAACCATTGTTCCGACTAGGGTCTAAACTGGGTTGTTACAATAGAGATGATGTTAATGCAACACTTTTTTAGAAATCAATGCAGATTTTCAGAAAACAGATCCTACCCATCTCTATAACAAACCATAATGAGTTTCCCAAAACTCGTCCATCCAATAACACACCAATGTTGTGGACAAGCCACCAAATAGTGCAATCGTGCTGCCAGAAACAGAATGTTGTGGTCGAGCCACCAGGTAATGCAAATTTACTGCCAAATATAGAATATTATGGACAAACCACCAAAAGTTTGCAAATATACTGCCAGATACTTCCTCCACATATTTTTTCCCAATCCCATGCATGTGATATGCCATACAGAATTTTGCAGTAGGCATGCTTTACATGCGATTCAAATCTTAGTAAAATTTATCATAGTAGCATGCTTTGTAACATCCCGAATTAGGGCCTAGTCAGAATAGTGGTTTGAAAACCACAAATTTGAGATAGAAATAATTATTTTATGAATGTTGTGAGATCCATGATATATATGCATGCCTGTGTGAAAATATCGATGAGAAATTTTACCGATAAGGTGTCCAATTCAGTTATTAGGACTAAATTACAATAAGTGAAAAACATGTGTTCTAGTTGATTTAAGGGCTTAATTGTGAAGAGATTTGAAATTTGAAGTCCTTATTTGGCAATTAGACAAAAATAGACATAGGAAGGATAAAATATCAAAGTTTTAATGGAAGGGCATTTTGATTCATTGGTTATTAAAAGAATTAAAAGGGATAAATAGTCAAAAATTATGTCCATCTTCACCCTCCTTGGCCGAATTTCACAAGAATCCATAGCTAGGGTTTCTTTCATCTTTCAAGCTCAAAGTTAGTGCATCCTAGCCCCATTTTTAATGTTCTTTATATTTTTTAAGTCCTCGTAACTCGAAAGTTAATTCTACCCTTAATTTGAGCTAGGGTTCATGTTGAAAAATATACCCATGAATGATATGCTTGTGTTTTGATGTCTAATGGAAGAATATGAAAGCTTGAGGTGTGATGAACAACTTTTACTAGCTGGTTTTTGGTGAAATTGATAAAAGGGACCTAATTGTAAAAGTTATAGAAACTGTGTAAATGTATGAACAAATGAAAAATGTGAGTTGGTATAGAAGAGAAAATGATTCTGCTAGGCTTGAATAATGGGAAAAATGGGTACTTTTCATTTTACGAGCCTAGGGGTAATTTCGTAATTTTGTAAAATTTTAGGGGTAAAGTTATAATTTTTCCATATTATGATTTTTGGACTGAATTGAATAGTGCGTGTATTAAATGAGCTAAATATGCTATTATAGATCAAGAGGGACGAGGGATAGACCTTGACCGAGGAAAAGGCAAGGTTGTGGACTAAATCGCAAATTGTCATATTTTGCACGGAGGTAAGTTGGGTGTAAGTAATTTAACAATTCCACTATCATACATTTAATAATTGATGTTCTATGATACATGTATGAATGATCTAATGAAATTGGCTTGTGACGATTTACTGAAAGTTTGGTGATAGCCTTATATCTCGGAAGTCTCGGGTGACCCTAAGGAGTGCTTAGGATTCGGATATCATGACACCATGATTAATGAGAGCCAGTGTAAGGCTATGTCTGGGACATGGCATCGACGTTGATATGATAGCTAGTGTAAGACCATGTATGGGACATGGTATTAGCATTGATATGTGTGCCAGTGTAAGACCATATTTGGGATATGGCGTTAGCCTCAATATGTGATTTCATGTAAGACCATATCTGGGATATGGCATTGATAGGAGATTTCGTGTAAGACCATGTCTGGGACATGGCATCAATGTGAGGTCCCGTGTAAGACCATGTTTGGGACATAGAATCGGCACTGACATGAGATTTCGTATAAGACCATATCTGGGATATGGCATCGATATGTAGACCCATGTAAGACCATGTCTGGGACATGGCTTTGGAATTCTATGTGGTGCATGATGATTCTGAACGTCCTTTAGTATTCCGGGTGATTCAACGGGCCGTTCAATATTATGGTTAAGAAGTGGGGTAGAATGAGTAAGAATGTATGGTACAGGTATGTACGTATACTTCATGAATATTGGACTCGATTCATGTTGGAAAATTTGGTATGGTTATGAAAGAGTAAGATAAGCATGATGTTCAAAGGCATTTATTATCAATTCTCAATGTGTTCAATATGTGTAATATAATGATGTGTTGGAAATTAACAGCATGTTTAATCCATGAATTTCATGACTTATGTTGTTTATTATTTGCACTCGACTTACTAAGCTATATGATTACCCCTCTCTCTTTTCCTCTTTCTTATAGCATCATCAAGCTAGCTCAGGGATCATGGACGTCAGAGCTCAAGTCACATTATAAAAAAATCTTTTGGGGTATAATTAGTTTACTACATTTAAGTATGGCATGTATAGGGGACTTAGTATTTTGTTATATGTGTCATATTTGTTAGCCAAAGTGATGGCTCCTTTTGGTATATTATTCCATTTTGTATATGGCCATGATATATGGCTCATATTAATTATTGGGTTGAAATCCCTAAATATTGTTACATGCATGAGATGTGTTATTACTTTTGTGGTGTGTGCCAAATAGTTGATAAAATGTGGAATTTATGCTTGACGGATAAATGATGTCAATTGGCATGGTCACTATATTAATAAAGGTAAAGAAATGTATTGAATGAACTTAACAAGTCAAGGAGTCCCAATTAGGTATACTTGATATGAATTTATCACGCATGAGTTAAAGCTATGGATGTCTAAGTAACCTTTTTATGCCATGACAACCACTATTAGAATGAGAGTGTGTGTTGCAGTTGTTAAGGGTGACAAGAGGGCTTGGAAAATAGCCTAAAAGTTGTCCACACAAGTAGACACACGGGCATGTGTCTAGGCCGTGTGTGACACACGATCATCCCCATGGGCGTGCAGTCCGGCCATGTGTCCCCTGCACCCTAATTTTTCAAGTCAGCATGCATGGTAGTAAACACACGGGAAGAGACATGGCCGTGTCTCTCAACCGTGTAGAGGACACGGCCTCAGAACATAGGCGTGTGCCCAGGCCGTGTGAAGTTTGCACCTTAATTTCAAAATAAAATTCGCAACACGGCCTAGTACACGGGCGTGCGATTTGGCCGTGTAACCCTTAGTTGATGCTAACATAATAAACAAAGAGTTACACGGCCTGGGGACACAGGCGTGTCAAGAGCACACGGACGTGTCCTTGTGTCCACACGGGCGTATGACCCTGTTTTATGAAAAATTTCCTAAATTTCACGGTTTAGTCCCGAACCACCCCGATGTATGCATTGGGCCTTGTAGGCTCGTATTAGGGACGATTTGCATGTGTATGTACAATTTTGTGTTCAAAAGAAATTTTATGGCTCTGTTCTGTATGTATGTTTACGTTTTAGCCCAGTAATGCCCTGTACCCATCCCGGCGATGGATAGGGGTAAGGGGTGTTACATGCTTAACATGTGAATCAGAATCAGAAATATAACATGCATAACATGCAAATCGGAACATCAGAATATTAACATGTTTAGCATGTAAATTAGAACATCAATAACTCTAAATCATGTTTATCGTACATACATATTCAAATCCCCTATATCACATATCATGAGAATTAGGAATCACATCTTATTACATTTAACAAAAAAAGCACTAGATTACATATCAACAACATAGATCTGAAGTTTCAGAAACACTTACTTGAAATCCTCTTTTATCGGATTTTATTAATCCTTATGAATACTTAAAGTATTCACCCAATATCACATTTCATAAACTTATTTAAACATCAATTAAACATTTCTCAAATATAAACATTTTATATTGATTAATTATAATATTATTTATTTAAATTAAATATGTCCCCACACCTTTACAAATTCGATCGCAAGGATATTGATTCCAACTTCTAACAAAAGAGTTTGATTCTTAAGCCTCTATTGTTAAAACCATTCACATATATTAGAACGGGTTACAAAATAAATAAATAATCCTTCAATAATATGATTCAGTAAAGTACTTACGTAATCGATCACTTAATCGCACTATAACACAAGTAGTTCTGAGATTTGAACAGAAAATTTTTAAACCAAATTAATATGCATTGTCTTAATTGAATATGTGTGTCTAAATATACAAGAGTCAATTAAGAACAAAGGATCAAATATACTTACGTAGTACTAGAGGAAAAAGGGCTCAACAACTTCCTTCAATATGTTTATTAGAGAAGAGGATTTGACACTATCAGAAAATAATTTGACGTAGAAATAAAAGTTAGAAAATAAGATGGAAAGTAACCCTTTACTAAACAATAATGATTTGATTGTTTATAAAAATCAATTACAATTAAAGGAGGAGAAAAGAAGGAAAAATAGAGAATTTCGATGGTGGCCGACAGTGGCGGCGCGACGACGGAGGTGGTGATGGAGGAAAGTTGGTAGTGTTGTGGAGGTACATTAGCCTTGAGTAGTGGTGGAGCAGAGCAGAAAGGAGAAGAAAAGGGTGATTTAGGTTGTTAAATGGAAGAAAAATGAGAGAAAGAGGAAGGAGTAAGGTGGTGGATGGCAAAGAGAAAGGAGGAGAGAAAAAAAAAGTGAAAATGGATATATCTAGGTGCATGGCCAGCCAAGGTAAGGTAAGAGGAAAATTTTTGCATGTTGAGGGGACAAAGGCATGGAAAAAGTATCACGGGAGTGAAAAGGAGAGAAAAGGGGGAATGTTGACCTTGTAATCAAGGAAAGAATCTTCCCTAGTATGGCAATATGAGTTGGACGGCAAGGGTGGTCACACTTAGCTAAAGTTGACAAAAATTTAATTAAAAAGGTGAACATTTTAGGGCTTAAAATTTAATTAAAAATCTTGGCCTTGTAATCAAGGAAAGAATCTTCCCCCGTATCCTGTTCCGGCATTGAATACAGTTAAGGTGTGTTACATTTAGTAAGATAGACGTGGTTAGGTGAAATTTTAAAGTTATACATTAAGGGTATTTTAGTAATTTGGCAAATAAAGACAAAACTAATTAAAATAAAAGTGTCCATCTTCATCAATTTCATCCTCTATGGCCAAATTTTATAAGGGAAGACATAGCTAGGGTTTAGCTAACTTTCAAGCTAGATTGTATGTCCGTTCTTGTCCCATTTTTAATGATTTTTATATTTTTGAGATTATTGTAATTTGATCTAGCTATTTCAAGGACTAATTTGAGAGAAAGTTAAAGTCTAAAATTTTACCCATGTTGAATATGTTTGTATTTTGATGTTTGATGGTAGAAAATGCATGTTTGTTGTTCGATAAACAACATTTTTATAGTGATTTCCGGTAAAAATGTACAGGGACTTGGTCATTTTGTTATATGTGTCGTCATGATTTTGGCCAAATGTATAGGCTTGTAATTGTCAAAGGTTGATTTAGTATTTGGCCATGTAAATGGGCTCATTTTGGTTAAATTGATTGTAAGCTCATATATATATATATATATATATATATATATATGTGTGTGTGTATGTGCCAAACCCTTTTGGTGATGTAGGTTATATTGGTTTGCTAAATTTTGATTATGGCTTAATGACTTGTTGTGAAATTGATGAGGTTGGTTCATTTGTATGCTAGAGTATCTCGATAAGATAATGCAAGTTGAAAGTAGTCTTAGTGGTGTTTTTGAATGTGAAATTGGTATGTTTAATTAGCATAATGAAATGTTATGAGCATGATAGATGATGGTATTTCTTTGACATGTATTGGTCATAATTGTGGATGTTTTGGTTGCCTAAGTATACCATGATTTATGCTATTGAATTTGTGTATGTGTATGTGTAAATGAGGGTGGCAAATGGCTCGGTAAATAGCCTTTATTTTGTTCACATGGGTAGACACACGGGCGTGTGTCTAGGCTGTGTGTCATGGGCATGTGTTTTGGCCGTATGTACCTTACACCTAAAATATGAGAAACAGAATACTCAGAATTGAGCACAAGGGCAGATACAAGGGAGTGTGTCTCAGCCATGTGAGGGACACGGCCTCGGACATAAGCGTGTGTCTTAATCGTGTGAAGTCTGCACCTATTTTATGAAAATTAATTAATCACATGGCCTAGCACATGGGGGTGGGGCTTGGCCGCGTGACTTCAATTTATTCATAACTTGCAAAACAGAGAGTTACACGGGTTAGGGACACAGGCGTGTGTGACCACACGGCCTACCCACATGGGCGCGTGACCCCTGTACATAGCAAAAAATTTTCTAAGTTTTGTAAAAATTCCCTGAGGTATTGGTTTAGTCCCGAACCATTTCCAATGCATGTTTTGGGCCTCGTAGGCTCGTATTAAGGACTTTATGATTGAATATAAATCGTTTTATTTTGTATGCAAATTTATGACTTGAACTGTATGTTTGCTTGTGATGTAAGTCTGGTAATGCCTCGTATCTTGTTCTAGTGTTGAATACGGGTAAGGGGTGTTACATTTCGTGGTATTAGAGCTACGATTTAGTCGATTCTTGAACTAACGTAGCATGTGTCAGAGTCTAGCTATACATGCCATATATAAATTGTGATAGCGTGACGACTCTTGACAATTTAAAATTGTCCTTTCATATAGTAAATGGATCTTGACCGAGATGTAGCTGATGATGTTAAAAGTAATGCATCGGCTCCGGCCCAAGGGACAGCACCATCTGAAAGTAGACTACTAACAGTTAGTCAGAGAGGAGAGGCTAGGGAAGCCTTCTTCCAAAGGATGAATAGTGGTTTGGTGAGTTTGTTCGAACAAATCCGGCTGCCCAATATCCTCCACCCCTACCTAACCCCCAACCGGTTCTCGTAACTCCTCAAGGTGTAGAATTGTTAAGACTGAACAAGCCACCAGTTGATAAGATTAGAAAACAAAGTGCTAAAGAATTTAGAGCTAATATTGAGGATGATCCCGAGAAAGTAGAATTTTGGCTTGAAAACTCTATCAGGGTATTGGATAAGCTTTTTTGCACACCGGATGAGTGCTTGAAATGTGTTATATCACTTCTGAGGGACTCGGCATATCAGTGGTGGAATACTCTTGTATCTGTGCTACCGAGAGAAAGGGTTACTTGGGAATTCTTTCAAGATGAGTTCAGAAAGAAATATATCAGTCAATGGTTCATTGATCAGAAACGTAAAAAGTTTTTAGAGCTAAAATAGGGCCGTATGTCTATGACTGAATATGAGCAAGATTTTTTTAGGCTTAGTAAGTATGCTCGGGAATATGTTTCCACCGAGGCCATCATGTGTAAAAGATTTGAATATGGGTTGAATGAGGATATCAGACTATTAGTTGAGATTTTAGAGTTGAAAAAATTTGTTGTGCTAGTCGACCGAGCTTGAAAACCCGAAGAGCTGAGCAAAGAAAAAGGAAAAGCTGAGTTTGAGACTAGAGATTCAAGAAAAGACCGCTGAATAAGTCATTTCAATCTTCGTCAAGGAAATTGAGGGATTTGTATACTCGTTCGAAAGTTTCAGCTAGGTATCCCAACAGAGATCGTGGGGAGAAATATTTGGGTTCTAAGGCCCAAAATACGTCAATAGCGAGCATTGGCAATGCTAGGTCTAATAGACTTAAATGTCAACACTGTAGTAGACGACATCCCTATCAATGTAGAATAAATAACTGAGCTTGCTTTAAATGTGGCTCCCCAGATCATTTCATTCGAGATTGCCCTGAAATGACTGAAAAGGATAATTTTCAGAATGCAAGACTGAGCAACACTTCCATTAAAGGGAGGCCACAGAGAAAAACTAAAAATGGGAATAGTAGCAGAGGTGTAACAAAAGATTTAACTATGAGATCAGAGGTTAGAGCACCTGCCAAAACATACGCTATTCGTACTCGCGAAGATGCGTCAACCCCTGATGTTATTACTGGTACATTTTCTCTCTATGATAGTAATATAGTTGCGCTAATTGATCATGGATCGACTCATTCTTATATTTGCATGAATTTGGTATCTAGTAAGAATTTGCCTATTGAGTCTACTGGGTATATGATTAAGGTATTGAACCCCTTAGGCAAATATGTTTTAGTTGATAAAGTTTGCAAGAATTGTCATTTAATGATTCAGGGACATTATTTTCAAGCTGACTTAATTCTTTTACCGTTTGACGAGTTCGATGTAATTCTTGGAATAGATTGGTTGACTCTACATGATGTCGTAGTGAATTGTAGACGAAAGATTATTGAATTGAAATGTCAAAATAATGAAATTCTTTTAATTGAACTGGATGAATCGGGTGAGTCGCCTATTGTGATTTCGTCGATGTCGGCTCAGAGGTATGTAAGAAAAGGTTGTGAAGCTTATCTTACATATGAACTGAACACGAAAGTGTGAATTGAAGATTGAATCAGTGCCGATAGTTTGTGAATATCTGAATGTGTTCTCAGAAGAGTTGCCTGGATTACCACCAATCAAATAGGTTGTGTTTACTATTGATTTAGTACTAGGACCTTCACCAATATCGATAGTTCTGTATAGAATAGCTCTGACCGAATTGAAAGAATTAAAGTCTCAATTGCAAGAGTTGATAGATAAGGGTTTTACGAGATCGATTTTTTTGCCCTGGGGTGCACCTGTGTTATTTCTCAAGAAAAAAGATGGATCCATGAGACTTTGTATTGATTATCGTCAGCTTAACAAGCTTACGATAAAGAACAAGTGTCCTTTACCGAGAATTGATGATTTGTTCGATTAGTTGAAACGAGCAACAGTGTTCTTGAAGATAGACTTGAGATCAGGTTATTATTAGTTGACAGTTAAAGATTCGAATGTAGCGAAGATCGCATTCTGAACAAGGTACGGGCATTATGAATTCCTCGTTATGCCATTTGGGTTAAGAAACGCTCCTGCGATTTTTATGGGCTTGATGAATCGAATCTTCAGATCGTATTTAGATAAATTTGTGGTTGTTTTTATTGATGACATTTTGATTTATTCACGAGATGAATCTGAACGTGCTGGGCATTTAAGAATTGTATTGTAGACTTTCAGAGATAAGAAATTGCTTGCTAAATTTAGCAGAAGTGAGTTTTGGCTCCGAGAAGTGAAATTTTTGGGACACGTTGTTTTAGCAGAAGGTATAGAGGTTGATCCGAGTAAGATTTTAGCAGTTGTTGATTGGAAACCACCGAGAAATGCATCCGAAGTTAAAAGCTTTTTGGGCTTGGCTAGTTATTATCGACGTTTTGTTAAGGGATTTTCTATGATTGCTACACCTATGACCAGATTATTACAAAAAGATGTGAAATGGTCTAAGAAATGTCAAATGAGTTTTGAACAATTGAAAGCGTTGTTGATTGAGGCACCGGTGTTAGTGCAACCTGAGTCAGGAAAAGAGTTTGTGATTTTCAGCGACGCGTCATTGAACGATCTTGGTTCTGTGTTGATGCAAGAGGGTAAAGTGATAGCTTATGCCTCGAGACAGTTGAAATAGCACGAAAAGAATTACCCGACGCACGACTTGGAACTAGTCGCGATTGTGTTCGCTTTAAAATTTTGGAGACACTAATTATTCGGTGAGAAGTGTCATATCTTTACCGATCACAAGAGTTTAAAGTATTTAATGACTCAGAAAGATTTGAACTTGCGACAACAGAGATGGCTCAAACTATTAAAAGATTATGAGTTAGTGATCGACTATCACCCGAGGAAAGCGAACGTAGTCGCAGACGCTTTAAGTAGAAAGACTTTGTTTGCTTTGAGGGCGATGAACTTGCGATTAATCTTGTCTGATGATGGATCGATTTTGGCCGAGTTGAGAGCTAGACAGGTATTTTTTCAACAAGTTTGCGAAGCTCAGAAAGGTGATAATGAGTTGCAAGCTAAAAGAGTTCACTGCAAATTGAATAGTGATTCAGAAAATCGATAGGATCGACTGATTGTTTGAGGTTCCGAGGTAAGATTTGTGTATCGAGTATTGAAATATGTATATATTTTAAATTTATTTAGGTAGATAAATCTTATTTAGGTAGATAAGTTTTATTAATATTCTAGAAATATTTTATTTTATCTTTTAGTGGTTTATTAGAATAAGGGAACTATTTTCCCTTATATTTTAGTAGTTTATTAAAATAAGGAAACTATTTTCCCAATTAAGATTAGGACTCTTTTCTCTATTTAAGTCCAGTTCTTGAGTTAATAATAAAAGTACAATTTTATTAAAAGCTCTGTTAAAAACTTTCATGGTATCAGAGCTAGGTTAAATCTCTAGTAATACCATGGTTAAAACAGCCTTCATTGGAGATAAGAGATCCAACGATCAAACAGAGGAAGAAAGTTCTACAATTGAAACAACTACAGAGAGTACAATGACTCAAGGGACAGAGGCATCTCACCTTTCTTTTCAGCTGACATCTCACAAGCTAAATGGTAAGAATTATCTAGAATGGTCGCAGCCCGTAAAATTAGCAATTGATGGGTGCGACAACCTAGGTCATTTAAATTGAGAAGTCAAGCAACCACAGGTGGGCAATCCAAAGATAAGCATGTGGAGGTCAGAAAATTCTATGATAATTACGTGGCTTATTAATTCCATGGAAGCATCCGTAGGTAAACCTTTTCGTTTTCTCCCACCTACTAAAGATTTTTGGGACGTTATGAAAGACACCTATTCAGATTTAGAAAATGCTTCACAGATCTTTAAGTTAAAAATAAAACTTTGGAAAGCTAGGAAAAGGGAAAATGTAACACCCCAAACCCGGCCCAGACGTTATGGCCGAATCTGACGTGCCACATTGGAGTTGAAAACTCATGTTTCGTTTTAATGTTTTAAACACCATATATTTTATTGAGTTAACAAAGTGTATGGAAGCTGGGCACCGGTAGGTATCCGAGATGAGGAGGTGAGCCATGAAGGTCGCTAAGTACCAAGCTCTTTGATTGGAACCAATCTAGACATGCCCACAACCATAGCCACACTTTGTTATATCGAGTTTAAATTTGTTTAAGTGGACGTCTTTGATAAATCGATTAATCGTGATGTTGAGATATTTTAAAACAAATATCGTTTTGAAAACACGCCCTAAGTCTAGCCCATTTGAATAATTATTAACCAATTTTTTAAAGTTATTAAAATTAAAATAATCCCAAAAAAAATGAAAGGAAAGTTAAAATTGGCCTTATTACAACCCAAAAGTAAACAATAATTAAAGTAATTAAAATGAAAACCAATACTTGTTTAAAAGCCCAAAGATGATCACCGTGGCCACTCCGAATCCTCTCCTACCAAGTCCTCACATCAAGGCTCACCGCAAGGTTAAGGAAGGGGTGAGCTTGGAAACTCAGTGCAACAAGCCCTTTCGAGCCCAAAACAATAACGACCTATTGGGTCTAAGCCCAAATCCAATCTCAATCATGCATTTGGTCAGTAGCCCTTTTCAGTATTTCATATTTCATAATCTTGGGTCAAGCCTTTTCATGTTTCATATTTCATAATCTTCGGTCAAGCCTTTCAGAAACGGTATGGCCCTTAGGCCCATTTCAATGTCACATATAATTTCAATGAAAGAATGCAACCCATTTGGGAGACTACTCAACCCACCATCCGCTACTCTCCACCCGTACCAACCAACACACCATGTGGGGATTAACTCGACCCACCCCGCCAAACTCTCTCTGGCAAAGATAGTCTTTATCATATAACCGGAGGCCTAGCCTCTTTTAATAATCGGGCCAAAGCCCTTTCAATAACAGGGCATAAGCCCTTTTATAAGCGGGGCATAAGCCCTTTTCACTTCCTCCATCCATATAACAACCCAACCCAATGCATTTATGATTACCTCATGTGCATATCATACATATCATGTGCGTATCATACATTTCATGTGCATATCATACATACCATATTTATCAAAATCCCATGTATTAAAATCATACATAAACCCTAGGGGTATCATGGTCATTTTACCTAGGGCAAAACGGTCATTTTCATATTATAAGGGTAATCTTGTAATTTTACCAAAATTAGGGTTTCCATGTTTATTAATGATTACTTAACAATTCATGGGTGCAACCAATGATTCTCGCCCATTTTTAGCAAAACGAGTTATTGGGCCTAAAACCCTTAATAGGCCCTACTTAGCCAATTTCGTCATCTAGGCCCATTTAGCCTATATGCCATAATGGTTTTATCACTCGATCGCAATTTAACTAGTTTTCATATTCTACCAATTTTACCCAAATGGACCCGAAAGCCCAATGGGCCCCACTTCCCCTCGAGGCCCAACTTACGAAGAACGCCAAAAATCACACTCTTATCGTTTCCATCGTTCTCGATCATCGTCTCATCGATTCTAACTAACTAGTGAGCGTTATTGCTCACAAGTCCTCGAAATGCCGAATTTTGGCATTTCGCTTTTCTAACATTTATCGCTTTAAGCTATGAAAAGGGTTCGTTACACACCGATTTGCGATTTTCCTTGACGAGATCTCCTATGCGATTTCTCCTATAATCAATTGTTTAACTAGATCAGCTCGCAATAATTGAACCAAAATAAAACTTTCCAATATTAACACTTACACATTCGCCACCATCCATAATGGCCTTAGGCACCTTACCTTTGTCGCGATTGATGACTAGGCCTAGCTACTCCGTGATCCAAGCTACTCCAAAACGACACTACACCTTGCTGCTCCTTCAATAAATAAACCAAAAATATTAAAAGAAGACCCCATAAAGTCTATGCCCATATTCGCCATCTCCTAAATTAGAGAGGTTTCGCTTTTCTTAAACTCCCTAATATTGAATTGATTAAAGCTACGAGCACTTACCAAGGTTCACTTACCCAAACGGTTTCAATCTCGTGTTAACTCCGATTCAACGCAATGCAGCTCTAAAACACTAGCGTAACCCGTACCACAAGGATCCTACGAATCGGCCACCAAGTCACCCAAGGGTGTTGTGTTTTTGGCTTTTGGGTCATCAAGAAAAAGTGGTTATGGACCAAAAGGGTGTTGACAAAAGAGTTGAAAGGCTTTTTAAAATAACAAGAATCGCTAAAAAGAAAAGAACAAGTGTATACCTTTATAGAGCAATCGACTTCCTTTGACTCCTTGAGATTTGGCTTATTGATATTCGGTTAGAAACGAGAAGAATGATAGGTTCGCTTTTACTATAAACGAAAGAGAGGAAGAATAAGAAGTAGAGAGTTTGTGGAAGAAATAACGAAAGAGAAAAGAGAGGATTAGCTTAAGAACAATCGGCAAGAGGAGAAAGAAAAGAGAAGAAGGCTACATACCAAAGAAGAAATCGGCACACTCAGACCCTAATGCCGAAATTAACTAGCCTAATACCCTTCTGCCAAAAATCCCCTCTCAAATCTCCCTTCCAAACGGCTAAGCTTTATCCTTCTCTCAAATCCCTAAAATCTCTCCCCTTATCCCTCCTTAATTTATGCATTTGACTTGATCCAACTCTCCTCTTACAGAATCCACTTAGGTTCCAACACTTACCCTTCCTGCACATAAAAATAAATCCTCTTATTTGCCAACACAGGGAATCGAACCCAGGACTTCCCTTATGCTCCACACGCCACCTTTTTAGGAGCTTAGTGGCGTCACCCTTGCCACTTTACCAAAGCTCTTTTTTGTGATACATTTTACCCACAACTTAATATAAGGGCACCTAGCCAGAACCCCTAACTCCTAAGTCCAAAATTTTAAAAATTCTACCGGGTTTTGGCCAACTCATGGGCCTTCCATAAGCCCATTAACATACCCACATTATGAATTCCATAATCACATACCAAATTTTAGAAATTTACTTAAAATATCAAGATTCGCGAAAACCCGAAAATTAGGATGTTACAACTCTACCCTCCTTAAAGAAATTTCGGCCTCGAAATTTACCTGGTCCAAACAGTTGAGGGTATCACGACGACGATTGCCTCTTCGGTCTCCCAAGTAGCTTCCTCCTTGCCATGGTTCCTCCAAAGTACCTTCACCAACGGATGACCTCCTTCTCAACACCTTGACATCACGATCAAGTATTTGCACAGTTCCTCTTCAAAGGTCAAATCCGATCGTACCTCAATTTCTGAATCGCACGATATGAGTTGGGTCGAACGATATCGCCTTAGCATGGACACGTGGAAGACATCGTGAATGCGATCCGCTTCGAGGTAACTCTAGTTGATAAGCCACCGCCCTATCCGCTTAATGATTCGATAAGGTCCAATAAACCGTGGGCTCAACTTACCCTTCTTTCCAAATCTCAAGATCTTCTTCCAAGGCGAAACTTTCAAAAGACCATGTCTCCTACCGCATATTCAATATCCTTACGCTTCAGATCGGCATAAGACTTTTGTCGATCCGCCGCCTCTTTAACCGCTTCGATCACCTTAATCTTGTCTTCAGATTCGCCACCAACTCGCCCAAGTATTTGCCTTTCCCCAATTACGCCCAACAAGTAGGCGAGCGACACCTTCGCCCATATAGTGCCTCATATAGAGCCATCTGAATACTTGCTTGGTAATCTGTTGTTATACGCGAACTCCGCTAAGGGCAAATGGTCCTCCCAGCTGCCTTTAAACTCAATAGCACAACCCCTCAACATGTCCTCTAAAATCTGAATAACCCTCTCGACCGCCCATCCGACCGAGGGTGAAAAGCCGATCGAAATCCAATCGCTTCCCAATGCCTCATGCAACTTCGCCAAAACCGAGATGTAAACCTTGGGTCTCGATGCTGAAATTATCGATATTGGCACACCATGCAATCGCACTATTTCCGCCACATACAATCTGGCCAACTTCTGAAGTGAGTAATCGGTTCGGACAGGTATGAAATGAGCAGATTTCGTGAGTCTATCCACAATCACCCAAACCGAATCCTTCCTAGAAGGTGTCAACGGCAACCCACTTACAAAGTCCATAGTTACCCTTTCCCACTTCCAAAGTGCTATCTTTACCGGCTGTAACAATTCCGAAGGTAATTGATGCTCGGCCTTCACTTGTTGACATGTCAAACATCTCCCAACAAATTCGGTCACTTCTCGCTTAAGCCCAGGCCACCAATATTGCTCTCGCAAGTCTCGATACAACTTACTCCCTCCTGGATGCATAGCACAACATCCATTATGTGCCTCTTTCAAAATCATCAATCTCAAGTCGGAGTCTTTCGGCATACAAATTCTTCCTCGAAAACAAAGAACTCCCTCACTATTTAACCCAAAGTCAGGATTCTCCCTCTTCTCAACTTGCCGGACTCGGGCAACCAAAGACTCGTCCTCCAACTGTTGTTTAACTGTTCTACCCAAGTCGGTCTTACCAGAACTCCGCCAATAAACTTCCGTCGTCAGACAAACTTAGACGAGCAAACATCGCCTTTAATTCTGCCACCGTCCTTCGACTTAGCGCATCAGCCACGACATTCGCCTTACCTGGATGATACTCGATCGAACAGTTATAATCCTTTAACAACTCTATCCACCTTCACGCCTAAGATTCACTCCTTTTGAGTCGCAAGTACTTAAGACTCTTGTGATCCGTATAGATGATGCATTTCTCCCCATACAGGTAATGCCTCCATATCTTAAGTGCAAAGATTACTACTGCCAATTCCAAGTCATGAGTAGGGTAGTTCACCTCATGTGGCTTAAGCTGTCGTGAAGCATAAGCGACCACTTTACCCTCTTGCATCAACACGCAGCCCAAACCTACATGTGACGCATCACAGACACAAGGAAATCCTTACCGACTGGCTAAATCAAAAGCGAGCTTAGTCAAAACCTTCTTCAGTCTCTCAAAAGCCTCTTGCTGCTTATTTGTCCAAACAAAAGGTGCTCCCTTCCTTATAAGTTTCATTAACGGTGCTGCCAACACAGAAAATCCTTCCACGAATCTCCGATAATAACCTGCCAACCCCAGAAAACTTCGAATCTCCGTTACCGACTTCGGTGGCTTCCATTCCAGAATTGCTTCAATCTTTCGAGGGTCCACCTTGATCCCCTCGGCAGACACAACATGCCCCAAGAAGGTAACTTCCTTCAGCCAAAACTCGCACTTACTAAACTTTGCATATAGTTGCTTCTCCCTTAACACTTGCAGCACTACACGAAGATGCTCATCATGCTTCTCTTCCGTTTCCGAATACACCAAGATATCATCAATAAAAACGACTACGAACCGATCCAAGTATGGCTGGAATACCCGATTCATCAAATCCATGAATGCCGCCGGTGCATTAGTCAACCCAAATGGCATTACCAGAAACTCGTAATGTCCGTATCGAGTCCTGAACGCCGTCTTATGAATATCCCCCTCTTTAACTCTTAATTGATGATATCCCGACCGAAGGTCGATTTTAGAAAACACCGAGGCTCCTTTTAGTTGGTCGAACAGATCATCAATTCTTGGTAACGGATACTTGTTCTTAATAGTCACTTATTCAATCGCCGATAGTCAATGCACATGCGATAGTCCCATCTTTCTTCTTTACTGAACAAGATCGGCACCCACGGGAAACACTTGGTCTTATAAACCCTCTATCCAAGAGCTCTTGAATCGAGCTTTCAATTCTACCAACTCCTTTGGTGCCATCCGATAAGGTGCAATGGACACGGAGTCGTTCCGGTAGTAAGTCGATTCCAAACTCGACTTCTCTATTCGGGGGTAATCCAGGAAGTTCATCTGGGAATACATCTTGAAATTCCCTAATAGTCCTAACCGATTCCACCGTTATCTCCTCAAGTCCCGTTTGACTCACAAAGGCCAAGCACGCTTCACAACCTTTCCGGATCAACTTCTCGCTCTTAACGCAAAACAACATTGGATAAATAATCCTTCGTTCCCCTATGACCATTATCTCCTCATCTTGGTAGTTCTTAGTACCATCCTCTTTGCCGCACAATCCAACGTCGCCTTGTGCTTAATTAACCAATCCATTCCCAGAATAAGATCAAAATCCCGAAATGGCAGCTCCATCAAATCTCCTTCAAAGATTTTATCTTGTGTCCCTAACGGTACTGCCCTAAAAATTTTATCTACCTTAACCGAATGTCCTAATGGACTTATTACTGATACCCCACTCACAGTCTTCTCAGGAAGCACATTCAAAGCCCCCGATACATCACAAGCAACATACGAGTGGGTGGAACCCACATCAATCAAAGCAAAGATGTAAGGCATGCTATGAATGAAGAACGTACAGATTATAACATCAGAGCGTCACCCTCCTCACGACGTCGTGCAGATAAACTAACGCCGGTTGTCGAGCTTCAAGATGACCAGCACCTCTGCCAGGGCCCCACGTCCTCGTCCATTACCATTGCCACCTCTACCTTACCCACGACCCTCCGTGGTGGTGGTCCTCCTCGCCGTGGTTGGACATCCTTTTGCTCTGCCACTTGACTCTGAGCTGTCCTCCGAGGACACTCTCGAACTTATGCTCTTTTGACCCACATCGAAAACATGCTCCATTCGCTTCAAAGACTCCCCATATGCACCCTACCACAGTCCCTCGCAAGCTGCGATCTATAAGTATTCTATGGAACTACTCGAACCGGTTCCTCCATCCTTGCTCTTTTAACACTTGATTCGTGGCACTTGAGGGTCTGAAATCCCTCTTGAACTGGTCGATCCTTCTCACGATTCTGTCGCTCACTCAGCTTCACCTCCTCGGCTATCTTAGCCTTTTCTACCAACGCAGCAAAACCACGCTCCCTCTGTGGAGCTATCAATATCCTAAGCTCATCGCGGAGACCATCCTCAAAGCGGACATCGCGCTCATATTCGGTTGCCACTATACCACTAGCATATCGACTCACCTCAAAATTTTGCCTCATACTGCTACGCCTTATCACCTTGAGTCGATTCAAGAATTCCTTTTGACGAGCATCCACATAGCTTGCTCCAACATACCTCCCTTTAAAGGCGCTTTGAACAATTCCTGTGTTACTTGCTCAATTGGGGTACTCTCCCTTACGGTGATCCACCATCGATATGCCTCGTCACGTAGCAATGACACGCTCCCTCGCCTTTTGCTCCACCGAGCGCCTAGGTCGCCCATGATCCGCTCTGTTGCCTCCACCAATATTCGCGCCACATTCGGGCCACTCCAGATACACCCTAAATACCTCCGCTCGTTGGCTTGAGTCGCTCCGATATAGACCCCTTATTCACTATCCCATTATTAGCTCCAGCCACTCTTTCTAAAACACTTAACATGGCTTGGGATAAAGCGTCATCCCTCGCACCCGATCATAAGACCCAGCCTCCGCTTGCTTGCGACACTGGCTCTCACCGGCCTATGCCCCGAGGATGAAGATTCAGCTTGCACCCTTCCGCGACCACGTCCGCGGCCTCGTCCACGAGCTCCTCTAGTACTCATATCGAATTATCTGATTTATGAATTTTATGAAATTAGTATAACGTTCCACCGCTTATTAAGAAAATGTCTTATGTAGATATAGCAGTTCAAGGATTTTTCGATCATCATAGCCTAGCTACGCTCATTCCTACTGCTTACTGACTCTACCCTAGCTAATGTCTCATAGTAGGGTCTCAGCACTATTCATAATATCAATATCATATATTGTAAGGAAAATATACTTACAGACTTGGTGTCGGGGATTCAGTGCGCCACTTCTTTCTCCAATCCATTTAAAAAACATGTTTTTGATTATCGAAAATAGTAATTCGAAAACTTTGATTTGAAAACTCCCTTTATTTTGAACTCTTGATTTAAAATAGAAAAATTGGTACCCTTTTTACCTATATTTCTCATAACCATATTTAAATGAACTTTTCAAAACTATTTTCAAAAAATACCCTTCTTAGGCCTAAGTTTTCGAAAACATTTTGGACCCGATCCACGTACCGAGTTGTTGCAACCTAGGCTCGATACCAATAAATGTAACACCCCAAACCCGCCCAAACGTTATGGCCGAATCTGACGTGCCACATTGGAGTTGAAAACCCATGTTTCGTTTTAATGTTTTAAACACCATATATTTTATTGAGTTAACAAAGTGTATGGAAGCTGGGCACCAGGTAGGTATCCGAGACAGAGGAGGTGAGCCATGAAGGCTGCTTAAGTACCAAGCTCTTTGATTGGAACCAATCCTAGACATGCCCACAACCATAGCCACACTTTGTTATATCGAGTTTAAATTTGTTTAAGTGGACGTCTTTGATAAATCGATTAATCGTGATGTTGAGATATTTTAAAAACAAATATCGTTTTGAAAACACGTCCTAAGTCTAGCCCATTTGAATAATTATTAACCAATTTTTTAAAGTTATTAAAATTAAAATAATCCCGAAAAAAATGAAAGGAAAGTTAAAATTGGCCTTATTACAACCCAAAAGTAAACAATAATTAAAGTAATTAAAATGAAAACCAATACTTGTTTAAAAGCCCAAAGATGATCACCGTGGCCACTCCGAATCCTCTCCGGCCCAAGTCCTCACATCAAGGCTCACCTGCAAGGTTAAGGAAGGGGGGTGAGTTTGGAAACTCAGTGTGCAACAAGCCCCTTTCAGAGCCCAAAACAATAACGACCTATTGGGTCTAAGCCCAAATCCAATCTCAATCATGCACTGGGCCGTAGCCCTTTTCGTATTTCATATTTCATAATACTGGGCCGAAGCCTTTTCATGTTTCATATTTCATAATACTGGGCCGAAGCCTTTACTGTAAACGGTATGGCCCTTAGGCCCATTTCAATGTCACATATAATTTCAATGAAAGAATGCAACCCATTTGGGAGACTACTCAACCCACCATCCGCTACTCTCCACCGCACCAACCAACACACCATGTGGGATTAACTCGACCCACCCCGCCAAACTCTCTCTCGGCAAAGATAGTCTTTATCATATAACTGGAGGCCTAGCCTCTTTTAATAACTGGGGCCAAAGCCCTTTCAATAACTGGGGCATAAGCCCTTTTATAACTGGGGCATAAGCCTTTTTTCACTTCCTCCATCCATATAACAACCCAACCCAATGCATTTATGATTACCTCATGTGCATATCATACATATCATGTGCGTATCATACATTTCATGTGCATATCATACATACCATATTTATCAAAATTCCTTGTATTAAAATCATACATAAACCCTAGGGGTATAATGGTCATTTTTACCTAGGGGCAAAACGGTCATTTTCATATTATAAGGGTAATCTTGTAATTTTACCAAAAATTAGGGTTTCCATGTTTATTAATGATTACTTAACAATTCATGGGTGCAACCAGTGATTCTGGCCCATTTTTAGCGAAAACGAGTTATTGGGCCTAAAACCCTTAATGGGCCCTACTTAGCCAATTTCGTCATCTAGGCCCATTTAGCCTATATGCCATAATGGTTTTATCAGTCTCGATGCGCAATTTAACTAGTTTTCATATTCTACCAATTTTACCCAAATGGACCCGAAAGCCCAATGGGCCCCACTTCGACCCCTCGAGGCCCAACTTACGAAGAACGCCAAAAATCACACTCTTACCGTTTCCATTGTTCTCGATCATCGTCTCATCGATTCTAACTAACTAGTGAGCGTTAAACGTTCATAAGTCCTCGAAATGCCGAATTTGAGATTTGCTTTTCGGATTTATCGCTTTAAGCTATGAAAAGGGTTCGTTACACACCTGATTTGCGATTTTCCTTGACGAGATCTCCTATGCGATTTCTCCTATAATCAATTGTTTAACTAGATCAGCTCGCAATAATTGAACCAAAATAAGAACTTTCCAATATTAACACTTACACATTCGGCCACCATCCATAATGGCCTTAGGCACCTTACCTTTGTCGCGATTGATGACTAGGCCTAGCTACTCCGCAATCCAAGCTACTCCAAAACGACACTACACCTTGCTGCTCCTTCAATAAATAAACCAAAAATATTAAAAGAAGACCCCATAAAGTCTATGCCCATATTCGCCATCTCCTAAATTAGAGAGGTTTCGCTTTTCTTAAACTCCCTAATATTGAATTGATTAAAGCTACGAGCACTTACCAAGGTTCACTTACCCAAACGGTTTCAATCTCATGTTAACTCCGATTCAACGCAGTCGCAGCTTTAAAACACTAGCAGAACCCGTACCACAAGGATCCTACGAATCGGCCACCAAGTCACCCAAGGGTGCTGTGTTTTTTGGCTTTTTGGGTCACTGAAGAAAAAGTGGTTATGGACCAAAAAGGGTGTTGACAAAAGAGTTGAAAGGCTTTTTTTAAAATAACAAGAATCGGCTAAAAAGAAAAAGAACAAGTGTATACCTTTATAGAGCAATCGACTTCCTTTGACTCCTTCGGGATTTGGCTTATTGATATTCGGTTAGAAACGAGAAGAATGATAGGTTCGGCTTTTACTATAAACGAAAGAGAGGAAGAATAAGAAGTAGAGAGTTTGTGGAAGAAATAACGAAAGAGAAAAGAGAGGGATTAGCTTAAGAACAATCGGCAAGAGGAGAAAGAAAAGAGAAGAAGGCTACATACCAAAGAAGAAATCGGCACACTCAGACCCTAATGCCGAAATTAACTAGCCTAATACCCTTCTGCCGAAAATCCCCTCTCAAATCTCCCTTCCAAACGGCTAAGCTCTATCCTTCTCTCAAATCCCTAAAATCTCTCCCCTTATCCCTCCTTAATTTATGCATTTGACTTGATCCAACTCTCCTCTTACAGAATCCACTTAGGTTCCAACACTTACCCTTCCTGCACATAAAAATAAATCCTCTTATTTGCCAACACAGGAATCGAACCCAGACTTCCCTTATGCTCCACACGCCACCTTTTTAGGAGCTTAGTGGCGTCACCCTTGCCACTTTACCAAAGCTCTTTTTTGTGATACATTTTACCCACAACTTAATATAAGGGCACCTAGCCAGAACCCCTAACTCCTAAGTCCAAAATTTTAAAAATTCTACCGGGTTTTGGCCAACTCATGGGCCTTCCATAAGCCCATTAACATACCCACATTATGAATTCCATAATCACATACCAAATTTTAGAAATTTACTTAAAATATCAAGATTCGCGAAAACCCGAAAATCAGGATGTTACAGAAAAAGAAGTTAATTTTTATTATAATGAGATGATGTCTCTTTGACAAGAACTAGATCAATGTTATAATGATAAATAGTAGTGTCCCGGAGATGGTGTAAAAGCTATGAAAAAATAAGAGAATGGAAGAGCTTGTTTGTTTCTAGCTGGTTTAAATAAAGAATTTGATGAAGTGAGATCTCGGATCTTAGGGAAAAAACCGCTTCCAAAACTTTGTGAGATCTTTTCTAAGGTTAGAAGAAAGGAGACAAGGAGAAAAGTAATGTTAAGGCTAGGGTTTGAAGCTAATGATGGTAATTCTACTCTTATAATTGTTAAAAACAATGATGATAGTGAAAAAGGAAAAAACCTTGGTGCGATCACTGCAAAAGATATTGGCACACTCAAGAAACGTGTTGAAAGCTCCATGGGAAACTGAAAAATGGAAGAAAAAAGAGTGGCAATGGTCGTGATTCACAATTAGGGGATAGTAGAGCTTTCCAAACAACTAATGGAAATTATGAAGGCCAAAGTTCTCTGGAAAGGTCTTCATTCACTAAGGAACAATTAGAGCATCTACACAAGTTTTTCAATCACCACAGTTTCGGATGAATTCTTTATTCCTAACTCATCCAATAATCCTTCTTCCTCTTTTGCCCAATCAGGTACTGATTTTTCTGCTTTTTTCAGTATCAAGCCTGGTAAAACAAACAAGTGGATTGTTGATTCTAGAGCTAGTGATCACATGACTAGTAGTCATTTTCTTTTTTCATCTTACACACCTTGCGTAGGAAACAAACAGATCAAAGTAGCAGATGGGTCTTTCTCTACAATAGCTGGGAAAGGCACTGTTAACATTTCGTATTCTTTGGTTTTACATGATGTTTTACATGTGCCAAATCTAGCTTGTAATCTCATATCGATCAGTAAATTATCCTAGTCCTCGAATTGTCATGTTATATTTGACTCCTCTATGTGTAAATTTCAGGACATGATCTCGAGAAGGATGATTGGCAATGCTAAAGAATTTGGTGGAATTTACTTTCTTGAAAACGACCATCTAAGTGAACCAACAACTACTTTATATTTAAATTCTTTTCTGATAAGGTTATGATTTGGCATTATAGCTTAGACATCCTAATTTTTACTATTTAAGATATTTGTTACCTAATCTATTAAAAAATAAAAGTCCTTCATAATATTGTGAATCCTGTGAATTGGCTAAACATCATTGGTCATTCTTTCCACCCCAAAATATAAAGCCTCTGAACCTTTTTCGTTAATTCATAGTGATGTTTGGGGACCTTTAAGAGTCTCGAGTTTTTCAGGAAAGCGTTGGTTTGTCACATTTATTGATGATCATACTCGTATTTGTTGGGTGTTTTTATTAAAAGATAAGTCTGAAGTTAAAAATGTGTTTCAGTCTTTTTATGTTATGGTGAAAACACAATTTGGTGTGAAAATAGAAGTATTTCGGAGTGACAATGTTGGGGAATTTTTTAGTGACTAGTTAGGTGTTTTCTTAACCAAACATGGAATATTCCACTAAAGTTCTTGTACAAATACACCACAACAAAATAGGATTGCAGAAAGGAAAAATTGACATCTTTTAGAAGTAACTAGAGCCTAGATGTTCCTCTAGTTAGGTACCACGTTATCTTTGGGGCGAAGCCTTCTTAACAGCTACATATCTTATTAATAGAATGCCCAGTAAAACTCCAAACTATAGAACTCTTTTTCGTCTATTTAAAGATAACTTTCCTAACTCTAAATTGATCACAGATTTATCCCTCTGATTTTTTGGGTGTAGTGTTTTTGTTCATCTTCAAAACCAAGGTAAACTAGATCCTAGAGCAAAAAAATGCGTCTTTGTTGGCTACGCTTCTAATAAAAAGGGTTAGAAATGTTATGATCCAATTGATAAGAAGATTATTGTTACCATGGATGTCACATTTGTTGAAATGCAATCTTATTTTGATTCTAATCTTCAGTGAGGAATTATAGTAAGGAAGATTCTATAATTGATCAAGAAAAGACTAGGAACATACAACATAGAGATTCTAATAATGCGGAAGGCGAATTTATGATTAACATAGAAATTAATGATGTTAATGTTAATGAAAAGGAGTATGATGGTCTAGAGTCTGATCATAAGAATAAAGAACAAACAAAGGAGTTAATTGTTTGCTCAAGAAGAAATCGAAATCAAGAAAGTGGAATCCACTAGATTCATCACCAAGAATCTGACCCGCAAGATCCTGTCAAAAGTCCAAGTAAAACTCATAATCCATCCAATGAATTTTTGATTTAGAATTCTAATTTCCAAAAGAATAGGTGTTAGAAATATTGTCAAATATCTCGTGTCTAACTTTGTACCTTATAAAGCCTTGTCTTTGACATTTTCAACCTTTGTTTCATGTCTCGATACTGTAAAAATACCCAAAAATGTGAAAGATGCTTTACAAGTTCCTAAGTGGAAAGAGGCTACTTTAAAGGAGATGCGCTCTCTTGAAAAAATAGGTACATGGGAAATAATGGAATTACCTGTATGGAAAAAAACAGTGGGCTGTAAAAGGGTGTTCACAACCAAATCCAAACCAGATGGATCTTTGGATAGATACAAAACCCAGTTGGTAGCTAAAGGGTACACTCAAACATACGGGATAGATTATCTTGAAACATTTGCTCTAGTAGCCAAATTAAATTTCATTAGAGTTCTTTTCTCAATTGTTGTTAATCTTGATTGGTCTTTACAACAACTAGATTTGAAGAATGCTTTCCTAAGTGGGAAACTTGAAGAAGAAATTTATATGGATCCTCCTCTAGTTTTTGAAGAAAAGTACAATTTTATTAAAAGCTCTCTTCAAAACTTTCACTGAGAAATACTGAACTGATTCAGAAAATTCTCCATGAGGCACATAATGGCTGTCTATCTATTCATTTTGGAAGTACAAAGATGTATAATGATTTGAAGGTATTGTATTGGTGGCCAGGCATGAAACGAGACATTTCAGAGTTTGTAACGAGATGTTTGATTTGTCAACAAGTGAAAGCTGAATATCAAGTGCCTTTAGGTTTACTCCAGCATGTGATGATACCCGAGTGGAAATGGGATAGAGTTACGATGGATTTCGTATCGGTGTAACACCCCTCACACATATCCGTTATCAAGATAGGGTTCGAGGTATTACCAAAACTTTACATTTAAAACATACTGAATCGACTTACCAGGTTTAGCTCAGATTTGAAACTTTCAAGCATTCATATCTTGTCCCTTAAATGGGCCTTCAAGACCCTAAATATACATAGAGATAGTTTAGGATAGGATCGGGAACATTTAATAACTTTAGAAAATTTCCTTACTTAGAAGTGTCACACACCCGTGTATGATGGCCCGTGTGGTCACCCACGCCCGTGTGGCCTAGGGCACGTCCATGCCTCTAACTCGTGGGCAACACTGACTTTTAGGCACGGCCAAGACACACGCCCGTGGGCTCACCCCGTGTCCAAAACTTGAGCATTCTATTAAATTAACACGGCCAAGACACACGCCCGTGTGTCATACCCGTGTGCTAATTTGACTTAAAATTTTAGGTGCAGGGGACACACGGCCATACCACACGCCCATGGGGATGGACCATGTGTCACACACGGCCTAGACGCATGCCCGTGTGTCTAACCATGTGGACCTTAATAGGCTATTTTCTAAGCCTTTAGTCACCCCTTTCTACTTCTTCTTCTTAATAGATATCAAATTCAAAGTAAAACATTATTATACACTTGTAAATGATCTTGATGAAGTTAGTTGTAAGGAAACCTCATATCATTGGTTTCATACAAAAAGGTTATTTCTCATCTAGTATTTATGGGTTCTTGTGTTATTGTAGCACATTCAAAATTTGGCTCGTTTTTGAACTCATTTCCAATTGTAGCAACCTATCATATAAGAACATAAACATGCATATAAAGGCAGGTCATAGCCTACTTCCAAATATGCCAATTTTCATGGCCTTATACAAAAAGATGAATACATCTTTACATACCTTCATTTGGTAATTCAAATGACAGATATGACAAAATACTCAAATCCCTATACATGCCATTAACTAGAAGTGTCTTTATACCAAAGCTTGACTAGTTGATAGTGTGTTGCTTCTCCAACTGTCTTCCAATCCTTATGAGTCCTTGAGCTCTGTAAAACAGGGAAAAGAGAGGGGGTAAGCATTTTCATGCTTAGTAAGCTGAAATAACTGGAAAGTAAACTTACCGAGTAATTAGCATACATCCACACTTAAACCATGAAATCATCCATTATGAAATAATTTCCTATCACATACACTCAATCAATGAGTTAGTCACATAGTCATGTATTATGTAATTTAACTAGATGAGCTCATCATTCAACATTCCATTCACACACACACACACACACACACACACACACACACACACATATATATATATATACGACGTTAATCTCGTTAAATTCCTAGGAAATCTTGATGGAATACCCATTATCTGTCAATTCATACGAATGATCATTTCATATACACACTCCCGCGAACCTCACATCATATGGCAGGATTACCAGTCTAGGCTAAATCCCCCATTATATGAACTCATAAGGTGATGTCAGGATTACCAATCCAAGCTAAATCCCTTATAATGACAAACACCCTTAATGAGCTCGGATCTGAATTACCAGTCCAGGCTAAATTCAAACCTTAATCGGATTACCCGTCCAGGCTGAATTCATCATGCACACATATCCTTCGGGAAGCTTGATCATTCAAGGAACACCCATCCAGGCTAGATTCCTTTTCATGCTTGAGATCTCGGATTACCCGTCTGGGCTAAATCCTTTCTGCAACACATGCAGGATCTCAGTTCACATGTCAATGAGGGTTTATCCATCGAATTCCCTTTGTCAACCTCAACCGAGATATTTTTCACATGTTAGCATCAATATGCATTTCTATGATATTTCAGACCAATAACAAATGCAATCATCAAGCATTCATAAATCATACAATTATGCATATTAAGGGTTTACTTTAAGTTATCCGAACTTACCTGGTATTCTTTTCGGAGTTGTGTTTCGGTTATTCCGAAACCTTGTGTTTACCACGATCGACCTCCGAAATTTTTTCCTCGGGGTCTATATCAACAAAATTAACTCATTAATACACTACATTATGTATTTCAAGTTTAATATCTACCACCGGTCCAAATGACCGTTTTTCCCCTAACCTTTGACGTTTTTACGATATAGTCCCTAGGCTCGTATAATGAAACACATGCACTTTCTATCTTACCCAAGTCTAGTCAAACACTTTTCCTTCTTAAGGTAGCCCACATTACCCATTATTTTCTCATTTCTACCACACATTTACATCTTTTGCAAAATAGTCCCTATAAAGGATTTTCATGAAAATCAACTAGGAAAAGATGTTTAATACACATTCATCTTTCATATTCCTCCATAATCCATCAAAATATAAGAAACTCATGCTTGGGTAAATTTTTAAACATGAACCCTAGCATGAAATATGGGTAGAAATGGAGAGAGGAAGCTACCGGGATTTCAAAAATACAAATAGCATAAAAAACGGGGCTTGGGAGCACTTACTATTGAGCTTGGAAAGCTTGAAACCCTAGCTATGGAGAACCCCAAATTTTTGGCTGGATGAAGGAGAAAATGGCTGATTTTGGCTTGATTTTTTTTCCATTTTACTTCATTAAAATGACTAATGACCAAAATGCCCTTACGCTCTTTCTTTAAAATTTCATCCATGCAAGCCCATTTTTGTCCAAAAATTTAGAATTTGGAAAAATTGCTCTCCAAGACCTTCTAATTCATAATCTAAAGCAATTTCATACAAATTGCTTCTAGAAATCAAGTTTTGCAATTTATTCAATTTAGTCCCTAATTTCCAATTGAACACCTTATACTTAGAATTTCTTTAAGAAACTTTAACACAAGCTTATACTCATATTCTAGGCCTCATAATAATCATCAAAATAAATATTTTGATGTCAGATTTGTGGTCCCGAAACCACTATTCCAACTAGGCCCTATTTCGGGATGTTACAATCGGGGTTACCTCTGACTCCGAAGAAGAAAGATGTTGTTTGGGTCGTTGTTGATAGTTTGACGAAATCAGCTCATTTCATTCTGGTACATACCGATTATTCACTTGATAAACTAGTTGAATTGTACATTGCTGAGATTGTTAGGGGTGCCTACTTCTATTATTTCAGATAGAGATCCGAGGTTTACGTCACGATTTTGGAAGAAATTGTAAGAAGCGTTGGGTACAAAGTTGAATTTTAGTACCATATTTCATCTGCAAACTAACAGTCAATCTGATAAGGTAATCCAAATTCTAAAAGACATGCTTCGCTGTTGTGTTTTAGAGCTCAAAAGTAGTTGGGAGAAATATCTACCGTTGGTCAAATTTGCTTATAACAACCATTTTCAATCGAGTATAAAAATGGTACCGTATAAAGCATTGTATGGTCGCAAGCGTAGAACTCTGTTGTACTGGATTGAGCTCAGTGAGAAACAGATTCACAAGGTTGATTTGGTTAGAAAAACTGAAGAGAAAGTGAAAGTAATTCGTAATTGTTTGAAAGCAGCTGCGGATCGATAGAAATCGTACACGGATTTGAAATAGAAGGATATTGAATTTCAGGTTGGTGATAAAGTGTTTCTGAAAGTGTCTCCGTGGAAGAAATTCTTAGATTTGGTCACAAAGGTAAGTTGAGTCCACGTTTCATTGGGTCGTATGAGATTATTAAAAGAATAGGGCCAGTCGAATATCGACTAGCTTTGTCGTCAGAGTTGGAAAGAATTCACAATGTATTTCATGTGTCGATGTTGCGATGATATCGATCAGATCCATTGCATGTAATCTCACCGTCAGAGATTGAGATTTGACCCGAAATGACATATGGTGAAGAACCGATCAAATTGTTAGCTCGAGAGGTTAAACAGTTGAGAAATAAAAGCATACCTCTAGTGAAAGTTTTGTGACAACGACATGGGGTCGAAGAGGCTATGTGGGAACCCTAGGAAGCTATGAGAAAATAGTACCCTAACCTTTTTTCTGGTAAGATTTTTGGGGACTAAAATCCCTAAGGGGGAGAGACTTGTAACAGCCCATTTTTTGGACAAATCGGAACAGTGATTTTGGCACCACAAATCCAAAGTAGAAATATTTATTTTATTATTTCTTTAAGGTCTACAGCATGATAGAATAATTGTGTGAAAATTTCGTTAAGAAATTTTATCGTCTAAGTGCTTAATTTGACTAGAATGACTAAATTGTAATTGGTGCAAAACTTGAGTTCTATAAGTTAAAAGTGTCTAATTGCTATGAAATTTTTAATTAGATGTCTTTAAATGCTAATTATACCATTTTACTTTGTGATGGACAAAGATGGATATGGTTAGTTGAAATTTTAAAGTTATACATTAAGGGTATTTTAGTAATTTGGCAAATAAAGACAAAACTAATTAAAATAAAAGTGTCCACCTTCTTCAATTTCACCCCCCATGGCCAAATTTTACAAGGGAAGACATAGCTAGGGTTTGGCCAACTTTCAAGCTCGATTGTAAGCCTGTTCTTTCTCGTTTTTAATGATTTTTATATTTTTGAGATCATTGTAACTTGATCTAGCTATTTCAAGGACTAATTTGAGAGAAAGTTAAAGTCGCAAATTTTACCCTTGTTGAATATGTTTGTATTTTGTTGTTTGATGGTAAAAAATGCATGTTTGTTGTTCGATAAACAACATTTGTATAGTGATTTTGGGTTAAAATGTACAAGGACTTGGTCATTTTGTTATATGTGTCATCATGATTTTGGCCAAATGTATTGGCTTGTAATTGTTAAAGGTTGATTTAGTATTTGGCCATGTAAATGGGCTCATTTTGGTTAAATTGATTGTAAGCTCATATATATATATATATATATATATATATATATATATACGTGCATGTGCCAAAGCCTTTTGGTGATGTGGGTTATATTGATTTACTAAATGTTGATTGTGGCTTAATGACTTGTTGTGAAATGGATGAGATTGGTTCATTTTTATGCTAGAGTATCTTGATAAGATAATGAAAGTTGAAAGTAGTCTTAGTGGTGTTTTTGAATGTGAAATTGGTACATTTAATTAAAATAATGAAATGTTATGAGCATGATAGATGATGGTATTTCTTTGACATATATTGGTCATGATTGTGGATGTTTTGGTTGCCTAAGTATACCATGATTTATGCCATTGAATTTGTGTATGTGTATGTGTAAATGAGGGTGGCAAATGGCTTGGTAAATAGCATTTATTTTGTCCACACGGGTAGACACACAAGCGTGTGTCTAGGCCGTGTGTGACACACGGCCTATCCCATGGGCATGTGTTTTGGTCGTGTGTCCCTTGCACCTAAAATTTGATAAACAGAATGCTCAAAATTGAGTACATGAGCAAAGACACAGGCGTGTGTCTTAATTGTGTGAGGGACATGAGCGTGCGCCTTAGTCATGTGAGGGACACGGCCTTGGACATGGGTGTGTGTCCTAACCGTGTGAAGTCTGCACCTATTTTATGAAAATTAATTAATCATATGACCTAGACACGGGCGTGTGGCTTGACCGTATGACTTCCATTTGTTCATGACTTGCAAAACAGAGAGTTACACGGGTTAGAGACACGGACATGTGTGACCACACGGCCTGCCCACACGGGCGTATCCCAAACCACACGGGCGTGTGACTCCTGTACATAGTAAAAAATTTTCTAAGTTTTGTAAAAATTCCCTGAGGTATTGGTTTAGTCCTGAACCACTTCCAAAGCATGTTTTGGGCCTCGTGGGCTTGTATTAGAGACTTTACAATGGAATACAAATGGTTTTAATTTGGATGCAAATTTATGAATCAATTTGTATGTTCGCTTGTGATGTAAGTCCAGTAATGCCTCGTATCCTGTTCCGGCGTTGAATACAGGTAAGTGGTGTTACAGTCACAACCTCAACAAGGGAGAATCGTGACCATAAAGACAAAATTTTGATAACTCTAAATTATAGATTTTTTCATCACCTTTTTACTAGTAATTCATGCAAGTTCTAAGTATTTTAATAACAATTTTTAAATTTTATTACAAAATTACTTAAATGGACAAAAATAAAAATAAATTTACATTTTTTGTTATTTACATGCTAATTTGACACATTTTTGTGCAATTGGAGAAAAAATAGCCTTGAAGCTCACCTACTCAATACTTAATGTTATAGCAGTCTTTTGTAGCAAAAGCCATGCAAAGGATGCCTGATAATTAATCAGCTATGGACGTCCAAAATTAATTAGAATTATGGATAATGGACAGACTTGACCCGACTCGAAAATTGGATCAGTGAAGTAGTCAAGTCTGCTGCTTAATTTTCAAGCCAAACAATCCAATTAATAAGGAAAAAGCACAAATTCTGCTGCAAGCAGCCCATCCATCCATTTCATATTTAATTTAGGGCCTTTAGACTTGTTAAAAAATTACAAAATAGTCCCAAAAACTTTGCTAAGTACTGTTCAACTCCCCATTGAAAAATGCCTTGGACTAGCTATTTTTAGCAAAGTCATCCTTCTCATTCCTTTTCTCAAGGTGGTCGACCATAGGTAAGAGGTTTTGCTTTCTATTTTTAGAAAATACAAGCTTTCCCCTACAAGTATAAATACCACCCCCCCCCCCCACTCCCTCTGTAACACCCCTAACCTCTCTCCATCGCCAGATTAGGGTTATGGAGCATTGCTGTACAAAATAAAATGTTTAACTTCAAAATAGAACAATAATTTATCTTCCAATTAATTTCTAATAACTTATTATAATCATGGTAAAAATACATATTTGGGCCTTAAACGAGCCTTCGGAGCCATAAAAACAATTTGGGACCAACGAGGATCATTTTGAAATAAATCAGAAATTTTTGAGAAAAACATGAAAAATTGATAAACAGGGGTCACATGGCCGTGTGACCAGGCCGTGTGACATAGCCCATACCATGTGAACATTCAAAGTAGGTACACATGGTCATGTCCCAGCCCATGTGTCCGCTCATATGTGTATTCAAAATAGGGTCACAAGGTCGTGTCGCGAGCTGTGTGCTAGACCGTGTAACAAACTATTTTGAGACACACGGACATGTCGTAGACTGTGCATCAGATTGTATGAAACTTGCACTTAAAATTTTAATGACACATGGTCATGTAAGGTGACCGTGTGTGGCACACGTCGTGTGATAGCACGTGTCCCAGGTTATGTGCTTCAAATTTAGCCCATAAAACAAGCCATTTCAATACCTATCATTGCACAACAAAATACACCATTTACACATACATTCAATTGACCATAACACTCTCTAAACACACTCAAAATATACCAACTCAAACAACCTATAAATTCTAACCAATATGCCATTCAAAGGCACCTCAATTCATACCAACCCAACATTACAATATAACCTAAACATACATCATTACAACCACAACCTTTCAACCATTTCAACCACATATAAACATATGTCATGTCATATATTTACTTATCATTCAAAAGTGACCAAAAGACACATACTTACTAACCATTAAAACTCCAAACAAACATATACTCAAAAGAGATAACTGTAACATCCCGAATTAGGGCCTAGTCGGAACAGTGGTTTCGGGACCACAAATCTGACACATAATGATAATACTCTAGAACGACATATTTAATGTGCTAATTGCATGATTGTTTTGAGTATGATCCTACTAATTTAGATTATTTTGTGATATTTTATCTTTTAGGGACTAAATTGGAGGCGAGAGGAAATTTAAAGGCAAAAAGTGCGAATTTGAAGATATAATAGGCCAACATGCAAAGAAAGATAGAAGTGGTGGCAAAAATGCAAACTGGAAAACCCAAGGACTAAAATACAAAAGAAGAGATTTTATAGCGCAAGACTCTATTTTAATTTCAATTATATTAGGATAATTATTAAGGATTTTTATTTAGATTTAATTTTAGGATTTATTTTCATTTATCTTTATTTATCTTTATTTATTTGTATTTATCTTTTAGAATTTCATTAGGAATAGACTAGGTTTTCTAGTACTATAAATAGGGGATGGAGTGGCACATATTTGACATCTCTTTTTCCTATAAACACTCCCTCTCCCAAAAATTCTGTCTTTTTGTTCTCTCCATATTTTCTTCAATAAAAATTTCATATCTATTTTATTTATTTCTTCCCTAAAAATCATGAGCCACTAAACCAATCTAGCCGAAGGTTGTCAAAATTCCCCAAAAAAGGTTCATAAGGCTTAGAATCTGCGCTTAACCTTCTCAACAGGGTATTCATCGCTTCTCCATACTACGGCGCTAATGCTTTCGTCCATGTCCCTTAATAGGTGATCTTTTCAACTTGTGCAAGGAACGACCGCTTTGTACGTTTTGGGAAGATTACACAGTTGGTTCGTTGGCTTTCTGCGTCAGAGGTTGGCGAATCCAAGAGACAAAACGGTGTGGTATTTGCCGTTGGGAAGTGGTGATCTAGCAGAAATAGTCCTACAAAAGCAATTATTGGCTAGAGTCAGGTTCCGCCAAATCTTAAGTCTAAATCTTTGGAGCTGGTGGTCGTAGGCGTCCTCTTCCACTATAACTGGCTTATCCTTCTCGAGAAGGGTTACTTAAAAGCCAAGGATTGAACCCAAGGCGGAACGAGACAACTGGAGGCTGGAATCTTGCCACATAAGAAACTTTCTCTTTACCCAACTCTATTTATTTTTATATTCCTCATTTTAATTTCTGCAATTTATTTAATTTCGCAATTTCAATTCACTTTAAATACTGTTTTTATTTTTCGAGATTCTTAATTCTATTTTTTTATTTTTCAGGAACGCAAGTTTTGTTGGCCAAGAAATTGTCCAGGATTTCAAGAAACGAGCATTCATACAATCCGGTCCCTGAAGAGTCGACCCTACTTCCCCTTTACTGTTATTTTTACTATTTTACAGGGAATAGGATATTTTTGGTGCTGACAACGATGCATCACATAAAATTTATTTTTATTATATTTTTGTGGTCTACAATTTCACGGGATGATTTCGTGAAAATTTCGTTCAAAAATTTTGACGTTTGGACACTCAATTTGGTCAAAAGGATTAAATTGTAAAAAGTGCAAAAGTTGAGTTCTACATGTTAGAGGTGTCTAAATGTTATGAAATTTTAAATTGGAGGCCCTTAAATGGTAATTAGACCATTGGATAATTTTTTGGACAAAAATGGACATGAAATGGGTGAAATAGAATATTTTTAAGTTAGGAGAATTTTGGTAATCTAGTAATTAAAATGAATTACAAATAAAATTAAGTCAATTTTTGTCCATCTTCTACCCCATGGCTGAAACTTGTATGGAGAAGACATAGCTAGGGTTTTTCAAGCTTCCAAGCTCGATTGTAAGTCCGTTCTAGCCTCGTTTTTAATTATTTTTACGTTTTTAAAATCCTTGTAACAAGATTTACTCATTTCTACCCATATTTTGAGCTAGGGTTTGTGTTTAAAAATTTACTCATGGATGAAATGCATGTTTTTTGATGTCTAATGGTAGAATATGAATGCTCAGTGTGTAATAAACGACTTTTACCAAGTGATTTTCGGTGAAATTGTCAAAAAAGACTGTTTTGTAAAAGTTACAAAATTTGTCATAAAAGTGTGATTTAGTGGAAATTAGGGGCTACTACAGTTATGAAAATGATTCGGCTAGGCTTAAAATGCAAGGAAATTGAATAAAAATCATTTTACGAGCCTAGGGGCCAAAGCGAAAATATGTGAAAGTTTAGGGGTCAAAATGCAAATTTGTAAAAGTATGATTTTTGGACCTATATGAATAATGTGACTAATTATTAAGCTAAATGTGGTATTATTATCAAGGAAAATGAAATTCGGGCATAGATTGGAAATGAATGAGATTATGGACTAAATCAGAATATATAGTCGTACTCGAACCCGAGGTAAGTTCATGTGATTTTAATAATGCAATATTGTATTTGAATGCTAATGCTTCGATATTACACGAGTTGTAAGTATATATATGTGAATAATTTGATATTATGTGATTATTTTGATGATATAACATGTTCTTAATGTTTTGCTATCATGATGAAAATGTTGCAATGCCATGTGATTATGAGATATTATTATGTGAATGAAGCCACAATTCGAGTACGTCCGGTAAAGGTTTGGAAGTTTGATGGAATATGATGTTTCTTTGAAATGAGTAAGTTTGTATGTAAATAATATTTCGATTTTTTTATATTATTATCTTTTGTTATTATATGAGATATGGCTGCCTATAGAATAATTAATTGATGTAAACTACGAATCGGAATTGACTAAGAACTAGTTAGTAAAATGTTAAAAAGTGAAGAATTTCCTGATTGAACATTCAGAATAGAAGAGATACAAATGATCCGTTGTGAGTCACGTGTGTAGTACTAAGTGCAGGCTACTACGTGTACCAGATTGATAAGTCACATGTGTAGTACTAAGTGTAGGCTACTATGCGTACCCATTAACTTCGATCACGTGTGTAGTACTAAGTGCAGGCTACTATGTGTACCAGATTGATAGGTCGCATGTGTAGTACTAAGTGCAGGCTACTATGCGTACACGTTAACTTCGATCACGTGTGTAGTACTAAGTGCAGGCTACTACGTGTATCAGATGGTTAAGTCATATGTGTAGTACTAAGTGCAGGCTACTACATGTACCGGATTGATAGGTTGCATGTGTAGTACTAAGTGCAGGCTACTATGCGTACCAGAGAGCTTCGATTACAAGGGTGGTTTATGCACAGGCCACCGGGTATCTATTATTATTCCGATGAGTTCAACAGGAAATTTACTAAGTGAAAATACATATGTACATGACTATGTGATGAATAAGTGCAAATATATCTATGTGAAAAGTTTTGAGCAATGTGCTCGATAGTTGAGCGAATCTTTTGGTAAGATAGAATAGAGTAAGTGAAATTATGTAAAAGTGAAATTTTGTAATAAAACAATTTTGGACAATAGTAGTTGTGTAACTTTGAAAAATCACCAAAAATGGTAGAAATGGAATAAGAGGTTGAATAAGATATGAAATTAAATCTTAATGAGTCTATCTTCTCATAAAAGAAAAGATGAAGGCAAAATAATTTCATATCGATGATAATTGGATTTTTGTTAGACAATGTTAGAATGATTTTGGAATCCCCTGTTCTTATTTTGGAAAATCATTAAAAATTTTTAAAAAAATAATTATAGGTCATAATTTTCATGCTTAAAATCCTTAATGAGTCTAGTTTCTAGGAAAATTATCAGTTCTCAATTTGGATTCCCGTAACATGAGATAAATAATTTTTAGGTAAGAGAGGTTGGAACTGTCAGACAGTGAAATAGGGGTATATTTAATGAATAAACTATACTTATTTGCTAGACCAAAAATTCTAAAAATTTTATGGTAAGAATATATATGAGTCTATTTTCAGAGAAAATTAACAGAACTTAATTTTGAGTTTTTTAGCTCCAGATATAAAAAAATTAGTAACTATGACTTGAGAAAACAGCATGACCAGAAAATCAGCAAAAGTGTAATTATGATTACATTTTCATGGAATCATGTTGATAATTTGCTTATTATTTTCATATGGACTTACTAAGCTTTAAGCTTACTCCCTCCGCCCCATTTCCTTAGTGTTCTCAGGTCAGCTCGGGGTTAGAGACTATCAGAGGCAGCATCACACTATCAAGCCAACAACTCCAGAGTATTGTCATATGTGTATTAAATACTTTCAAGTGAGTGGCATGTATAAGGACTAATTTTTATGTTAGATGTTGTTATGATTAGCCAAATGTATCGGCTTATACTGATTTATTGTATATGGCCATGAGATGTAGCTTAAATGGTTATGGCTTGTAAGCCTAATTATTCTTGCCATGTTTTAATGTTTGTGATGTGTTTATAATTGGTTGTTATGAATGATTAGTATAACACATGTACATGATGAATGCTCTAAGACCATTCGAGGTGGTCATGGCCATGGAATGAATGTGGGGCATGGTAGTAAGTTGATAATGATTGAATATGGAAAATTGTAGAATGTGAATTGAAATGTCTAACTTGGTATAACATGAGTATAGGTAATAAACACATGTATGACATCTTGTAAATGCTTTAACGGAATTTTACTAAAGGATGATTAACCATTAAATTGATGTTATAAGGTGTGTTTATAATGTGTATAAGTATGGGAGAGAATTAAGGACAACATAAGGCTTGGAAAATAGCCGTGTGGAGGACACGACCTAGAACAGGGGCTTGTGGCTTGGCTGTGTAGATCAATTTGTTTTGCTAACGTCATAAACAGAGAGTTACACAGCTTGAATGTAACATCCTGATTTTCGGGTTTTTCGTGATTCTCAATTTTTGGTAAAGTTTTTTAAAATTAGATATTTGGTTGTGAAATTCATAATTGGGGTGTGTAAATGGGCTTATGGAAGGCCCATGTGATGGCCAAAACCCAGTAGAATTTTTGAATTTTGGACTTAAGAAGTTAGGGGCTTTGGATAGGTGGCCTTATTAGAAATTATGGGTAAAAAGTATCACAAAAGAGCCTTTGGTAAAGTGGCTAAGTGACGCCACTAAGAAACTAAAGAGGTGGCGTGTAAATGGTTGGGGGAAACCTGGGTTCAATCCCCTGTGATGGCAAAAGTGATGTTATTTTTATGCTTTGAGCATGCAGGAGTTGTAGCCGAATGGAACTCTGTAGGAGAGAGTTTGAATAAGTCAAACGCATGGATTAAGGAGTGATAAGGGAAGAGATTTTAGGGATTTGATAAGGAGATAGTGTAACACCCCGAACTCATGGCCGTTATCGGAAATCGAACACGAGGTGTTACCGGCTTACTACATTTATTTCCCCCTTTTTTTTTTGTTCCAGGCAAGCTGGCTACTGTATCGTGGTCGCTTTAAAAATCATATTTTGAGTTCTGAAACTCGAAATCCAATTCCGTAAATTTTTCTCGAAACTAGACTCATATATCTATATGGGGGAATTTTTGTAGAATTTTTTTGTTGGGCCAATTAGTACAGTTTATTTGTTAAAGTCTCCCCTGTTTCAAGGTTCGACTACACTGACCTCTATACTTTACGATTTAAATATCTCCCTGTACAGAACTTCAATGCCTATGCCGTTTGTCTCTAATGAAACTAGACTCAATAATTAATTTGTACATATAAGGCACAACCTCTAATTATCTCGATAAAATTTACGGTGAATTTTCTAAATCAAAATAGGGGATCCAGAAATCGCTCTGGCCCTGTTTCACAAGAATTTAATTAACTCCTAACATACAGCTCATATGGTCGTTTCGTTTCTTCCATATGAAAATAGACTCATCAAGCTTCGATTTCATAATTTATTGATTATTTAATTCCATTTCTACTATTTTTAGTGATTTTTCAATCTCACATCACTGCTGCTGTCAGCATCTGTTACTAAAACAAACTATGCCTATTTCATGATTTTTCCTTGATCTAACTAATAATTCATCATACATGTCACAATTTATGACCATGACTAGCCATGCCAAAGGCTAATCATCACCAAGCATCTCCCCACTATACTATTACCAAATCATGAATTTAACACCGAAAATAATCAGCCATGACATATGGCATAATAATCGAGTAGGCCTCTACCAATACTCAACCAAAACCGAATTACCAAGACTTGTGTCCAAACATCATAGAACCAATTCCAACCGAACATTTATGCCATTTTCCCATGGCTAAAAGTTTACATACCAAATTTCAACAAAACATAATAGCCTATACATGCCGAAATGTTCTCCTAGACCAACTAAGAAGAAAATACCAAAAGTTGCTAGCCAGGTGATGGCTTCGATGACGGTCCCGAATACGCAAAAAGTCGAGTCCAAGAAACCTAAAATAGGTGACAAGCAAACACCGAATGAGTATATAACTCAGAAGTCATAAGCATTACACTACCATCCATTAATAAAATTTTCACAAGAGGAAACAACGAAATGAGGCTAAGTACTCCATCCCTACCGAACTATGCCATAGTTTCTTAGACCTTACGATTCAATCTCATTCCAAGTCCTACATTGACATTTCATACGCTATTCAATAGAATAATTGAGGCATTTCCATACATCATTTTATTTTCGTTACAATCATACAACTAAACGAACTTTCACCTATTCCACGATGAACCTTATGTACGTGACTTCAATTATAATCATCACATAGGTTCAAAACAAACCACACTCAACTCCAAATATAAACATAGCACCTATTAGCCATGAACTCAAGGTACTTACCCTTTCCGCTGTCCGAAATCGACTCGGTAAGGTCGCACCCTTAATATAAATAATTGATAGAAAATATATATATAGTGGGTTCGCACACATAGTGCTTAATAATCAACCACGCACACTTAGTGCCATGTACTTTAAACTCGCACACTTAGTGCCATGCATTTCAAGCCCGCACACTTAGTGCCAATCTCACAACCGTGAACACTTATTGCCCGCACACCTAGTGCCGAAAACCAGCCACTCTATACGCTTCACTTCCTTTTTACATTCGACAATTTCATCTCTACATACATATACATTTGTATACATTTCATCTCATTAAACACAATTGCATAGGTATTACGATCATTTAAATCAATACCAACTATATGCTTAATGACTTACCTTGTGTTGGGTAAAATAATTCCAAGTCGGCTACTCGATGACCTTCGATTTCCCCTTGTTGGACACCTCTCCTTTAGGATCTTGAGCTTAAACAAATAAATTAACTCATTCAACCGCCTTGCTACATATATTGGTGTTCACATTTTAATGATTTTATGACATACGGAACGACATGGTAAAATTTTTATCTTGCTACCTTATGTTCTTAGCTATTCGGCTAATAACCTTATGCAATTACCATGCTTTCAATAATCCAATCACACATGCATATGTATACTTGGACATTCAGCAATCACCTTTGCTAGTTTTTCCCATTTTTTTGTCGGTTATATATACATAGTCCTAAGGTAATATCACGAATGGGCTTACATATATATATGTATATATAGCGAATATGCAAAGCTTAAACTCAACATCACGTAAGCTCCTAAGTGATGGCGAATATGTATATCTATATATATATATATATATATATATCAACTATACTATTACTTTTAATTCATCTAATCACAAAATTTCATCTCATGAACACTTGACCCATTTCTCACAAAATGAAACAACAACTAAAATGAACATCCCATTTTTACCCCATATGGCCGATTGCTTCATTTGTTACCCAACTAACAATTCAACAATTTCAACCTCATTACAACCTCTACCTATCCAATATAACATGAACACAATCCTCCACCCCTAAATTAGATTCGGCAATCACTTAACCCATTTTAACCTCAACTTTCAAGTTAAAAGCAATTAACCACTCACGATATCCTACATTACTATCCATTTTAATGACATTAACACATCTACTAAGAGTTTCAAGCTTCTTGGCCGAATTTCAACCTCAAAATCCTAAGTCTAATCTATAGGAAAAGTAGAATTTGAACTAACCATCTCAAACATGCATAGATTTTCAAGAATCATTCAATACATACCTCATTCTAGCCATCTTCCAAGCCAAAATCAAATAACCAAATCTCCTTCCTTCTCCTCACTCACGGCAATAGCCAAAGAAAAAAAAGATGAACACTCCTCTTCCCTCCTTATTTTATTCATCTTTTCCTTTTAATTCCTTTCTTTAATTTATTTTAATTTACTTACCAATATTAAATAATAAACAACATAAACTTGGAGGAATGGAACCATGCTTGGCCTACCACTTAACATGAATTGGGCACTTTGACATGCAAACCCAAACTTTCCTATTTTACTACTATTTGGTCCTTACTTATTTACCTATCATAATTTTCTAAGTCTCTCAACTAGATCCTTTCAAGCAAAATTCACATTCCTAATATAAAATTAAAACATCAAATTTTTATACAAGTATTATCACACATATAAGATGTGCAATTAAAATTTTAACTAAATTTTATGACTCGGTTTTGTGGTCCCGAAACCATATTCCGACTAGGGTCAAATTAGGGCTGTCACAGATAGAGTTAGCCGAATAGAGGGGATTGGAGAGGGGATTTCGGCTGAGGGGTATTAGGTTAGTATTTTTGGCATTAGGGACTTAGGTTGTGTCGTTTTCTTCTTTAGGATTAGTCTTTTCTTTTCTTTTTCTTCTCTAGCCGAACCTACCACCCTTCCATTCATCATTCCTTTCTTTTCTTTTTCCAAAACCAGCCACTACTCCCTTCCGTTCATCTACTCTTCTTTTCTTACCTCTACATCTGCCGAAAAGCTGCAAAAGCCGAACCTGTGAAGCTTGGTGGTGCCGATTCTTTATTGACCAGCAACCTTCTTTTTCCCTTCACATTTTGGTGGCCAATCCCTTTATTTTCTAGGCTTTAAATGGTTCAAGGAGGGAGACTGTGGTAAGTGTTCGTACTCTAAGTCGATTCAGTAGTAACTGTTGACAAAAGCCGAAACCCCTATAGTTGAAGGTGGTTGCCGATTTGTGATGTAGGCCTTATTGGGTTTTTTTGCAATTGATTTTTATGGTTTATATAGTGGAGTAGATACGTTGGAGGAGCAGCAAGGCGTGGGGTATCGATTCGGATAAGCTTAGATCATCAGAGTGACTAAATCTAGATCTAGTCATCAATTTCGGCAAAGGTATGAACCCTAGGGCCATTGTGGATGGTGGCCGAATATGTAAGAGATGATAATAGATAGTTTTCAGTTTGGTTTAAATGTTATCATGATCTAATCTATAAGCGGTTGATTATAGGAGAAATCGCGTAGGAGATCTCGTCAAGGAATAACACAAATCAGGTGTGTAACGAACCTTCTTTTATAGCTTAACTCGATATTCGCTGAAAAGTCGAAATGCCGAAATTCTGGCATTTCGAGGACTCGTGAGCATGCGAACGCTCATAGGTTTAGTTAGATTTGATATGTTCGATGATCGGGATCGTTGGAACAGGTAAGGGCACGGTTTGGTGCACGATGGTAAGTTGGGCCTCGAGGGGCTGAAATCTGGCCCAATGGGCTTTCGAGCCCATTTGGGTAAAGTTGGTAAAAAAATGAAACCCTGTTAAATTGTGCTTTAAGACTGTTAATACCGCTATGAGATATAGGCTAAATGGGCCTAGATGACTAAATCGGCTATATAAAGCCCATTAAGGGTTTTAGGCCAAAAAAGCCCGAATTTGATAAAGTGCGTTAAAATCATTGTTTAAACACTTGGAGTTATTGATAATTGCTAATGAACATGGAAACCCTGATATTTTGGTAAAATTACAAAATTACCCTTATAATATGAAAAATAACTATGTTGCCCTAGGTAAAAATGACCGTTATACCCCTAGGGTTTAATTATGAGTTTGACGCATGAGATTTGATATACATGATTTGATATGATATGCACATGATATGTATGTTATGCACATGATGTATTCATTTATGCATGGGTTGGGTTTTTATGAATGGAGGAAGTGAAAAAGGGCTTTGCCCCAGTTTACCGAAAAGGGCTTTGCCCCAGTTATTTAAAGAGGCTAGGCCTCCAGTTATATGATAAAGCAGCTATGCTGCTAGTGGTGTGTTGGTTGGGTGGGTCGAATCATTCCCCACATGGTGTGTTGGTTGGTACGGGTGGAGAGTAGCGGATGGTGGGTTGAGTAGTCTCCCCAAATGGGCTTACATGCATTCTTTGATGTTACATATGATAATGAAATGGGCCTATGGGCCATACCGTTTACAGTAAAGGCTTCGGCCCAGTGATATGAATTATGAAAAGGCTTCGTCCCAGTAATCATTTAATGAAAGACTTCGGCCCAGTATATGTTGAGACTGATTTTGGGCTTAGGCCCAGTATGCTGATATTGTTTTGGGCTCTGAAAGGAGCTTGTTGTACACTGAGTTTCCAAACTCACACCCCCACCTTAACCTTGCAGGTGAGCCTTAATGTGGGGACTTGGAGCCGGAGGGGATTCAGAGTGGTCATGTGGATCGCTTTTGGGCTTTTGAAATAAGTGACTAGTTTTCTTTAGTTTATCTTATTTACTATTTATTTTTGGGTTGTAATAAGGCCATTTTAACTTTATTTTCTCTCTGGGATTATTTTATTTTCAATAACTCTAAATTTTTGTTGATAATAATTAAAATGGGCTAGACTTAGGGCGCGTTTTCAAAATGATACTCGTTTTCAAAATAACGTAACAACACGATTAATCGGTTTATCAAGGATATCTACCCAAATGAATTTTCAAGTCGGTTATCAAAGTGTGGCAATGGTTGTGGGCATATCTAGGATTGGATCCAATCGAAGAGCTTGGTACTTAAGCAGCCTTCATGGCTCACCTCCTCTGTTTCGAATACCTACCTGGTGCACAGCTTCCATTCACTTTGTTAGCTCAACAAAAGTCGGATATTTAAAACACTAAAACGAAACGTGGATTTTTAACTTCAAAGTGGCACGCCGAATTCGGCCATAACGTCTGGGCCGGGTTTAGGGTGTTACACTGAGTACACGGGCGTGTTTAAGACACAAGAGCATGTCCTTTGTCCACACAGGCTTGTGACCCTGTTTCATGAAAATTTTTCTAAGTTTTCCCAGAGCTTTCTAAAGTCCTCAGTTTAGTCCCGAACCATCCCGATGTGTGTTTTAGGCCTCGAAGGCCTGTATAAAGGACGATCTACATGTGTTTGAAAAGTTTTAATTCAGATGAAATTTTATGGCCTGGTTTTGCATGTTTGTGAATGTTTAAGTCCGGTAACGCCTCGAACCATGTCCCGGCTTTGGATATGGGTAAGGGGTGTTACAATAACCATACCAAGTTGGCCAAATAACACATTCACAACATCTATTATATTTAAGCCCTATACATACTAGACTCACATATATCATTTTAACATTTTGTTCAAACTTCAATCATCCACACACAAATCAATCAACCATTTCTTTCCTAATATCAAAAGACCATGCTCAACCATTAACAAAAGGTATTAAGGCATATCAAAACTTAGCACAACCCAAAACATACCAATTTAACATACAACCCTATACTTGCCATTTATAACCATTTCAATATATTCAAAAGTTACCAAAATGGATCGATAGATAGTGTGATCTTGCTCCGATGTTGATTCCAATCGTTCAAGCTTTTGATAATCTACAAAATAGACAAAATAATTACGTAAGCAACTAGTGCTTGGTAAGATCATATACAAGAAACTTAAACTTACCGAACATAAAACGATTAATTCATTCATTCATAGATCATGAGATCATAAGGATACTTTTCCTCCCTATCCACAACACCTCACAAGGTTAATAGATATAATTAAGAACACATCTATACATGAAAATGGAACATAACATGAAATGAATTTCATTCTGTAAATCATCCAACACACAATCAATTAATTACATTTTCAAATAATTTATATATATCACAACTTCCATTTCATAAACCCAATGACATAACTCATTTCATATACAAACCTTTTCAATCATGCTCATTAAGTCATTTAGACATTATATTTCCTATTCATTACAATCCACATAGTTAGTAGATAACTTGAAAATATAACATCTATGAAACATAGCATATATTATGAAATGAATTCCATATATCTAACATTCATCATATGATAAATTTTCTTCCTTTTTATTTCATTTACACATACCAATATTTCCATTTCATATGATCATTAGCAACAATAAGTTTTTATACATGCCTTTCCATTAACCTTTACTTACCCATTGAACCATTTAGACTAATATCAGATACTCAGGAATACTCACACAAAGTGTGCTTTTTCATGTAATCATAACATTTCCAATAGTGCTCACATGAGCTGTGAAATAGGCCTACTCACACAAGCTATGGGTCTGGATGTTAGCTACAAGATGCTGCTCACACAAGCTGTGGAGAATCTGCAACAAATGCAGGACCTCAGCCATCGGTAGGACATCCAGAACCAGCACTTGAAACCATATAATCCCTAATGACATGTCATTTGTATCCTAAGTATTCGTAAGGTTCAAACGATATATATTACATTTTGAATTCTTTAATTTCTTTCCATTACACCATTACAAACATATGAATCCATAAAATTCACATTTTCACAATTTGCTATTAACTATTTAAACATTTCCATTCAACCCAATTTTCCAATTGTAAATTTTTACTAAATCGTTAATCATTCATCACAAATAGAAATTAACAAGTTAATCTTTATACGAACTTACTTGTACCAAAACAATGCCCTAATGTGATCCAACGGCTAATCTGCTATTTTGGTTTTTTTTTCTCGCAATCTGTATCCATTTGAGTTGTTTCTTGATCTAGATAAATATTTTTATTTAATTAATTTTGTTTCAAAATTTAAAATAATCAATTTAGCTTATAACCCTTAATGATGAAAAATTACAAAATTGTCCTCACAGTGTACCTTTTATGCATTTAGTCCCTAAACCCGAAACTTGCAATTTCACCATTTTTTAACCATAAATCATGCTAGTTGATTTTTACCTAATATTATAATAGCTTTACTTACAGCAGAATTTAACCTGAAACAAAACTTGAGCTAATAAAAGTAAATAATTAACACGAAAGAGAAAAAAGTTCAAAACGAGTAAAAGAATAGGAGAACCATGTAAACGGTTGCGTTTCAGCGCGAAAGAAAACGACAACGTTTGACTCCGTCTTTCAACGATTTACGCATAATAAAGTTTGCTCACTGCAGCAAAACCGATCGCCAACATGCAACCAGAAGTCTAACCTGAAGAAAGAAGAGAGTTTATGAGAATTCCCCAAATGGATGCTTTTCAGTGGCACAAGATTGCTGCTGTTTCTGGTTTTTAACTTATTTATCTCATCTTTTTCAATTCCTTTTTCATATATACTTATTTATGGGTTGTTGTTTTTTTTTAAATAACAGGAATAGCAGCCCTTGGATTGGGCACTTATGGCTTCCACATCTTTAAACCTGAAAATCCCGTTTACAAGGAGGTCGGTTTTTTAATACCCTTTCATTTTTTTCACCCAAATTTTCACTTTTCAACGTTTTTTTTGTTCAATTATTTTGTTGTTCTTTTTTTTTTCTTTTTATAATTGGATGATGAACTTAGGTATGGCAAATCGCTTCTACTTACCACTTGTTTCACACAGCTGCTCTTCTTTCTGCTCCTATTACCAAACGCCCCCACATTGTTAGTTCCCTTTTGCCCTTTTATTTTTATAATTTCATTATTGATTTTCTGGGCATGGTTTGCTTAATATTCTTGGGAAAAATACTTTGTTGTTTTATTGATTGGTTTTATGGTTTTAGTTTTAAGAGACTAATCATACAATCCCCTGAATTTTATTGCTTCGTGTCGAGTTATCAATGGGCTAACTGCTCTCTTTTATTGTGCTTCAGTTTGGAGGCCTTTTGACTGCTGGCATTCTTTCTTTCTCTGGGTCGTAAGTTCCCTTTCCCTTTTATCTTCTTTTTTGAATTTGTTACTTGTTAGAAGTTTGCAATTGATGAATGCTAATCTGAGGGAAAAAAAAGATTTGGTGAAAGGGATTTGAATGATATTCATCGAGATTTCATACTTTGGGTTACTTGCCTTGATGAAAATGATTCATTTAATTGTTTTAAACTTGTGTTTTTTTGTTGTTGCATGTGTTTGGTCATAGATCACTGTCTTGTTTTTAAGTGCATTTCTTAGGTTAATGTTTCTTGAGAAGTTCATATATTTGGCCATTCTACCTGATGGATGCGGATGCATTTAACGGTTTAAAATTTGCATTTCTTAAGGTTTTTCTTTTATATTTTTATTGAGCTTCGTGTTTAGTTCAGAATTAGCGAAGGCTTTGAATGTAATGTAGTTGGATGATATGTAAAATTGAGGAGACTCTAATAGCAATTTGACTTTTAGCAACAATATGTTATTTATTGCAAATTTTATGGTTTTACAAATATTTAAATGTTGGCAGCATAAAAAGACTCAACAAGTTATTGTAAAACTCAACAAGAATGTGTATAAAATCGCTGCAAATACATTTTGCATAACTAATATTTGCTGCGCTTTATAACTTTTTTATAAAAATTATTTGTTGCTTGTTGAGAAGTCTTCGAAGTGTCTTCTGTGCGGCTGACCTGGACCCCAACAATTGAAGGTATTGTCCCCGTGTTGGAGTTTTTTCCTCGGCCTCCACGGAGAGCTGTGTACGGTTCACAGAGGGGGGCATCTCGGTCGGTAGAGATAGGTACTTGCAAGACTTGGGATAAGTGTAAGTGTTGGGCATATGAATAATAATGGAGGTACTCAGGCGTGCTGTAGTTTGAACCACTAATCTTAGCTTAAAGTTGACATGTTCGTAAACATGGTACCACTTGAGCTACGACCTCTATTATTATTCACGTCCAATACTAACATTTATCTTGAGTCTTGCAAGTACGTATCTCTACCGACCGAGCCCCCCGGTGAATCATACACGGCTTAGCGCGGAGGCCAGGGACAAAACCTGACACGGGGACAATAATTTAAGTTGTTGGGGTCTAGGTCGACTACCCAGAGGACAACACTTAGAAAACTTCTCCCAGGGGAACCGATTCCTCCTCAACATTACTAAATGTCAATTCCTTAGCATGTTTGTATTGCTATTGAAACCATGGAGATTTTTTTCATAGGGTCTATGGGATACCGTGCATTACTAATGCTGTGAATAAAAGTGCATCTCTGTATTGACCATATCTCCTGTCATTCAACACTATGGATTCTTTGATTGAACAGAAACATAACCTAGCTTTGAACAGTTAGGTGTATGAATATGAATAAATGCAGTCAGTTGTTTAGCAGGGAATGGATGTGTGAATGCATTTACCATGCTAATGTTAAATTCATTCATGCAGAATTGATATGGTAAAAATATAATTAAATCATTCTGTAGGTGTTACACGGCAGCATATCTGGAGGACAGAAAATATTCGGCCCTTGCTCCATTTGGTGGCCTTGCTTTTGTTGCCGGTTGGGCAAGTCTGTTATTCTAAGGTTTGGATTTTCCTTAGAAGAACTTATGCTATCACTTGAAACAAGTTAGAGAACATCTTGTCCTCTTTGTTATGCCATATATGTAACAAACCTTTGTATAGTTGTTGTCTCATAAGATACCCTAATACATTTTTAATTGCAAACAAGACATAATTATGTATTTTTTTCTGTTATGGGTATTAACATTGTAATATGTCTTGTTTGATTGTGAAAATCAATTCAATAACTATTTACCCCCAAGCTTTTCCTGGGAAACGATGAATTTTACTAATACAAGAGTTTCCCTTTCTCTGTACACTTCTAGTATTATTTCCAATTAATATGTTTTATTTATTTAATTTTGATAATTTTTTTAAAAACAATTTAAACTTTCAGTTTATTAAAATATATTTTTCTTATATAATTACATTACAATTTTGTTTTAGTTTTATTTTATTAAATGTTTCATAGGCATTAAAAGAAATTATAAAATTTTAGAATGTAATTCTATAAAATTAATATCGATTTTTAAAAATGAAAATTAAAACTAAATTTATGAAATAAACTTTAAAAATATTGTATCATGTCATGAAACAATAATAATTGTGTTATTAAGTTTTTTCTTTCGTTCGTTAAAGAGGAAAGTGACATTTCACAAAGTGATCCCTTAATTTTATATATTGGTGCTTTCCTATGAAAATTTTTGAAATACTATTGGTTAGAATATTATTGTTAAAAAAGTTATTTATGTTACTCTTATTAAATAAAAGATAATTTTTTATAAGAAAATAGAGTTAATTTCACTAGACATCCTCAAATTACGACCCTCATTTTAAATTGGTCTCTAAACTTCAAAATGTTCAGATACTCCCAAACTATCGATATTATATTTATCATGTCCTTCAATTAATGAAACTGTTAATTTAACTATTAAATGACAAGAAAAATTTTATGTGACATAATTTAAAATAAAAATTTAAAAAAAAGTAAAATATTGTTGCATAACTTTTAAAATTAAAAATTAAAAATAAAGTAAAAAAGAGAAAAAAAAGAGAGAGAACAATAGTTTCAATAAAAACTTTGAAAAATCTCAAAATCAAGAATTCTACAAGATCCATTTTTAAAATGTTTATTTTTCTTTAAATTTTTCATTTTAAAATACATCTTAATAATTAAATAAACAATTTTAATAACAAAAGACCTTATTGATCATTAATAGTTTGAGGATATAATTGAAATGTTAAAATTTAAACATCATTTTAGAATGAGAGCTTTTTTAAATAATTTTTAGGCTTCATACACAAATTAACCCCTAAAACATCTCGATTTTCTAAGTTTGGTACTTAAAACTTTGCACAATGGTTTAGAACTAGAGTCTGTTTTCCTTTACACGGTTCACCCCAAGCATTAACCTTGTTAAAAAAAAAACACCAATCACATCCTCCATTCAATCAAAAGCTGTCACATGGAATATCCTAATTAAAAACACTTTAAATTATTAAAAAATTAAAATTTTAAAATTATATTAACTGATTTTAAATATATATATATATATATATATATATTCAGTAAAATACTTATTAATAAATAATTTTGATATAAATAAAGCAACCGAGGAATTAAATATAAAAATAAAAATATATGGACCAAATCCGTCCTTATAAATATACCTTTTGAAACGGTTGTATAATAATGTCTGGATTAGATGCAGAGAATAGATTGGTTGCGAATCGACCTTTCATGGATTCCACAAAGTACAACCTTCTTAATAATTAAAAATATTAAATCCAACCGAAAAGAAGGTTGAAAAGATATTTGCTTGAACGTTTTGAAGGAAATTTCACTGCTGCCCTTCTCGGCAAACTAGGACAGCATCAGTATTTCTTTAATTTTTTTCCATTTTTTATCAAGATGTGAAATGTGGCAACTTTTGATTGGTTGAAGAAAGTGATTGCTTCTTTTAACATAGTTAATGCTTTGGATTAACAAATAACAGAAACAAACTTTAAATCCTGAGTCGTAATGCAAAATTTTTTAATTACCTATCAGAGAAAACCAAGAATTTTAGAGGCAATTCGTGCATTAAGCATAATTTTTTAATTACCTAACATGACATCCACACCCATCTCAGTCCACAATTAATTAATTTTTTTTTAATTTAAAAACATTTTTATATTTTTATATTTTTAAATATTGAAAAAATTAATTAATTATTAACCCATCGACGATACCATTACGTCAACAAAGTTAATAGACATTAATTGTTTCATCTATTTTAAAATGATTTGACAAACATTATAAATTTAAGAATTAAATGGAGGATTAAAATATTGTTTTTTTTGTAAAGTTAGAAGCCCAAATAAATTTATTCCATTTTATTATTAATGAATATTTAATAATAATATTTTTCAATAATGTTTATTATTAATAAATATTTGAATTAATCCATAATGTATAATTTTCTTTCATTTTAATCAAATCCATTACCGAATACATTTGAAAAACAACTTGTATATGGACTTAAAATTATGAAGATGTGTAATCTGCAATTTTTTCTCATTATATATATTTATATTAGATTAAAGACCGATGAATGATATTTCATTATTAAAGAGAGAATAATTCGTAATACAAAATGTTAGAATAATTAGATAAAATTATATATTATGTCTATTTTTTTTATGGACAACATGTTTTCAAGTGTTAGGAGATAATTTTATAAAAATAAATATCTTCTTGTGTAATCCAAAAGTAATTGTTAAGAGGAAAATAAAGTAAAATTCTTACATTTAACTAACGCAGCAAATGAGAATGTTTATATTTCCTAAAAAGGACAAGTTGGCAAAATAGAAATGACATGAATTGGTTTGCCTCTGAATCAGGGAATAAACTCGTATTTGCAAGATTTATAACCTGCAACCAAATACAACAATAAATAAGTTGAGTAATTTTGTTGTAAAACCAATTTTTTTATGTTTACTTCTCTATAATATTTTCAATTTTAATCATTTCTAACTAAAATAAATTCTATTTCAATAAATGAAATTACATTCTAAATATTAGAGATTAATATATTAAATATTTGATTTGTTTCCTTTTTCTTGCTTTAGTATATCCAAGATGCAAGTTGCTTCTTACGCATTACATTAAAAGGAAGGAGCACATGATGACCAAAGACCAACCACATGACTTTCCCACTTTCTACTTTCTAAGCACATGGGATTCGCTCATTTTTTTTAAAAACTGTGAATGGATAACGCTTACTTGGATCTAGTTCTGTAATCATGGCAGCTCCTTTGAAGTTGCAAGATCCTCCTTTGTGCTTGAACCTTTGGAAGTAATCATTGAAGGCATAGGAAACATGGTTTGTCATAGTGTTTGGAAAATAACAAGCCTGGTTTACCTGAATCTTACTGCAATCTGCACCACCTTCCCCACATGCCCAATCCAGGGCTACCTTCAACTCTTCATCTGGGGTTTGTTCATCTGCTATGCACCATTGCTCGTATTCCCCAACTGATATTAACACTCATATGAAAACACCATTTTACAACATACATAAGAAACCATGGCAAGGAGGTTTTTAAGAATGTACCTGATTTTTGAGGAATAATAATTGACATAAATAGCAGCACAAGCGTGATCTTTACCAACGAGGGTGACATTGAGGAGGAAGAGAGAGTGGAAGTGGGGAAATGATCTTATAGTATCTATCCACTGATAAAACTCATAAATCAATATCCCTTTTACAATGTAGAAAGCATTACATACGCTAGGACCATGTGGATGGGTACGTGTACCGTTGGCTATCCTTTTTGCTTTTTCTGCTATTAGTTCTTGTAACTGCAAAAGTTGTACTTTTATTTTACTAAATTTTAATCTCTTTATTTTTAAATTTTAAAATTTTAATCCTCGCCAAACAAAACATATTATATGTGTAATATTATATTAGCTCATTATTTTCACATATTACTCGCTAAAAATTTCACTTACTGAATTATTAATTATCATTTGAGTTAAAAGACTAAAATTTCACAATTGAAAAGAATATAAAACTTACAATAATTAAATAAAAAAATAGACTAAATCTATAATTATACACATAACAAATGACTAATAATTGAATTTAACCCGAATAATATCAATTCGAAAAATGAGAGTACATGAACTAATAACAATTTTTTTAATTTCAAAATCCAGTCACCCACTCATCCCTGCCATGTGCCTTAGAAGAATATATTCCCTGTATGTGTATCAGATTAAAAATAAGCAAATCTATGATCCATTTAAAGGAACTTGGAGCAACAAGACTACCCACAGGTGCTTGGCAATCCTATGAAACCACAAATCGAATTAAAAGCAAGCAATTTATTACTTACAAGCACGTCAAAATTAATTTACACTGGCTGTACTAATAAAATAAAGGAATAATATACAACGAAAACTCATGGTTACAGGAAGCACTCAAAAGACTAGGAACCCAATCTTTCAGCAGAGATGACAATAATGCATTCCCAACTTCCAACCATCAATCGGATCACCCTTTCAAGCCTATTTGAAAAACTAAAAATAAAAACAGTAAGATTTCAAAATGCCTACATTCAACTCAAATAAATGAATAGTTCTAACCTCGAACCATGTACTTTTAGTGACGATTTTCCAACACAAAGAGCTTGAAACATGGAAAAATCTACATAAAATGATAGAAAAAAATTATTTTATTTTTTGGCTGAGACCATATAGAGGGGAAAAAGAATGGATGTCACTTAATTACAGTTAAATATAAATAGGTATACTACAGGAAAAGGACCAGTCTCCCTCGTACTTGGCAAGAAAATGGATGACAAACAACAGGTCCGAAGGATTCGAATTCTTCCATGGTTTTTCATTCAACACAGTCAAAAGCAAAATCATGGATGCAACCTCAGCATACCTGAAGACAAAGAACACACCATAATCATCAGAAACCTGTTTTGGGTGATATCAAATGGTTTGGCTGCATGATACCATTCTTCGGCTGAAAAAAGAATTCATGATATCTTCTTTGGTCATGGAGGAAGAATATCTGAAGCAGACATGAAATATTTAATAACTACACATTCAATTTAAAGGAGAAAGAAGGATTGCCAAGTTACCATAATTTGGATGTCCACCAGTATGAGGCAAGGACTAGTCACTTGTCAGACAACCGAGAGTCGCAAGGGGTCAACCTGAAGAAAGTTAGTTCAACCAACACCCCCTATATCAACCAGACTCGAAAAAACTTGCAACAGCTGAATAAAGTTGCTCTTCCTCAAAAGGCTTCGACACATAGCCATCCATCCCACATTTCATGCACTCTTCGTTTGTAGTCTGGATGACATCAGCTGTCATTGCCAATATTGGAATGTGCCAGTAAGACACATTTCCATACATATCAATTGATGCTTCTCCAGAACCAATTTTTTCATTGACCTGAGTCTCCACGCTGCGGATTTGCCTAGTTGCTTCAAACCTGCATAAATATTTGGAGTATCAGGATGGTGATGTACTCTTAAGAGTAGGATCTTGAGGATGTTTTGAACAATAGGTAAAAAGTAACAAATAAATATAATAATAACGTTCAGTTTACCCATTTACCTAAATTGACCAAGAATCTATCAAACAAATCAGCATTCTTTTTACTCCATATCTAAACCCAAATAACTGGTTCTTGATAAACTTATACCTAATATTGCCTCGTCAGTCATTTAGGTTATAACATTTTGATTAGCAATGGATTAATTACTTCCCTAACTAGACAACCATTACACAATAGGCACCGTTGCTTGCCATAGAGGCCTCTTTTCTCATATTTTCAGGTTTTTGCTGAAATGAAGCACACACAAACTCGGAAGAACAAATAAAGGCCAGTTAGATTGATTACCCGTCCATTTCCGGCATCTGAAGATCCATGAAGCAGGCATCAAAATTATGGGGTGGTCTAAGCTTGTCCAGCGCATCCTGGCCTTTTTCCACACAGGAAACAATTGCTCCATATTTCTTTAAAGCACCTTCTGCCACTCTTCTGTTAACCTTGTTATCATCAACCACTAAAATTCGTTTTTCTCTTAGTAGGGTCCCGAGTGTAGTTTTCTTTCTATGTACCTGGTCCTTTCTACCATTTCCTAGGAGTTCCTGGAAACAGGCAACGATGACGCTCAACCGAAGAGGCTTCATCAGTACATTATCTACAAAACCAGCAGTCTTAAGCTTGGATCGTTCAAGAGGAGTCATGGCGGTAGCCAAAAGAAAAATCTTAGGGAAGTTCGTTGAAACATTTAGCCTGCCATTCTGCCTATGTTCTTTGAGCAAGGAACTGAACTGAAGAACTGTTTCCTGGTTCCAAGCATCTTTGTCTATAAGAATCATGGCCAAATGAGCAAAGTCACTGCAGAAGATACAAATAAAAAATGGATCAGCTAAACCTAGGTAAGTTAAGTGTTTGATAGTAAGCTTTCTAGTAATCAAAAACTAATTGTCTAACAATTTCTAGCTTTTTGTAAGGCAGCATGCTCATTACTATTAGTATCTTTACAAATATTGACACAGGTTTGAAAAAGATATATCATTACTAATATGTATAGTATCTTGATAGCAACAGGTGACTCTCATAAACTTCAGCTTAAAAAGCCTTCCAAAACTGCAAAGAATAACCCTGATTAATGTGCACATCTTGGCTCTCTAGATCCGTATCAAGCTAGCAGCTGTTTAAGTTGGGTACAATACCTAGAGTAATCATGGTGATGCATGTTACACAAAGTATGGTAGAGAAATATATTGTGTGAGAATTAATATTGAAATCTATGTAAATAAAAGTTCCCTAGTTCATAAAGATGGTTCTTTTTATGTATAATATTAAGAGCCTTCAATCTTCTGCCTATAAGCAACACCAAAACTATTCTAGCTACCTTGTGCCACAAGCGTTTGACAGATAGGTGCATGTTGACTCCATACTCGATATTACATCCAGAGATATCCCCAATCTCCGTAGATGATATCCAGTGACCTCAGCTCGTATGCTTCTATTATCAACAACCAGTGCTCTCAAACCTTGAAACTCTGAAACCACTGGATCATATTGCTTCCACCTTGAATCCAAAGAACTCACTTCACCTTTTGCAAAAGATCCAGTAAATGAGAAAGTACTGCCAATGCCAGGTTCACTGACAAACCCTATCTCCCCATGCATGAGTTCCACCAGATGTTTGCTGATGCTCAATCCTATTCCAGTCCCACCATAATGTCGTGAAGTTGAACTGTCAGCTTGCACAAAAGGAGTGAAAATCCGATCTTGATCACCCAAATGAATTCCCACACCTGTATCCTCAACTGTCACCAGTAATTTAATCTTTTCAGGGTCCTCCACTGCATCTTTGCTATTTAATGTTTTAAAATTCTCCCAGCTTCTCCATCTGTCTACCACCGGAAAGCCACTTAACGTGTTGTATGTCTTGCTTGACATATCTTGAACCAAGTTCAAGCCTTGTTGTAACACTTTGTCTCCCACATCACATGCACCTTTCACTTCATCTACCAGATGCACTGAGACAAAAATATGTCCCTTATCCTGCGTGAACTGCAATTTCAAGAAGAGATAAGGGAATAAATTCAAACTTAAATGATCTGAAACATTAACAATCGTACATATTCATCTGGTTATTTCTAGTGCAGTTAAACATGAGACAATCATAGAATTGTGCATACCATCCCGTGCATTTGAGTTCAAAACACTTGGATTCATTTACTGTAAGGCTGCATGCATGGTTTAAAAATTTTCTAATTGTAAATTTTTATGAACAGAGAGTTTGGTCTTCTCTCGTCCACAGAATAGTCAACTTTAGGGCATGCGTTGTCCCTGAAAGTATTCACCCTACAATTATCAACTTGATAGTAAGCGGAGCAAGGTCAGAGCTGGAGTGAACTTAAGAGGACTGAGAATGTGAATAGAAAGATGAGATGATAGCCACTCAAATCTCCCCAAGAAAAATGCATCCAGTTCAGAAGTAATATATTGTTTTCCGAGTCTTTTAGCAATTTAAGTTTAGACTATATGATGCTACAGAAAGTGAAGAAACATGGAAATTCAACCATAACAAACCTTAATTGAATTTCCAACAAGATTGATAATTATTTGCCGAAACCGCCCAGGATCACCAACAACAACTTCGGGAACCCGATCAGAAACATAAACAGCCAACTTCTCATGTCCAAAGACAAAACAAATAAGATTATGTAAGGACTAAATTTGTTTTCAATAATAACAATAATAGAAAAGGAATTACTTTCTTTTTACCTCAATTCCTTTATCATTAGATTTGTCCGAGGAGAGTGAGAGAACATTATCAAGAAGACAACGTAGATCGAAGGGCACATCCTCAAGTTCAAGCCTGCCTGATTCTATCTTAGCCTGATCAAGGACCTCATTTATCAGCGAGATAAGATCTTTCCCACTAGCATGAGCAGTCTCAGCATAGTCCCTTTGGACCGCATCAAGATCCGTGTCCATCAGCATCTTCAGCATACCTGTTAATACAAGTACATTCTGTTAACTAATTGTGACAAAATAGAGAAATGATATTTATACAAATGAAAGCTTTCTAATCACCTAGAACACCATTCATTGGAGTCCGGATCTCATGGGAAACAGTAGCTAGAAACTACAATAAAAAAAACCATTACATTAGTAAACACTGCAATTAATTGATTATAGCCATTCTTCTAAGGGAAACTTTTCCATAGAACTTGTTTGCTAATGGTAGCAAATGTACCTGAGATTTTGCTATATCCGCAGCTTCAGCACGAGCTTTGAGCTCCATCATCTCACGGTAGTCATTCTCAACTTTTGCAATCCGACTTATAGCTGCATGGAAGATATGACCAACAAGTAAAGTGATAACAAGGAATCCTAGTGATGCATTGATTGCCGTCCAAGGTAATGGAGGTTTTTGCTTGAACCTATACGAGAGAAACATCGTGGTTTTAAGGAAATCTACCATCCCACATCTTTTTGCCATTATTATCATTTTAATTTTTGAGAAAACTAACCTGCAGTGCATCTCATGCTTCCTTAATGGATCCCCAAAATCGAGGCTGCTTACATGCAGTAGGCCAGTATCAGTTACATCAGTACCGTACATGCTTATGCGAGCAGACGAATTGGTTGTATCGTAAACATTGACAACAATTGTTTGCTTGCTGGCAAGTTGGTGCAGAAGCTTCTCCACCAGGGAGGGGACATCATATGATGCACCAAGGTACCTGTAATTGGTATTAACTATTGGGAATATTTCTTACAAATGTAAAAAAATGCTCATTGACAACAACAATAACACTTGTCAAACTAATGGTACAAAAAATCAAGAACAATTTAAGAATGATTACCCCACTGTTGCTTCAATACGTAACTCTGGAGTAGCATCTGGAGGCAAATCCTTGTTATAAACAGCAAATGTGAGCACAACACCAACGTGATTGGATTTTAACAGCTTAAAAGGTGATGTCAATACTCCCTTTCCAGTTGCCCTTGCCCGCAAAATGTTCTCACGGTCTTCCTGTTAACAATGGAAGGAGCAAATTACCATAACATTGTTGGCTAAGTGAAGGCTAAACAGAATGCTTTAAGTAGACATGCTTTTGAGGTGTATTCTTTTTATGTAAAAGTCATCACAGAATTTGTATTCAACATCATAAACATCATACCCCTATCAATTTCCTCCTTTCGTTATTCATCAAAGGGTGATATATATATATATAGCACACCTAAGCTAAAACGAAACATACCTTTCCAGACATCATGTCAATAGAGACAATATGAGAAACGGTTTCTTGTGAAAATATCACGGGTGCATATTCATCTTTAACGGATGCAGGATCCAAATTTTCAGTTAGGCAATCTTGGACTAAAGTCTGGTCCTCAGTTTCCATTTTCTTTATCGTCCATCCATGCTGTTTCTCAAATTGCTCCCTCTCTGAGTGAAGAACTTTCAATGCATAAGCAACCCCACTGGTAAGTGGCCTCTCAAAAGCTGTTCTCTCGGTATACTCACCAAATGTTTTCTGCAAAATATGAATCAGTAGTTCAGGTTGACATATTAGCTGAACTAGCAAATGATTACGGTTTCAATAGTGATTAACCACGTCAATCAGTTAAATAAAGTGATGTGAGCAACACAGCATAAAAGAAACTTGCTATCATTATTCGTTAGCATCATCGTAACTGCACGAGTAATTGTTTTAAAAAGGTGGGGAAAATGCATTTGATACTCAGATACAAAAACATTGAATATGACCTGATCAACAGCAGATGGATGCTTCCCGTGGTGAAAAGTTGATACAAGAAGAGCCAGAGCATGAACATGATTCATGCTAACATTAAATTGATCTTGCAACATCCGTGCTCTTTCATCGCACATGTTGGCAAGAGTCTCTTCTCTCCTCAAATTGATCTTCTGGTTTAAATGCCAAAATAACCAGATGGATGTAAGGATCCCCATTAGTACAGATATTATTAGGAGTTTCTTTCTCCACTTCCCTGCACCCTTGGGAGGGCCCTGAGCTTGCTGCTGATGCTTCTGTTGCAGTAGCAGCTGTAGTTTCTGAGGTACAGGCTGCAACAGAGCTGGCTCACTCTCTCTGCTCCTCCACAGCTTCAAACGGACTCCTGGAATCTGGCAGCTCAGCACCAGTCCAACAAGAAGCAACCAACATCCTTTCACCATACAAAAAGACAAGTTCTCACAATGGTCTTTTGACTGGACTCCTGGTGCAGTTCTTCGCGAGGTGTTCTGCTTATGCCAAGGCCAAAGCCAACAGCAAAAGACAATTCTTTTAATAGAATTACTTATAGATGTTTGAAAATTGCTATAATTCTAGCACTTTCATGCAAGCAATTTCAGTTAGACTATGTATACTCATAGTAGTGCCATAAAATGCTAAACTTTAATTTTCTTTTGGATGAATGTCTTTTAACTTCATGGTTACATGCACAAGCTGAACTTACGATGTACGGTATAATCCTAACATTTCAGTTCAAAACAGAGACCATAAATGTAATTATATCACTAGTAAAGAATACCAGGATTTATTAACCAAAAACTATCAAAATTCATTAGATTCTCTTACTAACAGAATTGTCTTTAACATTTTATGTTAACGGCATACATAACATAAGCAGAATAACCTCATTAGCTTCTTTTAGAAATCTTTGGCAGCCAAAATTATTATGGGCTAATCCATGCTCCACAGGCGTAGAAAAACAACTTTTTTCACGTGCAAAAACTTAGCAAGCGTGGAGAGTCAGTCTGTTTCCATTTTTTTCCTAGGAATGGAAAGGAAAACAATAATTTTGCAAAAAGTATTACTCATCAGTTGAAAGTATTCATTGTACAGCATTTTCTACTTGGCTCAAGAAAGTTAAAAAATTAAATATTCACTACAAGATTTTCCTAGCAAATGGTTGTTACCTTTCTGCTGGTGTGATGCTCCCATGGTAATGATGAAACAGCATTCGGTACAACATAAGAATCGTGCTCTGGAAATGACAATTCATGTGCACTGGGAGTATTCTCAACCCAAACTGGGCATTGATCCTTAAGTTCTGAACTTTTTGCAACCCACATCTGCTTTTCAAAGTCTGGCTTCTTTGAACACAGAACATTAAGAGCACAGGTAATATCATCACTTGATGGCTTTTCAGGACCTGAATGTCTGGAACATTCAAGGAATGCTACCTGTAATACACAAAGTGATAAGAAAATGATAGAACTTTCATGTAAAAATTCTAAAACATATGTATCTTCACAACCATGCTTTTAGTGAGAAAGACGTTCATGCAGAATAAACAACTCTTCTAATGGGCATCCCATCATTCGAGAAAATATGATACCGAAAGTTCAATCCATGCAGGAACAAAAGCATCATAAGTTCATAACCATCTATTAGATTTGATATCCGTAATGAAATAAGCTTCATTTGGCTGTCAATGGCAGGACAAATCTTCATGCAGACTCAATTATAAGCATTGCCTATGGAGAAAAGATAAATAGCGTGTTTTCTCCAATGCTTGCAGCCACTATTACATAAAAGGACAGGTTTCAAAATTCAGATTAATGTAATTGTAAATGAAATGGAAAAAAAGTGCACAATGCAAAGCTTACTCCATTCAATATGTTTCAGGTTGAGGATGACTGCACTCGTTTTCAGAACCATTAATGCAATTACACAAGGAACCAAAGGAAAGGATAACAAGACAAGAAAATAGGTTATCATATCATATATCATAATACCATATTCAGATTCATGCTTGCAATTATTTCTAGTGCAACTACAATTGAAATTGGGAAAAACCAATCAACAATATTTTCAATCTGCATCATCTTCTGCAAACAGAAATTCCAATAGAATAAGACCAAATTTGTCTTTATCTTGTTTATGTTGGCCAAATCAGCCTTAATGGTTCATAAACCAAAACAAGAATCTTATAAAAGAAACAGTTTTGTCAATATATACTAATTCCAGCTACAAACCAAACAACTTAAGCCAAAAAAGGTGCAAATTTACCTGATCTGATTCGTAGAAGAAAGAAGCTAAAGCATGAAGCTGGTTCTTGCTAACATTGAAATGTTGGAGCAAGATTCTTGCGTTGTCTTCACAAGAAGGGGGAATTTTCTCATTCCCCTCCGAGGGTACGCCATTGAAACTCGTCAAGAACCAAATAAATCCAACAGAAAAGAAGCCTAAAAGCCAGAGGAAGATAAGGTATCTGTTCCATTTCTTGAAAGAATTGGATCGATGCATAATCTCCTTAGCCTTTTTTAGCCTGGAATTTGCTGGCAATCTACAAGTAGAAGCGGGAAGTTTGCCGTTCATAGACATCTTGACTAAAGCACCTCTATGTATTTCCCCGAGGAGCCCTGAGAGCTTCACAAAATTCCCAGTTCCAGAAGAACAACTCATGAAAGTAAAACCTCCAAGGTGACCTCCAAAGATCACAAATTCCACTGCAGATTCAAACTTTCCCAAAACAAGACCCTGAATAATTCTTCACCTAACCAAGTACCATAGCTCACCACCTCACTTCTTGACAAAAAACAAGCTCCATCTATCTACCATACCAAGAAAGCAAAGTGGTCCAAACTCCAAAACTCTTCGCTTTCTCTCTTTACCATCCACTTTATAGTTCAAGCACTTAAAATATTTTCCTTTTCTTTTCATTCTCCCATCAAAAACCTTGCCTTGCTTTAGAAATAACACCCAAGACAGGATCAGCAACCACGCCAAAACAACAACCAGAACTCAACCCAGTGCTTGTTTTGGGCAACCCGTGAGGGAATCATTAAATGAAGTAAAAAACAGCCTTTTTTTTTTATTCTTTCTATATCAAGCTTACTCAACCTACTCTCAAAGGCTTTAGATCAAAAGAAGGAATCAAGACTGCAATTTTTATTTATTTAAAAAAAAAATCTAATCTTGAAACCAAAATTTTGGACTTTAATCCAGTTGGTTTGTGCGGTAAGCCAACTGGAATCAATCATCAGACTTTGGATAAAGAGAGAGAAGATTTTAACTTGTTTCTTTTTTTTTTTTTCCTTTTTTAACACTCAGTCACTGGCCCCCCTTTCTCCCTATACTCAGTTTGGAGTCCAGCATTTGAAACTGAGGTTTTGGGGTACATGATTATCTCATCATCTAGTGGGGAAGGTTTTTAGGCTCAAAAGCAAACTCACTCCTACATCAGAAAACCACCCTTCCAACAACATAATTAATTAATTAAAAAAAGTATTCTTCTTCCCACCCCCATATTTATTACCCATTTCTTTATTACTTCATATCACATCAAGGTTTTCAACTTTTTTCACCATTTTTATTTTCACTTTTCTGTACTATTTATTATTTTTTGTGTGCGTATTAGAGTCTCTCTTTTGCTTTTTGGTGAGTTGAAAGAGACTGCACCATGTCAGCGTTTAAAGATGATAGGGTATTTTGTTTGCTTTGCTGTTGTTGTGCAGCTCGGCTCAGCTCAGATGTACGGATTCAGATACAGTATCAAAGGGAGTCAGAAAGTCAGACACTTGAAGGCTAAATATGGCTTTTCTCATTTCCCCATAGAAGCCACGCCATATAGCTTATATAGCTCAGACTTCAGTGTTTCAGACTCCTCTCCTGTTTTCAATTTACATCTACCTTCTTCTTTTCTTTATAATTTTATTTATTTATTGCAATTATTAAAAATTAATCTCATACTTAAACCAAATTAAAAAAATATTACAAACTAATTCAATCAATAAAAAAACTAAATTACCTTAAAAAACTATTTGTAAACTAATGTTAAATTTATATCTTTTAATATTATTTTATATAAAATTTTATTTTTATTTTGTTGTATTTCACATGGTGTCAAGTTATCAATTTATCTATATCATACCATGCCAAGTTAATAAGTGAAATTATTTAAAATCAATTTTAATATTTTTATTATTATTTTTATATGAATATTCAAATAAAACAAACAAAATTAAATATCTAAGAATTAAACTTGATACTAACAAAGGTTGATTTATAACTACTTTACCACTTAATCTATAATTCAATTATTGAATACAAAATCTAATATATATTGATTTTTTTTAATTGGGTTTTTCTTTAATATGTATTGTATTTTTTATTATAAAAATAAATTGCATTGCAATGGAGTCTAAATCGTTACTCACATGTCAACTTGAAATCATTTAATATTTTCTTACCAATAATTTTATTCACAAAGTAACTCCCAAAGCCAATTACTATTCTATTTCCAATATTATTATTGAATTTTTCACTAATATTTTAATCATAGTTAATATTTATATGCCTTATTTAATAATTTTATTATAGGTTTTGTTCATATTTGGCTCTTTTTAAGACAATATTTAGCCTCTTTCCAACTCATAAATAGGAGAATAATAAGCTTCAACATACTCAAACCCACATGCAATTATATTAACAACAATACTCAAGCCAATTGAATTAAGACTCAATCAACTTGTTTATGATTTATTTATTAAATAATCTATCTAATTTAAGAAAAATTATCAAGATTGTTGGGCTTAAAATATATATTTAACTCACTAATTAATGTATAATTTATACCATGTAAATTATAAAATATTTAAAATTTGATACAATTTCTAAATTATCCATATCCTCTAAAACTCTATTGAAAGGTATTACATGCTAAAGCATGCTTGAACTTATCAACTTTAAATTGTTGCAATAGTAATTATATTAATTAAGCTAATACCGATTGATAAAATTAAAAAAGTTAGAATATGTCATAGGTTAAGTACTATTCAGAAATTTGTAATTTAATTTTTGTATTTTTATTTTGAGAAATTTTGTTTCTTTACTTTTCAAATTTAAAATTCAAGTCTAACTGTTAAAATTTTTAACTTTCTTTTTATTAAATTGGTTAATGTGACATTTTGAAATAATAATAATAAATTCTCTTAGTAACTAAAAATAACGGTATTGGAACGAACTTGATTTAATAAAATAATTTTAATTATGTTAATAGTTAGATCGAAATTTTGAAATATGAAAACTAAATGAACTAAATTCTTAAAAATAAGAGTATAATAACTAAATTTTAAATTTATGAAAAATACAATACCCATTTTAACTTATTAAAAGTTGTTAGAATTTAATACCTTATTAATGGAATATTTTAATTCTACAAATAATGTTGAAATATTGTTATGTCTTAAATTAGAACATTTATCACTTAAAATTTTATAAAATCTTTAAATTTTGCAATATATCAAACATTTTTTCTAGAAAAACCCTAAATTTTACTACTTTATTTAAATAATTTTTAGGGTTAAGTAAGCCCTTGTGTTTTTATTTTTATTTACATCCAAATAAATCTTAATTTCAAGTGAAAAAAATTTAAAGTCTACGCAAGGGTTATTTGATGTAAATTAAAAGTATAAATTTACTATTTTAACCTTATAGAAAAGCATAAATTTATTTTATTATGTGGAAAGAGAAAAACTGGGATAATGGGAGAGGAATAAAACTGGAAAAAGATGGGCAATTACAACGGCTGGGTTGGGGCTAACATGCGCATTAAGCGAAGGGGATTAAGATTCTTGATGACGTGGCCATTAACCAAAAGGTTTGTCGGCTATATACCTTGCCCACCAGCATTAAACAATTTGAAGGAAATTAAATTAAAAACAAGAAGGCTAACGTTAAAAGCAAGGAGTAAAATAGTTATCTTTTTATCATTACAAATTAATTCTATCATTTGTTTCATCACTTGATTCATCTATGACTTCTCTTTTCTGTCTAAATTTTGCTTTCAATCCTTACATATATACTTTAATTTCTAAAATTTATTGCTTTTATTTTTATTTTAGATTATATTGTATTTTTAAAATAAAAATTGTTAATATAATTTTTTATATTTATTTTCTAATTTATATTCGAGATTCGTGATTCTTTATCCTAACAATATCTTCTTCAAAATTTAAACATGCATATTCCTTTAAAAATATAACGTAAGGGACATAAATCAATCTTTTAATCCGTTTATAAAATTTTAAAACTTTATTATGATAATTTAGATAATTAATATAAATAACAAATGGGACATTAGTTGAAGGGTAAAGTACAACTATTAAAAATCATAAAGGTTTGAATTCAAATTCTATTATGTTTATTTATATTTTATAAAAAAACTCACTCAAATAATATAATTTACTTGTAAAGTAATGAAATTTTTATTATTACTTAATTGAATTAGTACTCGATTAATTTAAGATACTAAAATTTATATTTAATTTTAATATACAACTAGAGATATATTAAATTTTTAAAATTAATATTATTTACGTCTCGTTTTCTCTCTCTTCTTTTGGTTTTTTTCTCTCCACTATTGTTTTTTAGTGCATTTGTAGTTGTTTTCATGGCGATTTAGTTTCGTCAAGCACCATTTTATGAAAATTCGTACATAAATAATAGTTCGCTTTGTGTTCTCTTAAACCAACGGTGATTTTAGTTTTAGTTTTTAGTTTTAACCCACTTAATTTTCTGTCAAAATTAACACGGTTATTATACACTATATATATATATTTTTATTTTAGATTTATCGTTTTGTGTTTTTTTTTTCTAATCATGTTCCAGCTTATACATAGATTTGTCAAGGCAATATCGTTATTAGATCTATTGAGAATAGTTCTTAGAGGATCTCATCGGTATAAAGCATTTTGATGATGTTAAAAAAATTAGACTTTAATATGCTAAGGAAGAGAAGTATAGACCATTTAAGACTTAACTTTTGTGTATTACTAATGTGCAAGGGCATAGCTAGAGGTGACAGGGCCTCAGCCTTCCCTAAAATAAAATTTTTTAAAATTTTAAATTAGTAAAAAATAAAATTACACTTTGGCCCTTTTAAAGATAATAAAAATTTAATTTAATTTTTTAAAAATTATAAAGATATAAAATATTAAAATGATAAAATTATATTTTTACTATTGTGAAAATTACAATTTAATTTCGCCTCCCTTAAAAGGTTTTTTGGCTTCACCCTTCGGCTAGTTTCTTAGAACTTTTGCAGTAGTTTCTTGATTGACTTTTAAATAATTAATAAATGTTTTTATTTAAAACATTATCATCGTTATTAGTCAAGTTTCACATTGAATTAATTAATTATTTTTATTAAATTATAAAGTAAAAATTAAAGGTTACAATAAGCTCAAGTATTTGTATTTTCATATGTTTAGAATTTAATTTTCATATTTTTATTTTAGAATTTTAGTTCTTATACTCTTTAAAATAAAAATTTAGGTCCATTTGTTAACAACGTTAAAATTCTTTTGCTAAATTTGATGTGTGCCATTCAATATTAAAAAACTTAAATAGTATCCATTTAATAAAAATGATATTATAATAGATCTAAATTTGATAAAAAATTTAATGGTGTTAATAAATTTTAAAAATTACATCAATATTTTGATCAGAATAAAATATTTAAATAAACCAATGATAATATAAAATTGATATACCAAGTTATATATGAAATTAAGAAAAAATTGAGAAAAATTCCTTTACGTTTAATTTTGAATTTCCATGCACTTACCTTTTAGAGCAAAATATTATATGTTTATGTTTAAAATAAAGGCGGGCTGAGGCGAAAGCAAAAGCTTAGTTGATTATTTAAAATGTTGATAAAAAATTGAAAATATTTTGTATTGATATTTAAAGATAAAGTATTTAAAGGATGATGTTAAAAGAAAAATAATAAAAAGTGATAAATAATTCATATCTACTTATTATTTTTCATATTTTTGAGTTAATTTAATTTTTTTTTTCAAATTTAAGAAATTCAAAATAAAACCCTTTGAGCAGGTATCATCAAAGTTTAGGAAATGTAAATACATTGTGCGAAAGACAAGATAAAAATGTGAGATGGAAAAGTACAAAACATTGTATGACAGCCAACAAAATGGATTCTAATTCTAACATTTCCCAAATATTTGGTAAAACGAAAACTGAAATAAGCAAAAATCCAATCAAATAAACAAAGAAATTTGGGTCATATCAATGAATGCCAAAACTCCAAAATAATCTCTATATTTGAGATTGGAGATGCATTGCGTTTATCCCAACAACAAAATCTAGTTGTTGCCAGTTCTTGCCCAAAAATCATGGACTCAAATTTTCTTGACCACCAAACATAAATGACATCCCTCAACAATAAAAAAATGACATCCCTCTATGTTGCGAGCCAATTGTGTGGGATATAATTTAATTAATTTTAATTTAATAAATTTTAGAATATTCATTAGCATTTCTTTATGCAGTGATGGAACTCGTAAAGTACAATGTAACAAGCGCCTCATTGTATGGGCCATCTTAAGCAACAACATTTAGGTTCAATTATTGCAAAATCCAGTTGGACATTGTCCCACCACTTTGTGTATTATTTCCCCAAGGAAGATTTTTTATTTTTATTTTAAATGATTGTTGAAGCTAATTATTTTAACCTACGTTTTTTTTTTTTTTTTTTACTTTTCATAAACAAAATTATTAGGAATGTAGAAAAGTATTAATATTGATAAGCAGATTGTTCTTAAAGTATAATCAAATTTTGGAATAGGGAGAGTTATCTCTTAGTTGTCATGATTTCTTCAAGTTGTTAAGGCACTGTTAAATGGTAGGAGTATGATTAAGGAGCACTAAGCTAAGCATTGAGGCTTCAACATTATATATATATATATATATATATTAATATGCTTAGCTATTATTCTTGCTTTTCTTTTGACGTCATGTACTTTGTGAATCAATAGCGAGTTAAAATAAATTTATTATTACAAAATTACTTTTTTTGGAAAATAAAAAATGAATTTAGATCTTTAACCTTTTTTATCAATTTTCATTTTAAATTCCATTTCTTGAGGTAAAATATTTTGATGCTTCGTAGGATTATTATTATTATTTTTATAAAGTAAATAGTAGTCTATTTATGATTGAGCTAAACTTATCCATTATCGATAATGCAATTTGGGTAATCAATTCAGGTTGTGGTGCACGCTTATATAATGACATTAGGATGCTTAGCAAAGGTAGATTGTTAGGGTTCGACACGTATAAACAATGAGATAGTAAAAGTAGAGAAGAACGAATACAAATAGTTAACGTAGAAAACTCCTCCGAAAAAGATAAAAATCATGGGTAAAAGAGGCTTCACTTAATGAGAAAATAAATGAAGAGTACATGATGGAGAAAACAACCTAAATGAGCAAAACCCGAATGCAAAACTCTCTCAAAAACTCTCCCAAAACTTTTCATCAAATCTTACATAAGAGATATTCTATCAACTCCCTAAATAGGGTTACAAATACCCTTTAAATAGGCTAATATCAAAATCCTAACATTAATAAAATATTCCTACACTAATTAGAGCTTAATTGAGAAAAGATAACAGAGTTTAACTAGGAGAAAAAACCCAGTTTAAGTTGAATATACGTCGCCGCGTCGTGACGTGGCATATTGCCTCGTCGGGACGTTGTCCATTGTGTCGTCACAATGTCGTGCTCCTTCTCATCAAGGCATTGATTTTATTTCTTCTCTGGTTTGTCCGAAAATAGGAGGTACACCCTACAAATCTCCACCTTGACTTGTATTTTCGTAATGGCTTCTTTGCGAGCCCCGTCAGGAGCCTAACTTGATTTTGTAGGATACTTAACTGAGTCCAAGTAGTTCTTGGACTTTGAATCTAGAATAGTTTGACTCGTGTCTGCTTCTCATGGATGCAGTGCTCTATCTTTCCAACTCTTGCATCTGGAAGAGAACCTATCTTATTCAAAACAAGTATACCTTTTTCGCTTGTATGACTAAGTCACTTGTGCTTCAAAAAAGTTAACTCCAACTCCTTAAAAAAATGAGGAAATTATTGATTTACTGCTCACCGTTGAACCCTACAAAACATAAAGATTATCAGTCTTTCGACTTCTCATCAAAATGAGAGCTCTATGAGATACCTTAATATCACTTGACTTAATGGTAATCCTACAACCTTTCGAGTCTAAATTTCCCAAGGAGATGAGATTCTTCTTTAAATCAAGCACATGTACATGCCTGACCTCTAACAGTGTCCTAATGATTCTGTCATGCATCTTGATCTAAACGGTACCAACACTAGTTACCTTATAGGGTGAATTGTTCCCTATAAGCACAACTTTACCTTCAAATGGACTATATGTGGAGAACAAGTCCTTGTTTGGACACATATGGACGTAAGTTTAGACCTTTCGATCGTAGACACCAACAACCAATCATTACCACTATCCTCGGCTATACTAGCATCGGTTACCTCAGCATTCTATTCCTCGTTGCTTTCAACAACCCTCCTATTTTTATTTTTCAACTTATAACATTCTGCCTTTATGTGGCCAAACTTCTTGCAGTAGTTATAAGTCTTGTCATGATTCTTCGACTTTAGTCTTAACCTAACTGACCTGAATTCTTAGGCTATTCCTTACCTCTAGCAACCAAAAATGAGACTTGATTACCAGAATTGCTACCCAAACCTAACTCATTATCAAGTTTTTATTTGCTCAACAAGTTTGATACGACCACGCCTCCTGAGTTGCCAGCCGCTAATGTAGATCCTCTTGAGTTGCCCATAGGACCAATTACCCAAGCCCGAGCCAAGAGGTTTAAAGACACAATCTCAGCTCTAGTTGATTGAGCTTAGGCCGAATCTATCACTAGTTTACTCGAAAGTTCGTGGACTAGCTCACCGAGTCATCCTCGTAACTTAATCCTAGCTCGTCCAGCTCACAACCATCTCAGCAAGCTCAGTTCCAGCTCAACAAGTTCACATCCAGCTCAATTTCAGCTCATGAGCTTGTTTTCAGCTCAACTTCAGCTCCCGAGCTCGGACTTAGCTCGAATTTAGCTTACGAGTTTAATCGTAGCTCATGAAGTTATTTATAGCTTATTATATTAGTGTTGACTCTTTACTTGAATAAGTTCATTTATTAGCTATTATAAATTAACTATGTTTTTAATTAAGTTCACATTAGTAATTAAGTTATGTTTTATATTGCATGTTTTAATTATGTAATAACCGAATTAATGTTTGGAATGTTTGTTCACATTTATGCCGAATTTAAGGTGTTCACATGGGATTTAATGAATTGATTTTAATTCATGTAGGTGCATGCACGACTTGGTTCAATGATGGAAGGATACATGCACGACCAGATTCAAGGCCTTAGAGGATACATGCATGTCTTGTTACATGCATGGTGGCTGATTGTTAAGTTTCTCTAAACAACTATTCAGCCAAGGAAGAGTTGCCTCTTTAATTCCCCAAGTTGGCCGAATATCTTCTCAAGGCATCCATCAAGGTGTTCACACTAACCAAGCTTCCTTTCACACTTGTTGTCCATTCGGTTTGATGCATTCACATTCAAGAGACCTTTCAACCATGATGTTCACACCTTTAAAGGCTTTCAAACTGCCCCATTAATACTCATACCTATTCGGCCTAGCATTGCAAATTAAATGACTCCATTAAGCTCATGGCCGAACCTAGACATGTCCAATCAACTCCTCATGCATCCCAAATAGATTCAGCCGAATTCCTTCATTAAGAAGCTGACTTGTGGCGTTCCAAAGGCTGCACATGGACATGGAACACTTATGGTTTTTGTTCTGGATCATTCTAGCCTCTTCATAGTCGAATTTGCTTAATTCTTAAGCTAGTCTTTTGTCTATTCAGCTAGTACAAGTTAGGCTATAAATAGTTTGTTTATTTCTTTGTAAAAGAACTTTTGCCAAATTTATAATCAAACCTTTGATCTTGTGAGAATTTTCTTCTCTAAGTCTCGTTTAAGATTTTTGTTGGCTTATCTATCTAGTAGTGGCGTCAACCTATTTCTTTTACGAAACCAAACTTATCACTAGTTTTTAGTGTGGAGTTCAAAACACTTTATACCGAGGTTCCTATCTGCCTAGATAGTGGGTCGAGGTCCATTTTGTTTCAACCATCCCTTCTTAAGAACTAATAAGTCTCGGGTCGATATTTGCTAATATTGGTTCAACTTGTTCTTAGGACCAACATTACCATACTTTCGTCCATTTCCCAAATATTCCAATCAACCACATTTCGTTCCTTTTCCGAACCAAAACCAAATTACTAATATCCTAACTTCTTTTCTTTCTTAAACCTAAGATTAATTAACCAACTTTGAACCTAAACTTAAACAACCAAATTATCTTCAATCTGAATTATCTATTTTCTTTTATTTTCGATGACGCTTTCTCGTAGACGATCGGGCATCTATCATACGACTCAATTCAAGTCTAGGCGAGCTCGTATCATTTGGTATCAGAGCTACTTAAAATGAGAAGTTTAGACGTTCGGAGTGGAGCATTCCCAGAGTAGGTTTGAAAAAAAAGAGTAAAAAAGAAAAAACAATTTACTTCATGAAATTCAAGTATTATATTGTAATTATCATTTTAGTCGTTTATAAAAAAAAGTATATACAAAAAAAATTCGAAAAAAATTTGAAAAAAAAGAAAAAAAAAGGTGTTTTATGCAATTCGATTGTTATTTGAACGTCAAAGCCCTTGATTTGATATCGTTCCCGATCCACTTTCTGTTCTAATCTCCCAAATCATATACACGTCACACTTTCTACCTAATTCCCTGTTCTTTCAGCCAACCCTAAACTTATACGTATATCCATTGTTTACCCTATTTGAAACCGACTCCCAAACTAGAAGATCAAGCCTAGTAAATCCTTTACGAGGTTATAAGAGAAGAAAGGAGTGGAAAAAGGCACGAGTGAGTGAGCGCATTCGAGGGGAGGTAAAAGCCAAACGAGCATAAACACGAGTGTGGGTACCATCATTCTTTCTTTCTGAGAGATCTTGTGAGGTTTGTGGTGAGGTTCCAACATCTTGTGAGGTCTGGAACGTAACATGAACGAAGGATTACCAAGACAACCTGTGAGGAACATGGCTCCCGGAGGCGGAGGAGTCCCTGATTTAGGCCAGCAAGCCCTCCTAAGGGAAATCCAACATATGTTCCGTAATGAACTCGAGTCCATAAACAAGAGATGATCGAGTAGAAGAGAGGGGCCGACGAGAAAGAACGCCTCAATGCCCTAGACATGAAAGAGGCCGAGCAAGGCTGTTCGAAGACGAGATGTATGACCCAAGTGATTTAGAAAGCGACCAAGGTTCAAACCAAAGTGAGCGACGCTGAGGTCAACGAAATTGGGGTTAAAGGGATCGAGGCCGAGTTATTGATGATTTGAAGAACATTAAGCTCTCCATACCACCCTTCCAAGGCAAGTCTGATCTGGAGGCGTACTTGGAGTGGGAAAAGAAAATAGAATTAGTGTTCGACTGCCATAACTACTCGAAGGCCAAGAAAGTCAAGTTGGCGGTAATCGAATTCTCCGACTACGCCATGGTGTGGTGGGACCAATTGACAACAAGTCGAAGAAGAAACAGAGAGAGACCAATCTCAACATGGCAAGAGATGAAGGAGGTGATGAGAAAGAGATTTATCCCGTCTTATTACCATCGGGAATTATACCAAAAGTTGCAAAAACTTACGCAAGGCCACCGAAGCGTGGAGGATTATTTTAAAGAGATGAAAGTAGCAATGATTCGTGCGAACATGGAAGAAGACCGCGAGGCAACCATGTCTAGGTTCTTAGCCGGGCTAAATCGAGTGATTACTAATGAGGTGGAGCTTCAGCACTATGTCAAGGTGACCGACATGGTTCATGTTGCAATCAAAGTAGAAAAACAACTCAAGAAGAAAAGCTCCATTCGAACATATGCCAACCCTGCAAACAACTCAAGGTGGGGACAAGGTAAGAGCAAAAAGGACTTTCCTAATCGCCCGAAGGAATAAAACCATCCTATGAAGTTTAACAAACCTGCCGGTGAAACAAGCAAAGGCAAAGAAGTTGCCAATCTAAATCACACGAGGTACATCAAGTGCTTTAAGTGCTTGGGATGAGGGCACATCGCTAGTTAATACCCTAACTGAAGAACAATGGCAATGAGCGCCAGCGGAGAAATCGAGTCAAAAGATGAGAAAGAAGAGGAAACTGACACCCCTGTCAGTGATGAAGAAGGCGATCTTGAATATGCCGTCGAAGGTGAAATTCTTGTAATCAAACGTAGCCTAAGTTTACAAAGTAAGAATATCTTCCATACGCGCTGTCTTGTACAAGGCAATGTATGTAGCCTTATTGTGGATGGTGGGAGTTGTACCAACGTCGCTAGTAAGTTAATGGTGGAAAAACTTGGCTTGGCCACCATGAAGCACCCTTGTCCGTATAAACTTCAATGGCTTAATGATGGTGGAGAGTTGAAGGTGACAAAACAAGTGTTGGTGTCATTTTCCATCAGAAAATACAACGACGAAGTTCTCTGCGACGTAGTTCCCATGCATGCCAGGCACCTTTTGCTAGGTCGTCTATGAAAATTTGATCGAAATGTGGTGCATGATGGCTACACCAACCGATACACCTTCAAGCATTTAGGCAAGAACATCACTTTAGCGCCTTTGACACCGAGACAAGTATACGAAGACCAAGTGAAATTGCGTGATTCAATTGAAAAATTTAAAAAGAATGAAAAGAAAGAAAAGAGTGAAAAGGTGTGTGAAAAAGGAGTGAAAAGAAATGAGGGAAACAAGTTGTAAAAATGAGAGAAAAGAATAAAGAACAAGAAAAATAAAAGAGTGAAGAAAAAACGAGTGCAAAAATGAATGTTTATGTAAAAGTAAGTGACATTCGAAAATCCTTCATGTTGAGGCAGCCAATACTCGTACTCATGTACAAGGAATCATATTTGAATACTAATGAATTAGATGCTGCTTTACCTTCTTCTATTGTCTCTCTCTTGTAGGAATTCGAAGATGTATTTTCAGACGAAGTTTCAAGTGGCTTACCACCTATTCGGGGAATAGAACAACAAATCAACTTCATTTCTGGCGCATCTATACCAAATCGACCGACTTTTCGTAGTAACCCCGAGGAGACCAAGGAGTTGCAAAGACAAGTGAATGAACTCCTTGAAAAGGGATTCATCCGCGAGAGCCTTAGTCCGTATGCTGTTCCGGTTTTGTTGGTGCCGAAAAAGGATGGGACTTGGCGCATGTGCGTTGATTGGTGCACCGTGAACAAAATCACGATTAAGTATCGTTATCCAATACTGCGCCTAGATGATATGCTCGATGAACTAAGTGGTGCTGAGTTGTTCTCCAAAATTGACCTCAAAAGCGGTTACCATCAAATACGGATGCGTGAGGGAGATGAGTGGAAAACAGCGTTTAAAACTAAACACGATTTGTAAGAGTGGTTGGTAATGCCATTCGGTCTTACTAACGCTCCTAGTACCTTTATGCGTTTAATGAACCATGTTCTATGTGCTTACATTAGTAAATTTTGTGTGGTTTACTTTGATGACATTCTTGTTTATAGTAGGTCTTTAGATGATCATTTGAGGCATTTACGAGCTGTTCTTGATGTGTTGCGAAAGGAAACTTTATATGCCAATCTTAAGAAATGCACATTTTGTTCTAACAAAGTCATTTTCTTAGGATTTGTTGTCAGCTCGCAAGGACTCGAAGTCAATCAAGAAAAGGTGAAAGCCATCCGAGAGTGGCCTAGACCGACCAGCATAAGCCAAGTATGAAGTTTCCATGGCTTGGCGAGTTTCTACCGTCGGTTCGTCCCAAATTTCAGTACATTGGCCGTACCTCTCACTAGCGTGATCAAAAAGAATTCGGCCTGCTTTTGGAGCGAGGAGCAAGAAAAATCTTTCATTTCACTTAAAGATCATTTAACTAATGCCCCATTACTCGTATTACCTGATTTTGACAAAACATTTGAAATTGAATGTAATGCCTCAGGTATTGGGGTTGGTGCTGTGTTGACCCAAGAAGGGAAGCCCATGGCATATTTTAGTGAAAAGCTAAGTGGCGCACCATTGAATTACCCCACATACGACAAGGAAATGTACGCTTTGATCCGGGCATTGGAGACGTGGCAACATTATTTGTGGCCGAAAGAGTTTGTCATCCATTCAGACCATGAATCGCTCAAGCACATCAAAGGCCAGCACAAGCTCAACAAAAGGCACGCAAAATGGGTAGAATTTCTTGAATCCTTCCCTTATGTTATACGGTATAAAAAAGGTAAGGAAAATATTGTGGCCGATGCACTATCTCGTCGATATGCCTTATTAAATCATTTAGATTCAAAACTACTTGAGTTTGCATTTTTGAAAGATTTGTATAACTCTGATGCTGATTTTGGGGATGTATATAAATTATGTGAACATGCTGCTATTGATAAGTTTTTCAGGTTCGATGGCTTTCTTTTTCGAGAAGGTAAGCTCTATATCCCGCAAAGTTCAGTGCGAGAGTTGCTTGTACTCGAGGCACATGGAGGTGGACTCATGGGTCATTTTGGCATTGCAAAGACTTTGGCCATGCTACAAGAACACTTCTTTTGGCCACGGATGAAACGGGATGTCGAGAAAATATGTTCGCGATGCTTGGTTTATAAGAAGGCAAAATTGAAGGTTAACCCACATGGGCTATACATGCCTTTGCCTATTCCCGAAAGGCCTTGGGTTGATCTTTCAATGGATTTTATCTTAGGTCTACCTCGAATTCGAATCGAAAAAGATTCCATTTTTGTTGTAGTAGATCGATTTTCAAAAATGTCACATTTTATTGCGTGTTCAAAAACTGATGATGCTATTAATATTGCTAACATTTTATTTAAAGAAGTTGTCAGGTTGCATGGAATTCCGAAGACAATAGTGTCCGACTGCGATGCAAAATTTCTTAGCCATTTTTGGAGGACACTTTGGAGCAAGTTAGGCACGAAGCTCTTATTCTCCACGACATGTCATCCCCAAACGGATGGACAAACCGATGTGGTGAACCATGTAATATCCACTTACTACGGGCCATTATTCGTAAAAATCTCAAGTCGTGGGAGGAGTGCCTACCTCACATAGAGCTTGCTTATAACCGAACCGTTCACTCTGCTACTAAATTCTCTTCATTTGAAATAGTTTACGATTTTAATCCTTTATCTCCTCTTAATTTAATTCCATTACCTAATGATCAAATTGTTAATGTAGATGCCAAGAAGAAAGCGGACTATGTGAAATAATTGCATCAAAAGGTTAAAGCTAATATCGAGGCTAGGACGGAGCAATATGTGTGCAAGGCCAACAAAGGGAAAAAATAAGTCATATTTGAACTCAGAGATTGGGTGTGGGTTCATATGCAAAAAGAAAGATTTCCGGTTCAACGAAAGTCAAAGTTGTTGCCGAGAGGAGATGGGCTGTTTCAAGTTTTGGAACGAATGGGTTGTTTCAAGTTTTGGAATGAATAAATGATAATTCTTATAAACTTGATCTCCTAGGTGAGTATAATGTAAGTGCTACCTTTAATGTAGCTAATCTTTCTTTCTATGATATAGGTGACAATTTGGGGGCAAATCGCCTCGAAGAGAGGGGGAATGATACGACCACGCCTCTCGAGTTGCCTGCCGCCAATATAGATCCTCTCTAGTTACCCGTAGGACCAATTACCCGAGCCCGAGCCAAGAGGTTCAAAGACGCAATCTCAGCTCTAGTTGATCGAGCTTGGGCCGAATCTATCACCAGCTTACTCGAAAGTTCGTAGACTACCTCACCGAGTAATCCTTGTAACTTAATCTTAGCTTGTCCAGCTCACAACCAGCTCAGCAAGCTCAGTTCCAGCTTAACAAGTTCACATCCAGCTCAATTTCAGCTCATGAGCTTGTTTTCAGCTCAACTTCAGCTCCCGAGCTCGGACTTAGCTCGAATTTAGCTCACGAGTTTAATCGTAGCTCATGAAGTTATTTATAGCTTATTATGTTAGTGTTGACTCTTTACTTGAATAAGTTCATTTATTAGCTATTATAAATTAACTATGTTTTTAATTAAGTTCACATTAGTAATTAAGTTATGTTTTATATTACATGTTTTAATTATGTAATAACCGAATTAATGTTTGGAATGTTTGTTCACATTTGTGCCAAATTTAAGGTGTTCACATGGGATTTAATGAATTGATTTTAATTCATGTAGGTGCATGCACAGCTTGGTTCAATGGATGGGAGGATACATGCACGACCAGATTCAAGGCCTTAGAGGATTCATGCATGTCTTGTTATATGCATGGTGGCTAATTGTTAAGTTTCTCTAAGCAACTATTTGGCCAAGGAAGAGTTGCCTCTTTAATTCCCCAAGTTGGTTGAATATCTTCTCAAGGCATCCATCAAGGCGTTCACACTAACCAAGCTTCCTTTCACACTTGTTGTCCATTCGGTTTGATGCATTCACATTCAAGAGACCTTTCAACCATGATGTTCACACCTTTAAAGGCTTTCAAACTGCCTCATTAATACTCACACCTATTCAGCCAAGCATTGCAAATTGAATGACTCCATTAAGCTCATGGCCAAACCTAGACATGTCCAATCAACTCCTCATGCATCCCAAATATATTCAGCCGAATTCCTTCATTAAGAAGCTAACTTGTGACGTTCCAAAGGCTGTACATGGACATGGAAGACTTATGGTTTTTGTTCTAGATCATTCTAGTCTCTTCATAGCCGAATTTGCTTAATTCTTAAGCTAGTCTTTTGTCTATTCGGCTAGTACAAGTTAGGCTATAAATAGTTTGTTTATTTCTTTGTAAAAGAACTTTTTCCAAATTTATAATCAAACCTTTGATCTTGTGAGAATTTTCTTCTCTAAGTCTCGTTTAAGATTTTTGTTGGCTTATCTACCTAATAGTGGCGTCAACCTATTTCTTTTACGAAACCGAACTTATCACTAGTTTTTAGTGTGGCGTTCAAAACATTTTATACCGAGGTTCCTATCTGCTTAGATAGTGGGTCGAGGTCCATTTTGTTTTAACCATCCCTTCTTAAGAACTAATAAGTCTCAAGTCGATATTTGCTAATATCGGTTCAACTTGTTCTTAGGACCAACCTTACCATACTTTCGTCCATTTCCCAAATATTCCAATCAACCATATTTCATTCCTTTTCCGAACCAAAACCAAATTACCAATATCCTAGCTCCTTTTCTTTCTTAAACCTAAGATTAATTAACCAACTTTGAACCCAAACTTAAACAACCAAATTATCTTCAATCCGAATTATCTATTTCTTTCTATTTCCGACGACACTTTCTCGTAGACGATCGAGCATCTATCATACGACTCAATTCAAGCCGAGGCGAGCTCGTATCAAAGTTACCCTTCACATCTTCAAATGATACTTTATCTCTACCATAAATCAAGGTCTCCTTGAAATTTTTGTACGAAAGGGGTAAAGAACAAAATAATAGCATAGCCTGATCTTCATCATCTATGTTAACCTCGACATTCTTTTGATCATTCAAGAGAGTAACAAATTGACTGATGTGACCCTTAAGGTTTTCACCTTTGTCTCTACGGTACGTGTATAATCGTTGTTTCAATACCAAACAATTTGTAAGAAACCTTATCATATAAAGGGGTTCTAATTTTCTCTATAAGGTTGCTGTCGTCTTCTCCAAAAGTACCTCCTAAAATACATTGTAAGCTTGGTCATGTTAATGAAACTTGGATAGCCAAGTTATATAAACAAGGTTATTTAGATCCAATTCATTATGAACCACATGGAACATGTGAATGTTGTCTCCTTGGTAAAATGACTAAGACTCCCATTATTGGAAAAGCTAAAAGGGCTGAGGATTTATTAGGCCTAATTATGGAATTCTCAAAACCCAATTTCAGACCCATAGATGTGATGGACTTACACTACCTCAAGGCCCAATAATAAGATCAAAGGCCAAACAAATTAAACCAGATTCAATCAAAGGCAATATTGAAGATGAATCTTTTTGAGGAAATGAGGAATGATATATGCACAAAATGGGTGAAATTTATTAAATTCTATTTACCAAAGCTGCCAATTTTTATGTTTGAGGAATCAACAAACTTGCGATGACTTTTTGGATAGGATCAATGTATTTCTTGGTTAAGATGTCTTCATGACATTCGAAGATTTATCTCTTATCTTCAAAACACACTTTGAATAACTTGATTTTGAGCTTGAGATCTCAAGATATGACCATTTTAGTGAAGACTGCGTGAGCAGAATTTCTGGACGAGATTTTGACAGGAATTACAAGTTTCGGGCTTTGAATTCGAGTTTAAATTATATTGGGTTCGGGTTTTAGGCTTAATTTTTATTATATATAAGCCCAATATTTTATTTATCACCTCTTATTATTGTATTATTTTTATTCCAAATTGTTTTATAATTATTAAGTATTTTAAGTTATTTAAAAGTTTTATGTCAACAAGAAAGTTTAGTTTAAAACTACTTCTTATTTCAACAAGAAAGTTTAGTTTAAAACTACTTCTTATTTAGGTTAATTAGAGTTCTAGTATAATTAAGATTTTTATTAAGATTTATTTAGCTAGTCTATATAAAGGCCTTTAGATTGTACACAAAAACCAATTTCATTACTATTCAACAACTTCTCTTTTGAGTTAATAAGTTCTCTTTGAGTTTTTTTTTAAGAATTTGTCTTGAGTTTTCTTTCAAAAGAGTTTTAACAATCTTTCAAATTGTGAGGATCATCTTCAAATTTTTTCTTACCAAGTTTTCTTCCTTGGAGGGAAAATTAGAGTTGCTTGAAGATAGGTTGTGGATTTTTCTTGTTTCCAAGGCTTTATAGGACTTCTATATGCCACATTTTATCTTTTCCATCCATCTTCTTTATTTTTTTCCTTATTGTTTTAATCTTTGACTTATTGTTCTATTTTATTTATCTTAATTATTTATTTTAATTATTTTACCTGACTTGGATTCGATTGTGTTTCAGGTTGTGTCAAAATCTGTAATGCCCCGTACCCGAGACCATCACCGGAGTCGAACACGAGGTGTTAACAAACTTAATTCATTACTTAAACAGCTCAAACAATTTATTTTTAAAATTTCCAGTCAAGCTAGCAATCTGCGTCACAGTCGTTTAAAAATTCATATCTTGAGTTCTGAAACTCGAAATCCAATTTTGTAAATTTTTCCTGAAACTAGACTCATATATATATTTACTAATTTGTTTCTAGAATTTTTGGTCAAGCAAATTAGTACAGTTTATTAGTTAAAGTCTCCCCTATTTCAGGGTTCGACTGCTCTGACCTCTGTATATTACGAATCAGATATATCTCTGTACAGAATTTCAATGACTATGAACTTTGTTTCTATTAAAACTAGACTCAATAAGGAATCTGTACATATAAAGAATGACTTCTAATTATTGTTTTACAATTTATGATGAATTTTTAAAGTCAGAATAGGGGATCTAGAAATCACTCTGGCCCTGTTTCACAAAAATTCAAATATCTCATAAAATATAATTTATATACCTGTTTTGTTCAATCCATATAAAATAGACTCATTAAGCTTAAATTTAATAACTTACTCATCATTTAATTCCATTTCTACTATTTTTAGTGATTTTTCAAATTTACATCACTCTTTGTTGTCGATTCTGCTTTTATGGCGATTTCACTTTACTAAGGATTTTCATGGACTAAATAGCATTTTAAACATACATAACATAAAATATGACTTAGATTGGCCATTCCAATGGCTAATCATTTACAAACCCTTTTCTTACCAAACCATAGCCATATCAGAAGATCAATTACAGAAAGTGAGTGTTTTGCCATACATGCCACATTCAAAATACACAAGCCATTTTACCAATTTAAGCCTTCGGATAGTGTGAACGAGTCTTTGACCTATCCCGATTCTCAAGCCGGCTTGTCAAAACTACAATGAAAGAAAAAGAGGGAGTAAGCACAAATGCTTAGTAAGTTCACATGCAAATAGCAAGTAACATAATCACACAATCCCACATAAAACATCATTTGCATAAACAATACCAAGACATTCATGTTTCATTTGTATTTAATATCTTTCTACGATTTCATCGTACCAAGTTTTCAACCTGAGGGTTTAAGCACATACCTGTCAAATTTTTTCATTTACCACACTTACCAACATGTCACCTTCGTTTTAGGCCTTCTTATTCACTTAAGATTCACCCGTTGAACACATCGAATATAATTCGAATATGCGGATCTCATGAACATAAGAGCCATACCCGCAGCTAGACAAACTCAATAGCCTGCAGAACTTATGTAGCCAAGCTACCATGTAACCCACCCATAAGTGAACTCGGACTCAACTCAACGAGCTCGGGCGTTCGCATCCATAAGTGAACTCGGACTCAACTCAACGAGCTTGGATGCCTAGTTACATCTCACGAACTCGGACTCAACTCAACGAGTTCGGAACTCAACCATCCTAGTGACATGTCACTTATATTCTAATCTATTCCCAAGGTTCAAACGGGCGTTTTCCTCGATTACACATCTTTGCCGTCTTCTACGGAATATCGAAATCGATACTTCGGTGATAGTTCATACTCATCAAGTAATTCATATAATTACATATTATTCAACAATAACCACAAAGCATAATATTTCATGATAATAATCAAAATCATATCATATAAACAACATTAAATCGCTTAAAATGACAATTATGTTACTACATTTACACATGAACTTACCTCGGTACAAATTTATTAGCAATCGAGCCTATTCTTCGTAAACTTTGTTTTTCCCTCGATCGTGACTTGAATCTCGTTTCTCTTGATCTATAATGCCAAATTAATCTTATTTAATACATACATTCATCAAAACAGCATTTAATACGAACTTTGGCAAAATTACATTTTTGCCCCTAAACTTTTGCATAATTACACTTTTGCCCCTAAGCTCGGGAATTAAACTTCATCCCTTATTCTTATGTTTTATGACATGTTGATCATTTTCCCTTCTATGGAAACATTAAATTCACACTTTAACATGTACTTATGACTATTAGGTATTTTTACCGATTAAGCCCTTTTACTCGTTTTCCCTTAAAACCGAGTAGTACAAGTTGTCTAACATAATTTAAAAACTCATATTCTATCATAAAACACCAAAATACACAAATTTCACCTATGGGTATTTTTCCAAATATGAACCCTAGGTTGAATTATTGCTAGCATAAGCTTAATCGAGCTACTGGGATTCCAAAAACGTAAAGAACATTAAAAACGGGGCTTGGAATCACTTACTATGGAGCTTGGAAGCTTGAAACAAACCCTAACTATGGATAACCCTTGAAATTTCGGCCTAATGAAGAAGATGGACAAAAATTGACTTTTAATTTTGTTTTAATTCATTTTAATAACTAAATGACCAAAATGCCCCTTACTACTAAACTTTCCAAAAATTCCATCCATGTCCAATTTTTGTCCATAGACTTAGAAATTGGTCAAATTTCTATTTAATACCTCCTCATTAATATTCCAAAACAATTTCATACTAAAAACTCCTAGAATGCAAGTTTTGCAAATTATTCGATTTAGTCCCTAATTTCAATTTAAGCAGTTTAGGCATAGGATTTCATCACGAAATTTTCACACAATCATGCAATCATATCATAAACATCAAAATAATTATAAAATAATTATTTCCATCTCGGATTTGTGGTCACGAAACCACTATTCCGATTAGGCCCTAATTCGGGATATTACAAAATCCAAATTTCTTTCCTAATGTCTAGGCCCTAAGTTAAATCCGCGACTTGGACAAACTTTATGATCCTCTTCCACACTCATCTACTCTGATCCCTATTATTTGGTATCAGTTTCTTGGGTGTTTTAGGTGTTTTTTTTTGTTCTTATAAATTGATTTCCAACAAACAACCTTAAAATAATTTTTTTGCCCAGAAAATTTTTAGAATTTTTTTACTAGATAAATGTTTTTCAAATTATTTGAAATTTCACATACTGATTCTTGGAACTCTTTTAGAATATTAAAAAAATTTCCCACAAAAAAAGCGATCGAAAAAGTGCAAAAATAGAAAAATACAAAAAAAAGTTAAAAATATTACGCATGTTGAATTTTCATTGACTCTTAGCCTTAGGTTTTCATTTGTTTTTGCCTTTTATTATTACTTTACACATTCTAACACTTTATTATTTCTTGTGTTAGTAGGTTTAAACATGTTGGACATTCCTTCCTCCATGCAACACAATTCTTTGGTGTCTAGCCGATTTTAGACTCCTATTGCTACTAAGTTTACTTTGTTAATTTGATTCTAGTACATTCTGACTAATTGATATAAAAACTTTTAAAGACTCACAAGATTAATTCTTACCTCATTTAGAATTTAATTTTATTTCCGAGTGCATAAGGTAAGGTTTGCTTAATTTTTCTTTTGAGTGTTGTGTTTTTCAAGCTTTCACAATGACTTGTGACACTTGTAACTGTAAGAACCATGATGAGGCACCATCCGATGACAAAGAACAAGATTTTACATTTAAGAATATTGTGGGGATGGTAAATTATCAACATCAACAACTGAATAAGGTACGTGATACATATGAGGTTGATGTGGCTAAGTGTCAAACAGAACAAAAAGAGAGCATTAATCAGCTTGCAAATCAAATTCAAATGCTAATTCAAGCTGTTGCTCATTTGGAGATTTATTCGAACTGACGGTATTATGCTCATGAAAATGATGATGATGGAGACAATGAACAACCTCGTACTCGTTCTAATATTGGTAGACGAGGATATTGTCACACTGATGAAACTTTGGGTACTCATGATCGTGGCCAATCTTTTGTAGCTAAACCAAAGTTTTCTATTCCATAATTTTGTGGAAAGAATGATCCTGAGACATATTGTGAGTGGAAATAAAAAATTTAACTTATTTTCTGTTACTATAAATGCCAGGAGGAGGTAAAAATCCCATTTGTGATCCTTAAATTTTTGGATTATGCATTGAGTTGGTAGACTCAACTTGGAATTAGTCGTTAAAAAAACTATAAAAGGGAAATTTAAACATGGGACAAGTTGAAACAAATTATGTGAAAGCATTTCTTTCTTTCTCATTACTACAGAGAGGTCAAAACTAAACTTTGATGCCATGCTCAAGGTAATCGATCAGTTGATGAGTACTTTAAGAAGAGACTGCCAAACGAAAGGAGGAGTACAATTGATCTCTCACCTGTTGTGAAATGTTATTGGTGTAGTTCAAAAGATCATGAGGTTTTCTGATAGCCAATTAAATATCTAACTAGAGAAGAAAATAAGTATGAGTTTGCCCCTTTTGTTGACTCTTACTCTAGTGGAAAAGAAATTTGTGATACCGAACTTTGTGAATCGGAAAAAGATGACAATGAGAATTCTTTCCTTCACTATATGAAGTTAGATGAGATAGAAATGTCATGTTCTCCTATAGAGATGTATTGTACTGAATTGAATATTCATAATACTTGTGAGGGGAATGTGAGAAATGGGGAAGAATAATGTGAAAAGATCGAGAGAAAAAAGACATTGAGTGATAAAAGTCCACTTGATGGTCCAAATTTGGTGAGTGAAAATCCATATGAGGAACAATTAGAAAGTTTACAAGTGGAAAAAGAAAAAGAAAAACAAGAAAATACCCATACAAAAGTGAAGAATGATTATGTTTTAACTAACTTTAACTCAAATTTGTTTAGTAGTGTTTCTTTGTTACAAGATTTCAAGGATCCATTGATAGACTATAAATTACATTACTTTACCATCGATAGATGATTTTATTTGTAGGAAAGAGGTAAGTTGAACATTGATCATTCTCCACAAGTGCTAGAAGGTAAGAAAAGTAATGATCCATTGGAATTTGAAATATGTAGGCATACCTTGAATGTTTTTGATAAGTATGCTATTGATTTTATTTTTTCTTACGACATGATTTCTCATTGGTCAAGTTTTGATAAATAATGGTTTGAAAGTTCAATTGATTTTATGGGTTTATCTAGGTATGTAAAGCTTACTTTTGTTGCATTCGACAGGTTTATTACAGAACCTTATGCATGTAACAGCCTGTTTTCAGTGAAATTAGAATAGTGATTTCGAGACCACAAATTTGAAGTTAAAAAATTTATTTTATTATTATTTTATTGCCTACAGCATGATTGTAGTACCGTATAAAAATTTCTTTAAGAAATTTACCGTTTATATGCTCTATTTGATAAAAAGGATTAAATCGCATAAAGTGAAAAAGTTGAGTTCTAGCAGCTAAAAATATTAAATAGCTATAGAACCCTAAAGTAAGAGTCCTTATATGGTAATTAGACCACTAATGAAGATAGTGGAATGTGATGGCTTGGCATTTGTGTAAATTTTAAATGTTTTAAAGGTTATTTTTGTAATTAGTAAATAAAGTTAATATTAAATAAAACAAAATGACAAATCTTTCATCTTTTACCATTTTCAACCGAATATGAAAAGAAAATAGTAGCCATGGAAGCTTGAAGTTTTGGCAACCCTAAATACCTTGCATTGGTATGTATTTTTGTCCCATTTTTAATGATTTTTGTGTTTTTAGGATCGTTGTAGCTTAATCTAACTAACTTGGGGACTAATTTGTGAAAATATTAAACTATTAGGGTGTTTCCATTATTGAATATGCGTGAGTTTTGATGAGTTATGGAAGAAAATATATAGTTGTTGTTAGATAAACAACTTTTGTAAAGAGATTTTTGATGAAAATGTCAAATAGGGATTAAATTGAAAAATAAAAAATTTTACTTGGTGAAATTGTCAAAAAAATGAACTATAGGGCTTGCTAGGGACTATAGTGGGTTGTGGTGAAATTTCATAAATTTCCATTTTTATGAGCTAAGGACTAAATTGTAAAGAAATTAAAAGTATAGGGGCAAAATGATAATTTTGCCAAGATATGATTTGGGTTAAATTGAATAAAAGACATATTGAATTGAGCTAAATTTATCCGTATAGATCAAGACAGACCTCGTACGGCATTAGATCGGGGCAATGATAAAGTCTCGGACTAGTTGCCTCCGTATTCACTTATACTCGTCGAGGTAAGTTTGTGTAATTAAATTGTGTATATATGCTTTTGATTGAAATATACTTGTGTTGTAAATTGCTATATGTATATAATAGTTTCATATCCAATGACGTACGACTACTACCGAGCCCCGTTTGAACATTAGGAGTTCGTAGCATACAAATGACATGTCATTAGGGTTTACATGATTCGGGAGCTGGTCCTGAATGTCCTACCTGTAACACCCCAAACCCGACCTAGACATTATGCCTGAATCCGGAGATGTCATAGAGAATGGGTTTAGTTGCGTAAAGTCATTTCAATTACTTAACTCATATACTTTACACTTATTCCAAAAACTTTAATTCATTAGTTTATTTGCCAAAACCTATTTTACAGCAGAAGTCTATAAAACCGATACATTTAAAAATTCGATTCGTATTTTTTTAGGAAAACCACTTTTTCCATGAAAACCGTCTATTTCACAAAATAATTTAACCAAGCATGTAGAATATTGACAGGCCAAAATCAACAGTTTAAAACCAAAAAGTCTAGAGAGTCCTAGATATTATAAACTCTCAAAATAAATACAAAAACATAAATAAGACAAAAAATTGCTAAGTTTAATTAATTTACAAACAAGTGGTCACTGTTGAGTTTTTGCCATACCGATCCACCTAAGTCTGTGGATTACCTGACAAGATAGATAACAGATGTGAGTTTACCAAAACTCAGTATGTCACCCAATAGAATTAAGCATGTAAACATACAAAATGATATGCATAGTCAGATACAGATACAGATACAGATACAAATACAGATTTAATTTCAGATTCATATTCGGATAACAGATTCAGTTTCAGATATGCAGAACCCTACCCCAATCCTCTACACACCAACTCCGTCCATCCCATCATACCATGTGGGGTTAAAAAACCCACCCATCCCTACACACCACGTTGTGCCATTAATACACATATTAGATAATATGCAACCAAGCTGCCAGAATGAAGACGATTAGCTGAACATAATACTTCCTTATCATATACAGATCCCACCCCAATAACATATACAGATATAACAAATTAAACATGTTTAACACGCTTTATACATATAACGGATACACATGCATTAGTATAATCAGGCATACAATTAGTATCCTACTCAGATCAGTCTATTAGAGTATCATAGCATATAAATTAGGGTTTAATTAGCCCTTACCGACCCGTCAATATGCTCACGTTCGATCGGAATGACCCGTGCGACCCTAGGGAAATTTTTAGACATACGAGCCCACATGTGGCATCCTAAAATAAAGCTTAGTCAGAATAGTGGTTTTGAGACCACAAATCTGATGTTAAAATATTTATTTTATGATTATTATGAGGCCTAAATTATAAAAATAGCATGTGTTAAAGTTTCATGAAGAAATTCTTAGTGTAAGGTGTCAATTGGAAGTTTAGGGACCAAATTGAATAAATTGTAAAACTTGGATTCTAGAAGAAATTTGCATGAAATTGCATCAGATAATTAATTAGAAGGTCTTAAAGAGTAATTTTCCCAATTTCTAAGTTTTTGGACAAAAATGGGCATGCATGGAAAATTTTGGAAGTTTAGTAAGGACAGACATTTTGGGGCATGCATGGAAAATTTTGGAAGTTTAGTAAGGACAGGCATTTTGGTCATTTGGTAATAAAATCAATAAAAAGGGAAAATGAAGGCAAAAATCAGCCATCTTCTCCCTTTACCAGCCGAAATTCTCAAGCCCTCCATAGCTTGGGTTTTCAACATTTTTAAGCTTCATAGTAAGTGCTCTCTAGCCCCGTTTTTAATGTTCTTTGTAATTTTGAGATCTTCGTAACATTCTCTATCCATTTCTACCCATATTTCATGCTAGGGTTCATGTATGAAAAATGAACCACATGTGACAAGGTTGTTCTTTGATGATTTATGGAGGAATATGAGTGTTAGATGTGTGTTAAACATCTTTTCCTAAGTGATTTTCATGAAAAACCCTTAAAAAGAACATTTCTGCAAAAGGTACAAAATATGTGGTAGAAATGTGAAATGGAGGAAAATGTGGGCTAGTATGAGTTTATAATACATTTGGGTAGCTTGGGTAACCAAGGAATTTCAAGTACTTCATTTTACGAGCCTAGGGACTAAGTTGTGAAATTTTGAAATGTTAGGGGCAAAATGGTCATTTTGCTCGGGGTTGAGTTTTAGGTCTAAACGGATAATGTGATGTATTAATAATCTAATTTTATTTATATAGACCCCGAGAAACCAATTTAGGAGGTCGACCGTGGGAAACGAAAGGTTTCGTGGGAAACGAAAGGTTTCGTGGGAAACGAAAGGTTTCGGACTAACCGAAACACAAACCTGAAGCAATTACCAAGTAAGTTCGCATAACTCAAATGTGAACTACTTAAATTGCATTAAAGTGTATATTCATGTATGCATTATAGCATTTATAATGGTTGTGAAATAATGCATGATAATTATTGTGTTGATAAATGTCCCAATTGAAATAGAAAGGGAAATTCGATGGATAAATTATAGCTCACCTGACATGAGATCCTACATGTATTGCAGAAAAGGATTTAGCCTGGACGAGTAATCCAATTATCTCAGTATAGTAAGGATCTAGCTCGGACAGGTGTTCCTTAAGGAATTGAACCTCTCGATGAACATATGTGCATTGTGTATTTAGCATGGATGGGTAATACGATTAAGGACTGAAATTAGCCTAGAATGGTATTTTAGATCCGAGCATATTTGAAGTGATTGTCATGTATAGGATTTAGCCTGGAATGGTAAACCCGAAAACACTCCTTAAATTCATATTATGAGGGATTTAACCTGGATTGGTAATCCTGTCACAAGAGTAAGGTTCACGGGAGTGCAAATTTAAAATGATCACTAGCATGACTTGATGGTAAATGGATACCCATCAGGATTTCCTACGAATTCAGTGGGACTATAGTAAAGAATGAAAATGTCAATGCTTGAATTGATGAACTCATCTAAGATAAATACTATATTGCTTGAGACGGAACTAACTTGATGATTGAGTGTATGTGATAGGGAATTTATATTATGCATGTATTGGCATGAATACCTTGTGAGGTTGCATGCTAAATAATCGGTAAGTTTACCCTTCTGTTATCCGAACTTACTAAGCATATTTATGCTTATTCCCTTCTCTTTTCCTTATCTTACAGAGCTCGTGGACTCGTGAAGATTGGAACACAGTTGGAGAATAAACACACTATCGACTTGTCCCGCTTTGGTATATAGATATTTTTATTTTGTTTAATGGCATGTATAGGACTTTTGGTTATTTTGTTATATGTGTCATTGCTTAGCCAATGTAAAGGCTTAAATATTGAATTTACACTTTTTGTATATGGCCGTAGACATGGCTCGTTTTGATGTAGGCTAAGACCTACTAATGGTGTTTGATTGTGGCTAAATGCTATTGTGACAATTAAATGTAGTATTTCATAAATAGACATGTGTATTGTGGCCAAATCGCTTGGAATGGTTAGGTCATAATTGACAATGAGTTATAAAATGAGCTAAGTTTAAACATTTTATATGAGAAGGTGATCCTTAATAAAAAGGGGATAATCTAGCATGTATTAAACCCATGAGATGAGGTTTACATGCAATGCGGTATGTCTAGGGTTGTTTAAGAGTATAATTAGGCCATGTTAAATACCATTGGAACTATAAGTGTGTAAGGAGGTTAAAGGGTGACCAAAGGCTTGGAAAATAACCCCAAAAAGGTCCACACGGGTAGACACACAGGCATGTGTCTAGGCTGTGTGTTACACACGATCAACCCCATGGGCGTGTTGCCTGGCGGTGTGTCCCTTGCACCTAAAATTTTAGGTCAGTTTGCATGGTAGTAAACACACGGGCAGAGACACGTCTGTGTGTCTCAACCGTGTGGAGGACACGACCTAGCATAAGGGCGTGTGCCTTGGCCATGTGCCTCAAATTGAATGATGACGTCACAAACAGAATGTCCAGGTTTTTGGACACGGGCGTGTCTAGGCCGTGTGAAGGACACGGGCCAAGGACATGAGAGTGTGCTTGACCGTGTGAAAACCCCTGTAGGTTCTAATTATAAAATAAATTCAATTAATTCCACACGGGGAAGGCACACGGGCGTATCCCAAAGGACACGGGTGTGTGAGGCTTAACCTAGAAAATTTTCCTAAAATTTTCTTAAGTTCTCGGTTTAGTCTCAGACCATTCTCAATGTATGTTTTGGGCCTCGTAGGTCTATAGTAGGGATATTACGAATATGATTAATTGGTTTTAATTTGGAACGAAATTTTATAGGCCAAAATTTTTCGGAAATGTCATGTTCGTGCATAGTAATGCCCTATACTCTGTCCCAATCTCGGGTACAAAAAAAGGGTGATACATCACATGCCTGTGTGGGTCCACACACCCGTGTGATTCACACGCCCCACTTGGCCTTGCCCGTGTGGCCCACACGCCCCACTTGGCTTAGACTGTGCGACCTACACAGTCGTGTGCTGCACATGGCCATACCTTCGTTGACCACACGGCCATCCACACGGGCGACTACATGCCTGTGTGGCATCGATAGAATCATTTTTTGGCTTTTTTCGAAGCCTCATTTTTTGCGTTTCAGGTACACACCTAGTATTGATTTGACGTGAAACCACTCCTGAGCCTCTAGAAACTTAAAAATAGAGTATCACACACCTTTTAGCAACCAATCCACACGCTTATTATAATGTACCCACTTACACAAAACCGACTCACCGCTTACAAAACGTCTATGATCTTTAATCAAGCCGTTAGAGTGCGATTACCCCCTGCACCACCTTCTCCTAATCATAGAATTCATCACTTAACCATCAAAGACTAACATTACTAGACCCAAACCAAAGGAAAAAGGCTAAAAGAAACACTTACCAGTCGAAAAAAAGGACCAAGAATGTAATAGCGATGATTAACCGAGAAAATCCAACAATAAATAGGGGAAACAACGAAGAATTCAAGAAGAAAAAGTAAGGAGAAGAGAAGGGGAAGAAGGAACGTCAGACAGAGAAAGAAATTTTCCAAAAAGAAAATAGAAAATAAAGAATAAAATAAAATAAAACCAGCCAACCAAAAATACTCAACCCCCCACTAACCACACAATATCAACTTCCTTAGAATCCCAAAACCACTGGAACACTAACGCCAAACCGAGCAAAAATAAATACCCATGCAAACAGAGGGATTCGAACACAAGACCTCCAACACACCAACACCCTTACCACTTGAACTAGCAGGCTAATTCTGGTATGGATTTATAGACAATTTAATAAGAACCTACTGAATAAGGATAAAGCTAGGATTTAGAAAATGATAAAATTTAGCAAAAACAACGCTTGAACCCAAGACCTCCCAAACGCACCCAGAACACTCAACCTCTGAAGCAGACAGATATTTGTGTCAGATATTTTTAGAAACAGTAATAAGAAAGTTAGGGCATTACAACTTTACCCTATAAAAGAAATTTTAACCTTGAAATTTACCTGATCAGAATAGATGAGGATACTACTGACGCATCGAGTCCTCAGGTTCCCACGTGGCCTCTTCAGTACCATGATTCCACTATAGAACCTTTACTAAAGGAATGGACTTCCTCCTCAGAGCCTTTACATCTTGATCTAGAATCTAAACCGGCTCCTCTTCAAAAGTCAAGTCCGACCTCACCTTGATTTCCTCAATTGATACAACATGAGATGGATCTGATCGATACCACCTCAACATCGAAACATGAAAGACATCATGGATACGGTCTAACTCAGAAGGTAACTCCAACTGATAAACGACCAGTCTGACAAGCTTCAGAGTCTGATACGTCCCAATGAACCTCGGGCTCAACTTGCCCTTACGACTGAATCTGAAAACTTTCTTCCACAGAGAAACCTTAAGAAGCACGAAGTCCCCTATAGAGTACTCAATATCTCTCCTCTTCAGATCTGCATAAGATTTTTGTCTATCAAAAGCTACCTTCAGACTATCTCGATTCAGTCTAACCTTATCTTCAGTTTCAGAAACCAACTCAGGTTCCAAAACTCGATGCTCACCCAACTCAGTCCAACATAGTGGAGTATGACACTTATGACTATATAGAGCCTCATAAGGTGCCATCTGAATGCTAGATTGGAAACTGTTATTGTAGGCAAACTCAGCTAGCGGTAGAAAATCCTCCCAACTTCATCAGAAATCAATAACACAACTCCCAAGCATATCCTCTAGTATCTGAATCACCCTTTTAGATAGACCATCGGTCTGAGGATGGAACACTATATTGAAGTCCAACGTCGAACCAAGAGCCTTATGCAACTTCTTCCAGAACTAAGAAGTGAACCGAGGATCTCTATCAGAAATAATCGAGTTAGGAACCCCATGCAATCTTACAATCTTAGAAATGTAGAGCTTCGCTAACTTCTGAAGAGAATAATCCGTCCGAACCGGGATAAAGTGAGCAAACTTGGTTAGTTGATCCACGATGACCCAAATAGAATCCTTCTTAGTGGGTGTGAAGTACAACCCACTAATGAAGTCCATCATTACTCATTCTCATTTCCACAAAGGAACCTTAACTGGCTGTAACGAATCCGAAGGCAGCTGATGCTCAGCCTTAACTTGCTGGCACGTTAAACAATGAGCAACAAAATTAGTAACTTCACGTTTCAAACCCAGTCACCAATATAGTTCATGAAGATCGTGATACATCTTATTACCATCAGGATGCATAGCATAAGGGCTACTATGTGCCTCTCTAAGAATTGATTGCCTTAAATTAGAATCATTCGATAAACTGATTCATCCTCGAAAACATAGCACACCATTATTATTCACCCCAAAATATGAAGTATTGCTACTCTCAACCTGACGAAATCGCAAACCTAGAGACTCATCCCCCAACTACTTAACTCGAATCTGATCAATCCAAGTTGGTTTAACTTACAACTTGACTAACAAACTCCTATCATCAAACAGAATAAGTGTAATATCCTGATTTTGGGCCTAGTCGAAATAGTGGTTTTGTGACCACAAAATCCGAGATATAAATAATTATTTTATGATTATTTTAAGGTCTATGATATGATTGCATGATTGTGTGAAAATTTCGTGAAGAAATTTTATGCATAAAGTGCTTAATTTGAAATTTGGGACTAAATTGAATAAATTGCAAAACTTGTGTTCTAGAAGTATTTTGCATAAAATTGAATTAGATTATTAATTAGAGGTCCTTAAAGAGTAATTTTACCAATTTCTAAGTCTATGGACAAAAATTGGACATGGATGGAATTTTTGGAAAGTTTAGTAGTAAGGGCATTTTGGTCATTTAGGGGTTAAATGAATTAAAATACAAAATTAAAAGCCAATTTTGCTCATCTTCAACCCCATGGCCGAATATAGCAAGGAGAAACCATGGCTAGGGTTTTCAAGCTTCCAAGCTCGATTGTAAGTTCGTTCTAGCCTCGTTTTAATGATTTTTACGTTTTTGGAGTCCCAGAGCTCGATTTAGCTTATGCTAGCAATAATTTAACCTAGGTTTATATTTGGAAAAATACCCATAGGTGAAATTTGTGTATTTTGGTGTTTTATGATAGAACATGAGGTTTTAAATTATGTTAGACAACTTGTGCTACTCGGTTTTAAGTGAAAACGAGCAAAAGGGCTTAATCGGTAAAAATACCTAATAGTCATAAGGACATGTTAGAGTGAGAATTTGATGTTGCCATAGAAGGAAAAATGATCAGCATGTCATAAAACATAAGAAAATAGGCTGAATTTTAATTTACGAGCTTTGGGGCAAAAGTGTAAATATGCAAAAGTTTAGGGGCAAAATTGTAATTTTTCCAAAATATGATTTTGGGTCAATTTGAATAATGTGAGTCCTAATTAGACTATATTTTAAATGATAGAGCAAGGAAACTTGAAATTGGGCTAAAATGGGGAAAATACCAAGTTGTGGACGAAATGGTAAAAATAGCCATTTTCGCATACGAGGTAAGTTCATATGTAAATGTTGGTAACATAGTTATTATTTTAAATGTTTTAATGTTTTTAAATGATATGATAATTATTATGAAATATTATACTTGTGATAATTGTTTGATAATATGTAATTATGTGAATTACTTGATGAGTATGAACTATCACCAAGTATCGATTTCGATATTCCGTGGAAGACGGAAAAGATGTGAGATCGAGGAAAAAAGCCCGTTTGAACCTTAGGAATAGATTAGGATACAAGTGACATGTCACTAGGATGGTTGAGCATCCGAACTCGTTGAGTTGAGTCCGAGTTCACTTATGGATGCGAGTGTCCGAACTCGTTGAGTTGAGTCCGAGTTCGTGAGATGTAACTAGGCATCCGAACTCGTTGAGTTGAGTCCGAGTTCACTTATGGATGCGAACGCCGAGCTCGTTGAGTTGAGTCCGAGTTCACTTATGGGCGGGTTACATGGTAGCTTGGCTACATATGTGGCACTTATGTGCAAGTTATCCATGTATCCGAATTATATTCGATGTGTTCAACGGGTAAAGTTCTACTCAAATGGAGGAATACTCAAGATGAAAGGGACGTATTGGTAAGTGTTGTGAAATGGATAATTTGAACAGGTATGTACTTAACCCTCGGGTTGAAAACTCGATATAACAACAATATGGTAAGATGATAAATGAAAAGGTGATATGAATGTCTTGGTGATGATTATGCAAATGATGTTTTATGTTTGCTTATATGGTTATGTTACTTGCTATTTGCATGTGAGCTTACTAAGCATTTATACTTACTCCCTCCTTTTCATTCCTTGTAGTGTTGACAAGCCAGCTCGGAAATCGGAAACGGTCGGAGGCACGCTCACACTATCCGTATACCATCTTAGCATAATGGCTTGTATATTTTGAGTATGGCATGTATAACATTATAATCATTTTGTATATATGGTCTTATGATATGGTTATTGAGTGGTATGGAAATAGAAATGCTTGGTAATGATTAGCCATTGGAATGGCTAATCATGATCATATTTGGTATTATGTATGTCAAATTGCTAGCTAATCCATGGAAACCATGAAATAGGTAAAATTTACCATAAAATAGATTCAGACAGCAGCAGTGACGTGAGTTTGAAAAATCACTAAAAATAGTAGAAATGGAATTAAATAATGAATAAGTTATGGAATCGAAGCTTGATGAGTCTATTTTCATATGTAATAAGCGAAATAGGTATATGAGCTATATTTTATGAGATGTTTAAATTTTTGTGAAACAGGGCCAGAGCGATTTCTGGATCCCCTATTCTGACTTTGGAAATTCACCATAAATTTTACAAAGATAATTAGAAGTCATGCTTTATATGTACAGATTCCTTATTGAGTCTAGTTTTATTAGAGACAAACGGCATAGTCATTGAAGCTCTGTACAGGGAGATATCTGATTCGTAATACACTGAGGTCAGAGTAGTTGAACCCTGAAACAGGGGAGAATTTAACTAATAAACTGTACTAATTGGCCCAACCAAAAATTCTAGAAAAAAATTAGTAGATATATATATGAGTCTAGTTTCAGGAAAAATTTACGAAATTGGATTTCGAGTTTCGTAACTCGAGATATGATTTTTAAAGCGACTGTGATGCAGTTAGCCAGCTTGTCTGGAAATTTTAAAATGAATTGTATGAGCTGTTTAATTAATGAATTAAGTCCGTTAACACCTCGTGTTCGATTCCGGAAACGGTCTCGGGTACGGGGTGTTACATTTAGTGGTATCAGAGCAGGTTTAGTCGGTTCTCGGACTAACCTAGCATGTGTAAAAGTTTAGCTGTACATGCCACTGATCTGTGATAGTGTGATGTCTTCCGACGCGTATAAGTATCGTCTTATTTAGACAGGGTACTCTCCAACCGAGCTGTGCCGACCATGTTCAATGTTATGTGAAGATATTTGAGTAAAATTATGATTATGATAAGTCTCGGTTCAGAAAAGTATGAATAAAAGTTTATGATACATATGTGATAATATGTGAGATGAAAGTTCATGTTGTGATAAATATTCATATTTGCTTAATGCTCATATGATGTAGTGTATGTGGCTTAGTTGATAAGATGAACGGAATAAATAGAAAGTAGTAGAGGTATGAATAAAGGTCATAATATTATGATACGAATGAAAATGTCCTTGTCTTGATTGGATGTCGAATGTTGATGAATGTTAATGGTATATAATTTTTATGAGGTAAAGGATTATAATGAAATGAACTTATCTATGTTAAATTGTTGGACTGAATTATATGATTGTAATGATATGTACATGATGATGCACGAAATGAAAGTTGTGATTGTGATGCAAATATCTATGTTTATTTGGCCTTATATAATGTCATGAGCATGAATTAATTTAATTAAATGAATGGATAAGTAAAGCTGTCTAGAAAACATAGAATGTATGCATAAGTATATTGTCTAAATGGGACAATAGGAAAATTGGTGTAAGCCAACATGAATGAATGACATGATTTTGATGATGTTACTATGATGATGGAAGTTGTGTCATATGTGTATGTATAAGAAAGTCAAGTCAGAGGTCCTACAACCCCTCCCCCTTACCGAAGTGGTACTTATAATGGAATTTCATGGGATTTGTATTGAATAAGTTTTCGGTTGAGAACCCAAAGAGTTCAGTGATAGAATAATTATAAGTATGATCCGAGATTGAAAATGAGCTGATAAGTAAAGTCAGAGCCAGAAAGTATCGGATTGACGTAAAAATTATTGGAGTTATGCACTGTCCTAGTTAGAAAAGGAATTCTCCTTGGTAAATCGAATTACTCAAGTGCAAGGTCGAGAAAAGTGTAATCGAAATTTATTCAGAACTGACATTCTTTAGTGAATGATTTAATATGAAATTTGTGACGGCAGAACTAGTTGGGGAAATGATATTTCAAATGTGAATTATCTGAGTGTGACAGTTATGACCGGACAGATTTAGCGATCTCTTTGAGATGTTCTATGTGTTCACCCGTTCTCAGAAATATTTCTATGGCTATTGATCTTCTGAAGAAATTCTTGTTATATGGGAATGTCTTCTAATTCGGTGTTGGATGAAAGCATTGGTAGTCGACTAGTTTATAATTTATATTGCTCTATTTCATCGGTATTCTATTTCATTTCGTCGATAAGAATTGATGAGAGAATACGTATGATATTATGATTCTGTTTCTTCTACTTGATGCTTCATCTAATATATATGTATGGGAAGATATATTGATCTTGTTATATTTGATTTCAATGGGATTAAATGATGTTTTCTTCGGACTTTCTTTCTTTGAAGAATTATCGGGTATTCCGTATTTTCTCTATGAGTTTGGTTTTCGATTCTCGGCATAGTATCGTATCTTGGGTTTCTTTATCCCGGATCTCTTTATTCGGATTTCTTTATTCGGGTTTCTCTATCTTGGATTTCTTTATTCGGTTTTCTTGTTATCTTTGTTCCATAATTTGTCAATTACGACTCATGTTCAAGTATCGTTCTTCACTTCGTGATAATCATGTCAAATATGACTATACTTCTAATTTGATCTTGGTAATGTGGTGATTTTAGTATTGGGATTTTTCTAATTTCGTGTAAGGATTTGACATCGAGAAAGGCATAGGTGATAAAAGCGCGAGTTTTAGTCGGTATGGTAAATTATTTATTTGAAAGATTTCATGTGACAATTATGTCGGATTATTTTCCCAAGTCGATAATAGAATTTCATTTTGTACGGATAAAAGAGTAAATAGTTTGAACGAGAAGTGTATATTTAATAGAAAGAGTGAATATTAGTTTAAGTCACTACGAATGATAAGGTTTCCATATTGTGAAAGCTGAAAAGTTTATTACATGTTGACAGAGTTCGGATAGATGAGAATATTGGTAACCGAAGCGTCTGAACTAGACTAGTCTACATTGAGCAATGACTTCTTGACTTTCAGTAATGTATTGTTGTATGAATTGTGATGTGTTTCAAGACAGTGAGGTAATGTGATAGTTTAGAGCATCTGATGTTACATAAAATTGGAGTTGTTAAAGGGGTTAAAGCGAGCATTGGGATCTATCAAAATTATCCTTGTCAATGTTGATATTGGGATGGAAATGAGAAGGATTATTCTTGAGGCCATATCAGAATTATTTCTATGGCGGAAAGAGGAAAATGTGATGTATCTTATTGTTAAATGTTTGGCGAGATCTATAAATCACATCTGTATTGAATGAATTCCTACTCATCAGATTCATGGAATTTCAGGTCTCTTTGATTGTCGGATTTCTTGGAATTCCGGTCTCCATTAAATCAAGTTGAGATCCGGGTTTTATGTCATGATATCATGGGAAATTAAGAAGGGTTGAAAATTTAAGAACAGTTGAGAGTTGAGACTGTAAGCTTTTAGATCATATGAGAAATTGAAGAGATGTATTGGAGGTACAGTCTAAGTGCAAATTCTTCGGCACCAAATATGAGATTAAAAGTGAAGACCACTTTTCTGGTAAGATTTTCGGGGACGAAAATCCCTAAAGGGGGGGAGAGTTGTAATATCCTGATTTTGGGCCTAGTCGAAATAGTGGTTTTGTGACCACAAAATCCGAGATATAAATAATTATTTTATGATTATTTTAAGGTCTATGATATGATTGCATGATTGTGTGAAAATTTCGTGAAGAAATTTTATGCATAAAGTGCTTAATTTGAAATTTGGGACTAAATTGAATAAATTGCAAAACTTGTGTTCTAGAAGTATTTTGCATAAAATTGAATTAGATTATTAATTAGAGGTCCTTAAAGAGTAATTTTACCAATTTCTAAGTCTATGGACAAAAATTGGACATGGATGGAATTTTGAAAAGTTTAGTAGTAAGGGCATTTTGGTCATTTAGGGTTAAATGAATTAAAATACAAAATTAAAGCCAATTTTGCTCATCTTCAACCCCATGGCCGAATATAGCAAGGAGAAACCATGGCTAGGGTTTTCAAGCTTCCAAGCTCGATTGTAAGTTCGTTCTAGCCTCGTTTTAATGATTTTTACGTTTTGGAGTCCCTAGCTCGATTTAGCTTATGCTAGCAATAATTTAACCTAGGTTTATATTTGGAAAAATACCCATAGGTGAAATTTGTGTATTTTGGTGTTTTATGATAGAACATGAGGTTTTAAATTATGTTAGACAACTTGTGCTACTCGGTTTTAAGTGAAAACGAGCAAAAGGGCTTAATCGGTAAAAATACCTAATAGTCATAAGTACATGTTAGAGTAAGAATTTGATGTTGCCATAGAAGGGAAAAATGATCAGCATGTCATAAAACAAAAGAAAATAGGCTGAATTTTAATTTACGAGCTTTGGGGCAAAAGTGTAAATATGCAAAAGTTTAGGGGCAAAATTGTAATTTTTCCAAAATATGATTTTGGGTCAATTTGAATAATGTGAGTCCTAATTAGACTATATTTTAAATGATAGAGCAAGGAAACTTGAAATTGGGCTAAAATGGGGAAAATACCAAGTTGTGGACGAAATGGTAAAATAGCCATTTTCAGCATACGAGGTAAGTTCATATGTAAATGTTGGTAACATAGTTATTATTTTAAATGTTTTAATGTTTTTAAATGATATGATAATTATTATGAAATATTATACTTGTGATAATTGTTTGATAATATGTAATTATGTGAATTACTTGATGAGTATGAACTATCACCAAGTATCGATTTCGATATTCCGTGGAAGACGGAAAGATGTGAGATCGAGGAAAAAGCCCGTTTGAACCTTAGGAATAGATTAGGATACAAGTGACATGTCACTAGGATGGTTGAGCATCCGAACTCGTTGAGTTGAGTCCGAGTTCACTTATGGATGCGAGTGTCCGAACTCGTTGAGTTGAGTCCGAGTTCGTGAGATGTAACTAGGCATCCGAACTCGTTGAGTTGAGTCCGAGTTCACTTATGGATGCGAACGCCGAGCTCGTTGAGTTGAGTCCGAGTTCACTTATGGGCGGGTTACATGGTAGCTTGGCTACATATGTGGCACTTATGTGCAAGTTATCCATGTATCCGAATTATATTCCGATGTGTTCAACGGGTAAAGTTCTACTCAAATGGAGGAATACTCAAGATGAAAGGGACGTATTGGTAAGTGTTGTGAAATGGATAATTTGAACAGGTATGTACTTAACCCTCGGGTTGAAAACTCGATATAACAACAATATGGTAAGATGATAAATGAAAAGGTGATATGAATGTCTTGGTGATGATTATGCAAATGATGTTTTATGTTTGCTTATATGGTTATGTTACTTGCTATTTGCATGTGAGCTTACTAAGCATTTATACTTACTCCTCCTTTTCATTCCTTGTAGTGTTGACAAGCCAGCTCGAAATCGGAAACGGTCGGAGGCACGCCACACTATCCGTATACCATCTTAGCATAATGGCTTGTATATTTTGAGTATGGCATGTATAGCATTATAATCATTTTGTATATATGGTCTTATGATATGGTTATTGAGTGGTATGGAAATAGAAATGCTTGGTAATGATTAGCCATTGGAATGGCTAATCATGATCATATTTGGTATTATGTATGTCAAATTGCTAGCTAATCCATGGAAACCATGAAATAGGTAAAATTTACCATAAAATAGATTCAGACAGCAGCAGTGACGTGAGTTTGAAAAATCACTAAAAATAGTAGAAATGGAATTAAATAATGAATAAGTTATGGAATCGAAGCTTGATGAGTCTATTTTCATATGTAATAAGCGAAATAGGTATATGAGCTATATTTTATGAGATGTTTAAATTTTTGTGAAACAGGGCCAGAGCGATTTCTGGATCCCTGTTCTGACTTTGGAAATTCACCATAAATTTTACAAAGATAATTAGAAGTCATGCTTTATATGTACAGATTCCTTATTGAGTCTAGTTTTATTAGAGACAAACGGCATAGTCATTGAAGCTCTGTACAGGGAGATATCAGATTCGTAATACACTGAGGTCAGAGTAGTTGAACCCTGAAACAGGGGAGAATTTAACTAATAAACTGTACTAATTGGCCCAACCAAAAATTCTAGAAAAAAATTAGTAGATATATATATGAGTCTAGTTTCAGGAAAAATTTACGAAATTGGATTTCAAGTTTCGTAACTCGAGATATGATTTTTAAAGCGACTGTGATGCAGTTAGCCAGCTTGTCTGGAAATTTTAAAATGAATTGTATGAGCTGTTTAATTAATGAATTAAGTCCGTTAACACCTCGTGTTCGACTCCGGAAACGGTCTCGGGTACGGGGTGTTACAATAAGTCAAGCAAACATTACTCTTAAATCCATCATCGTCCTACAACTTAGAGCATCAGCCACCACATTGGCCTTACCAGGATGATACTCTATCGTGTAGTCATATTCTTTTAGCTCAATCCATCTACGCTATCTAAGATTCAAATCCTTTTGAGTAAGGAGATACTTGAGGCTCTTATGATCGGTGTAGATAATACACCTCTCGCCATACAGATAATGCCTCTAGATTTTCAACGCAAGGACCACAGCAGCCAACTTGAGATCATCGTCGGATAATTTTTTTCTGTTGTCTTAAGTTGATGGGACACGTAAGGCACAATCTTTCCCTCTTGCATCAATACACATCCCAAACCGACATGTGATGCATCATGTAAACCACAAACTCCTTACCAAATTCAGGCTATATCAGAACAAGAGTCTGAGTCAGAACAGACTTGAGCTTCTCGAAGCTCGATTGTTGTGCATCAGTCCAGAAAAATGGAACACCTTTACGCAGAAGTATAGTCAAAGGAGCTGCAATCAGAGAGAACCCCTCGACAAACCGCTGATAATATCCTGATAAACCCAGAAAACTATGGATTTTAGATACGTTCTTAGGCTGTTTCCAATTTAGCACAGCCTCAATCTTTCTAGGATCAACTCGAATCCCTTCAGCAAAAACCACGTGACCCAGAAAGGTTATCTTGCGCAACTAGAACTCACATATGCTCAACTTAGCGTAGAGCTGCTTCTCACATAGAATTTGAAACACTACTCTAAGATGCTTATCATGTTCTTCCTCGGTCTTAGAGTATACCAGAATATCATCGATAAATACCACGAAGAACTGATCTAGATACGCCTGAAAGACTAAGTTCATCAAATCCATGAATGCCACCGGAGCATTTATCAAACCAAAAGGCATCACTAGGAACTTGTAATGTCCATAACGAGTCCTAAACACAGTCTTATGTGCATCCACCTCCTTAAACCTTAACTTATGATAGCCGGAACAAAGATTAATCTTCGAAAACATCGAAGCGCCTCGAAACTGATCAAACAGGTCATCGATCCTTAGAAGTGGATACTTATTCTTCATAGTCAACTTGTTTAACTGTCGATAATCAATCCACATCCTCATGGTCCCATCATTCTTCTTAACAAATAGAACTGGTGCTCCTTACGGAGACATACTAGGGCGAATGAAACCACGATCTAAAAGCTATTACAGTTGATCCTTAAGCTCTGTAAGCTCTTTCGGTGCTATACGGTATGGAGCGATAGACACTAGAGCTGTACCCGGTAGAAGCTCAATTTTGAACTCAACTTTTCCATTCGGAGGTAAAATCGATAACTCTTTAGGAAAGACATCCAAAAAGTCCCTCACTATTTTGATATCTCCAATAGAAGAGTCCTTAGAAATAGAATCACTAACGTAAGCCATATACACCTCACAACCTTTCCAAACCAATTTCTCAGCCACAAGCACGGAGATCACATTGGATAGATAGTCTCGGCGCTCACCAATCACAACCACCTCTATAACATCCTTGGTCCTCAAAACGACCCTCTTAGATGCGCAATCCATACTGACTCGATGCTCAACCAACCAGTCCGTACCTAGTATTAAATCAAACTCCCCAAATAGAAGTTCTATCAGATTTGCCAGAAAAATAGCCCATTGCACCAATAACAAAATATCCCTATAAAGTTTATTAACCTGAACAGATTGCCCCAATAGACTCAGTACAATAACCTCACTTGTAGTGCTCTCAAAAAAAATCCCCAGGGTTTCAGATACAGTTATAGCTACACAAGAGTGTGTAGAACCTATGTCTATTAGAGCAGCATAAGGTACATCAAAAATAAAGAACGTACTGGTGATAACATCTGGAGCATCTCTATCCTCTCAGCGTCAAGTAGCATAAACCAATCCAGGCTGCCTCGCCTTAGTCTGCCAAGGACCTCTGCCTAGTGCTCTCTGCCCTCGGCCCATACCATTTCCACCCGTAGCCAGTCCACAACCCTTAGGTGGCTATTGAACTGCCTTTTGAGGCTGTACAGAACCCGGTCCCGAAGCTTGCATCTGATCTTACCGCTGCAGACACTCTCTAATATGGTGCTCTAATGAATCACACCTTAGGAAGCCTCAATTGTGACAGCCCAAAATTGACCCTAGTCGGGAGGTGGTTTCGGGACCACAAAATCGAGGCATAAAAATAATTTATAATTTATTTTGATGCCTATAATATGTGTTAATTCATGTGTGACATTTTGATGTTTCGATTTAGAGTTATAAATGTGAATTTCATTAGAAAGGACCTAGTAGTAAACTTTGAAAGTATGATGGGGAAAGGTGTGATGACTAGTTGAACATGCATGCAAAAATAAGGATTTGCATGTCAATTTCCCCAACAAGAAGTGGCCGCCATGGCAAGAGTGGATGGGCAAAACATGTCATGAAACATGTTTTGTTGGTGCATTAGGGTGAAATAATAAAATAAAGAGCATGGGCAAAGAAAGAAAAAAATGGTCTCATCCATGCTTCCCCTTGGCCGTGAGTTGAGAGAAAGGAAAAGAAAAAATTTGGTTCATCCATTCTCATTTTCTTTGGGCTGAAAATTCTAAGAAGGAAGGAAATTTTGCTCCATTTTTAGTTTAGAAGAGATCTAGAAGGAGATTTGGCTATACTTGCATCAAGATTAAGGTATGTTGAGGTTGTGTCATGAGATTCATGCTTGTTTTGGTTGCTAACTTGATGTGCATGTTAGCCATGGTTCAAATCCTTGCTATGCCATGAAAAATGGTATTTGGCCAAGGTTGATATTGTGTTAAAGCCATTGCATGCTAAATGTGAAGCTTGTTGATGATGCATGTAATGATGGATTGACTACTCTTGAAATTTCTTTTAGTATTCTTGAGTAGGACATTGAATTCTTTGTTTAACCATGACCGAAGTTGAAAGAGTATGGTTGTGATGTATTCGCCATGGTGCATTCATGAGCATGATTTATGCTTGTTACTTGATTGGTAAAATTTGTGTTTGGATGGGTATGAACCCCTTGAGATTCGGCCTTGCACCTATATGTGTATACATGTTTGCACATGATGTATTGGCATGACATATATACTATTTCAAGGTATATATTTGCTTGTGATGATGTTTCGGTTATGAAGTACATGAGAGATGTGTATTGAGCTACAATATGTAATGCGTTAGTTAGTAAAATGCATGCTGTTTTTGTGTGGTATTATGCATAATTGGCCTCAACATGGACATGCATATTCGCCACATGAGGGAAATTGGTGTGCATGCATTCGGTTAGAGGTAAGCATATTGATGCCTATTCTTGGCTTAGAAAATTCGGCTAAGAGGAATATTAACTAATGTGTTGAGTTTGATTCGTGATTTCGTACATATGCGACTTTGATGCCTAATGAGCATATATATTGGCTAGGTATCTTGAATTCCTCTTTCGATGCTCAAATGAAAAACCAATTTATTTGTTAAATTAAGCTCAAGAGCAAAGGGAGCTAAATCCGATAAGGGGAAGGAAAAGTCGTCGAATAGCCGTCGAAATCGTTCGACCACGTCCGAGGTAAGTTTTCGAGTATCGAAACTTAGATTTTGATTCGATTGAATGAAGTAATAAGCAATCGAAATTGTGCCTTTGTATGTGGCCATTGAGCCGAAATGATATTTTTGCTAAGTGAATTGTGCATAAAAGTTGTGTTATGAAATTGAAACAAAGATGTGTATGAATGTTCGAGTGATATCGGGC